>NW_006785319.1:730487-781398 GCF_000442215.2 Lipotes vexillifer
ATCTCAAATTCAAAAAATTTTCAAGTCTAAGCATCAAGTTCTTCAGTTTTTAAGAGCTGGTAAAATTTATATACACACACAGATGAAAATACCTATTTCTAAAGCATATCTGCTTTCTGGGGCTAAGAACTCAAAAAGTGTTGGCTTGACTAGCCTTGACAATTAGGGAAAAAGTGGCATTTTTTTCCCTCAAGTTAGTAGACTTTACTATTACTCGTTGTGTGCCTAAATGTAAGACAAACACAAGGTGATTTCCCTACTTTCCCAAACAAAAGTTCATGAAGAGTTTTCTTAAAACAGGCCAGAAAGAATGTATAGCTTTCTAAATTAGAAAAAATAGCCCAATGTCTAGATGTAATATTTAACTAGTTTAGTTACAAATGATACGTATTTCAAATCATGCACATAAAACGTTATATTTGCTTTAGAAATAATGCTTTTCCCACATCTGCATTTCAGTAAAAATTTCTTAAAACTCCTATACACTTTTTACATCACTGTCTTTACTATGATGAGAGCTATTTCTAGAGTTATCTAATCATTTTCCAAAGCTGGTCATCCAAACTCTCATTTGTTAGAGATACGGCACCTTTAGGATCCCTACATGATGGCACTTCTGAAAGTTATTATTCCCATTTTCCAATTTTTTTTGGTAGCATTTATTCATGACTTACACTTTGTAGCCACTTAGCGTATTGCTTTTTAGAGTAATCTCTGAGAAAATCATTATAAAGACACCCAACACGAAGACAATACAGTTTTCACTGACTCTTACCAGGGGACTACTCTTAGGTGTCCACAACTAGCCACGATGATGAGGTCTTTCCAATATGCCTTTGCCACATGCTATTTTATTTTTGAAGTTAAAATAATGCACAGAGTGTGCTATAACAGGAGACTCTTGGTGAGGAATAGACTAGACAACACATCGACTTCCGTTTGGGGGCAGGGTGTGGGAGACTAATGTTTTGCATTTGGACACAGAAGGCACCAGGAACTTTAAAAATTGTATTCTTCCCGCCATAAGCATTTTCACTATGCTAGGTTGTTTTATTTGCCAAAGTCTATTAATACCAACCCCATCTTTGTTGTTCTTGTCAGTCTGTTACTCACTAAATATTCAGGAAATATCTTGTGAGGACCTATGATGTGTGAAACGAACAAAATCTCAAGTAGCTCATGATCTATAAGGAAACGAGAACTGGGTAATTATAATTTCTTGGACAAACGCCACCGCCAGGCATGGGCTTGGTGATAGGTAATAAAATGCAGTTGCGTGTGTGTGGCCATGCATGCCCATGCGTGCGCACACGCATACACACAAACGCGCTTTTGTACGTGCACGAGTGTGGGTGGTGAGAGCCGCGGTGTTTCACAGAAAGCTTTTTGGAGGAAGCACTGCTGGAGCTGAGCCTGGGAGGATAAATGAGAAATCGTGAGCTGGAACAAAGCAGGCGTGGAAGGTGCTGGGCAGGGAGCACGGGCTATTGAGAAGTGCAAGCATGTTTTCCCGGTTGAGTGTAGGGTGCGCCGGGGTGGTGACAGGCCCGTTTGTAAGGTTGGTGGGAGACAGTGTGGAAACCGCTTATGAGTCTCAGGAATTTTGATTATATTCTGAAGGGAAGGTGAACCATTGCTTGATGGGCTAGGACAAGGAGTGACAAGATCAGATCAGATGTATGCTGAACAAAGATCCCTCTGGCAATGTTGTGAAGGAAGGGCAGGAAGGGGATGGAGAAAAGGAGATCATCTCACCCATCAGGCATGTGTGAGCCACCGAGTCCCTTTTATTGTTCTTTGTAGCAACCTCAAAGCCAGGGGCTTTTAACCTTCGTTTCCTATGTAGCATCTGCACAGCTCAGGGCAACGTCCAGAGGTCCGAGGATCCTTCATATCTGTTACTGTTCTTTCTAGCTGAGGACTGCACTGCTTTTCCTCACAATTTTCTTAGGACACAGATAATTCCACACACACGCACATTCTTCCCATTCTTTTTTTAACTTCTAAGCCTATAGATATTACAGTAATTTTACACTTGTAAGAAATAACCTGTAGCTTATCAAAATCAATAAATTTCCCCACTATCCCTTACATTGTAAAATGACCTTGTTAATTTCGATACAAAGTGTTTTGAAGTCTGTCTTCCGAATTAGAAGGTCAGGTTTGGAGCAAGGAATTAGGAGACGTTTTTAGGCCAACACTTGCTCTACGCCCCAGAGTGGACGTCCATTTACAGGATAGGAGAGCAAATTAGCTTTCATGTTCAAGTACTGTCTGTTATTAGACTCATAAAACATTCTGCATGGCAGCAAGTACTATAAATACTTTCTCAAAACAATCATTAAACCTTAATAATGCATTTTAATTGTCGAAGCCAAGAATGTGGAATGAATTGAAAAGTTTTAAGACTCTTCTGCACTAATCGCATTGGTTTAGTCACCATTCCTGGCACCCAGATGCTCAACTGTGTTCATGCTTCACTCCCTACCACCCTGAATGTCTTGCTAGCAGTTCTCTAAAGTATCCTGTAACAATTTCAGCCTGAAATGCCCTATTTTTTCTGAACCCCCAGAGCAACGATGGTTGGTAAATATTCATTTGGCAATAAATCATAAGCTATCTTGTGACACTTTTTCCACTTTAGTCCTGAATTGTTGGGATCTAGGAGTAATAGCAAAAACGATCACTTCTGTAGGATTTACAGTTTACAACTGTTTCATGCAAGGTACGATCCTAAAAACAACCTGTGAAATAAAAGCGAGATGGTATTATTCTCTCTCCCTTATAGGTAAGGAAAATGAGACATTTATAGGTTAACCCATAAGTGGTACTTGGGATATAAAGAATAAGGAGACATGTTTCATTTGCTCAAGGAGTTTAAAGTCTAGTTGAGGAGAGAGACAACGAAGAGTTTAAGTTCCTCACAGAAACTAAAACAGATCAGAAGTAAGAAAACCGAGTCTTACTCCTGTCCACCGGATTTCAACAGACCTGCTTTTTGCCCAGTTCCTCAATTATATCCACATTGGTCAATTCAACAGATGCCTTTAAGTACTTGTCTTGCTGACTTCTCGGCAGTGCTGGAAATGGTGTATCTGTATGTCCTCCCCTTCTCTGGGACAAGGGCCTGCTTTTAAATCAGTGCTGTTTAGGCTATTTTGCAGCATTTTCCTTATTACCCAGGTATTATATGTTGGTGTTGTCAGAATTCAGTCTACAGCCCTCTTCTCAATTTATTCCACATATCAATACTTCACCTGGACAATCTCATTCACTTTCACGACTTGATTGGTATCTCAGTGATGATAATTCCCACACCTCTACTGACTGCTCAAATTTACCTCCTGAGCTCCTGAAACATAAATCCAACTACAGACTTCACTTGGATGTTTTTCTGTTCCTCAGTCTCAACTTGTTCAAGGCTGAAATAATTTTCTCCTCCCAAACCAGCTCCATTTCAATGCTCCCTATTTTCATAAATAGCTCCACAGCAGCCTATTATTAAAAACTGAAAGCTGGCAGTCCTTCCTGACAGCTCTATCCATTTAATCACAGCAAGTTTAATCTCTTAATGTTCCTTAAATCTATCCCTTTCTCTTCAAATGGAGCCACCACCCTCTGAGGAGCACTTCCTAATTAGGCAGTTTTTGTGTAATCTTTTCCTACCTTTGTCTGCTGTGAATGAAAAATGTTGCCTGTCACATCAGTAAACAAAGGATGTTGTAGCCATCAAGCCACTACAGTGGCCCCCAAAGGCACTCTGCAGAGACTCAGGATGGGAAAACACAGTATACTGGCCCCAGATAGCTGAGGTGCATATCAAAATAATGATTTCAGTGAGCCCAGACTTCCGCATCTCCCATCCATAGAAAAGCACTAGATTCCTTAACTTGAGATACCTGGTTTTCTTTAATTAACGGTAATTTTTTGGTGTTCTGACCACCTGGTTTTTGTTGCAAAATCTCCCATACATCCTGGCTCCTTCCTCACCTCTTTGGACCAGTCCCTCAGAAAGTCTGCCAAATAAAACGTGATTCTCAACTTTTAGTTTGTGCATTTTGTTCAGTCGACACAGTTCTCATCGTAAAAGCTAGAGAACTCTCTTTAAAGATATAAAGCAGCCATTGCCACTGCCCTGTTAAGGCCTTTAAGCTTTCTCATTGTGTGTTCTAATCAATGTAACGTGACTCCCAGATCTGTCCCCTGTTAATTCTAGCTTTATCGCTAATCTTTTATTTTTTTGTAACTCTATGCTCTGGTCTAATAAATGTCTTTTTAAGAATTATTTCTTTCATATGCAACTTTGCTCAGACCCCACAACGTCCTTGGAAATGTGCTTTCCCACCTCTACCTGGCTAGCCCAGAACCTCGTTCTGCTTTCTCTGGGAAATCTTCTCTAATCCCCTAAACAAGCTGAAGTTTCCTGGCTGTGTTTCCACAGAGCCTTCATTTTTTGTTATATTATTCATATTTTATTGCAATTATTTGTCTCTGTTTCCTTTAGCTCTATGTTTTATTTAGATAATGTCTTGTTTTCTCCTACATCTTAGTTCCTTACACAGACTAGATCTTCAGCAAATGTTTGGTAAACATGAATAAATGTTATTAAAGTTATTAAGATTTACTACAGTTGTTATAAGAAAGCATATAGGGAGAACAGTTTCCCTTGTAGACAATGGAAGTTTTTCAGAAAGAATGCATCTTAAAAACAGATGAAGATGAAACATAATGTTTCAAAGCAATCTAAAAGGAATTAAGAAAATGGTAGATAAATGGAAGAACAGCATAAATAAGAATAATAAAGACTCATAACTGAGATCATCAGAGAAAGACAGATGTGAAAAGAGAAGTGGCGGAAAGAATTAGACATTTGAAAACTTCATTTCAGAAACAAAGTTTTTTTCCATTTCTCTAGGAGGTGGGTCAAAAAGGATCTTGCTGTGATTTGTGTCATAGAGTGTTCTGCCTATGTTTTCCTCTAAGAGTTTTATAATGTCTGGCCTTAATTTAGGTCTTTAATCCATTTTGAGTTTATTTTTGTGTATGGTGTTAGGGAGTATTCTAATTTCATTCTTTTACATGTAGCTGTCCAGTGTTCCCAGCACCACTTATTGAAGAGGCTGTCTTTTCTCCACTGTATATTCTTGCCTCCTTTATCAAAGATAAGGTGACCATATGTGCGTGGGTTTATCTCTGGGCTTTCTATCTTGTTCCATTGATCTATATTTTTGTTTTTGTGCCAGTACCATACTGTTTTGATTCCCATAGCTTTGTAGTATAGTCTGAAGTCAGGGAGCCTGATTCCACCAGCTCCGTTTTTCTTTCTCAAGATTGCTTTGGTTATTCGGGGTCTTGCAGAAGACCTAAATAAACATTTCTCCAAAGAAGATGCAGAGATTGCCAACAAACACATGAAAGGATGCTCAGCATCACTAATCATTAGAGAAATGCAGATCAAAACTACAATGAGGTACCACCTCACGCTGGTCAGAATGGCCATCATCAAAAAATCTACAAACAGTAAGTGCTGGAGAGGGTGTGGAGAAAAGGGAACCCTCTTGCACTGTTGGTGGAAATGTAAATTGATACAGCCACTATGGAAAACAGTATGGAGGTTCCTTAAAAAACTAAAAATAGAACTACCATATGACCCAGCAATCCCATTACTGGGCATAAACCCTGAGAAAAACATAATTCAAAAAGAGTCATGTGGGGCTTCCCTGGTGGCGCAGTGGTTGAGCGTCTGCCTGCCGATGCAGGGGACACAGGTTCGTGTCCCGGTCTGGGAATATCCCACATGCCGTGGAGTGGCTAGGCCCGTGAGCCATGGCCGCTGGGCCTGCGCGTCCGGAGCCTGTGCTCCACAACGGGAGAGGCCACAACAGTGAGAGGCCCGCGTACCACACACACAAAAAAGAGTAATGTACCACAATGTTCTTTGCAGTTCTATTTACAATAGCCAGGACATGGAAGCAACCTAAGTGTCCATCAACAGATGAATGGATAAAGAAGATGTGGCCAAAATATAAAATGGAATATTACTCAGCCATAAAAAGAAACGGAATTGAGTTATTTGTAGTGAGGTGGATGGACCTAGAGACTGTCATACAGAGTGAAGTAAGTCAGAAAAAGGAAAACAAATACCATATGCTAACACATATATATGGAATCTAGAAACAGAAAAAAAGGTTCTGAAGAACCTAGGGGCAGGACAGGAATAAAGACGCAGATGTGGAGAATGGACTTGAGGAAACGGGGAGGGGGAAGGGTAAGCTGGGATGAAGTGAGAGAGTGGCATGGATATATATACACTACCAAATGAAAAATAGCTAGTGGGAAGCAGCCACATAGCACAGGGAGAGCAGCTCAGTGCTTTGTGGCCACCTAGAGGGGTGGGATAGGGAGGGAGGGAGGGGATATGGGGATATATGTATACATATGGCTGATTCACTTTGTTTTACAGCAGAAAGTAACACAGCATTGTAAAGCAATTATAGTCAATAAAAATGTTTTAAAAAAAAGTTTAAATTTGAAGGAAAACAATGGCTAAGCACAATGGAAAACTTCCTTTAAATTTTTCTACCCTTTTGTCTCTCTGGCTTCCATGCTGGGTAATTCCTTCCACTCTATTCTGCTTTTGGCATGTTAATGGGGTTAACAGTTGAGGGTCTTGTGGAAAAGTCTCTCCAAATTTATACTCTGCTGGGACCTAGCTTTGGACAACTGCTCCTGGCCATTCCATGACTTGTGAAGACCCAGGCTCTAGGTCAGTAATTCCCAGCTAAGGGTGGTCTTTCCTTGTCTGGGAATATTTGGAATCTTGTGGGGTCATTCCTGATGGTTTAATGACTAAGCAGTTCTGAGAGCCCTTAATCTCTGGGAGAAAAGGAGAGCCCTGAGCAAATGAGTGCCTTTGAGGAACCTGGTCTCAGGCTTCTAGAGTCTAGACCAATTTTAGTATATGTGCCCCCGAAGTGAGCACTAGAGGGTAGACCAGACCATCAAAATCGGCAGGTGCCTTTGGGGCGAGCTCTGCCTCGCATCAAGTCCCTCTATTTGGAAGTCTTATTTTACTTCATCGGCCATGTTATTTAAAAAAAAAAGTGTATACATATTTTGTGAGTATTTTATGTATTATATACCAGCAGATGTTTTTCTGAACATTTAGTCTGTTACATCATCAGAAATGGGGAAAAAAAACACTTAAGTTGAACAAATGGAGTATATACTGAGGCTACATTATGTAAAATAACCTGGTGTGAAGTCAACACTCAACCTTAGTTGCCTCTAAATAGGAAATAGCAACTAAACTTCTTGACACACAGTGGACACACAGAATTCTGTCTGTACTGCAGAGTACATAATCTACTGAAGTTAAAATATTCTGCACTGAGGAAAAGTTCATTTTCTAATCAATGGCTCTGGGAAAATGGTAGTTGTTAGGTTTTACAAAATCAGATGGTCGCTTTCAAGCCAGCTGATTTCCTAGAGCTGGGTGTAAATCAACTCAGCAGCAGCTTCCTGCAGAATGTTAATGTGGGTATGTGCTGCTTCCCTGTTATTCAAGGAGGTACCTCTGGTCACACTGTTTCAAAACTTCAGTCATCATTTGACTTAATTAAGAAAATAGGCTTATGGAAATTTGCATTTCTTTGTCATTAGTACAATCGCTATATCCTATATCCGTAAGGAGAATAACAGGGACTCACCCAATACATATACTGACTATGTGAGAACATAAAAATCAGCTGGTTCACGGTACAATGTACTTAACATTTTGGGCTGAAAAACTGACTCTTGAGGGATTTTGTGAAGCCATGGATTTCAGGAAATCTGACCATCAAATGGCTCAATAAGTGAGCTCTTGGTCAGAGTAAATGAACATGTCACGTAGAAATATTTCTTGTATGAAAGCCACCCCCAGGGGACTTCGCCGGAGGTCCAGTGGTTAAGACTCTGTGCTTCCAGTACAGCAGGCGCGGGTTCAATCCCTGGCTGGGGGGGCTACGATCCCACATGCCGTGGGGAGTGGCCAAAGGGAAAAAAAACACCACCCCAGTTACCCCTGCTGTTGCAAAAGTGAGGGGGGATGGGTTTGAGGCAACATGTGGAGACACTTCTTTGGGAATCTGTTTCATTTCTTTGCTCACTGATAATTGCTGAACATTTAAACATATATTGGTGGTTTTAATACCATATCATGAGCTGACTTTGAAGACCAGAAGCCTAGGCTGAAAAACATGTATCCCACGTGTTTTTTTTACATTATTTAATAGAAAGATTCCATGCCTAGAGCAACCTGGCAACTTTAAAATAAAGTGTGGTGAAAAGACCCGATTATTTCAAGAACTGATAATTTAGCAACAGCATGAAAGTTTTTAGTTTCATAAATGAACAGGCACTAGCAATAAAATCATGTTTAGCTCTTCTGAGAAATCATCCTTTTTTCCTTGTAAAAGACAAAATAAGCCGTTCTGTGATATCAGATAATTTTGACTACATACGGTATTGAATAAGGGCAGACAGTTTTTTACACTAGCAGTGTCTTTCTCAGTTTTGGTCTCTTCTGAAAATTTGTGTTCAAAGGGATATAATCTATAAGAGTTTTGGAAAGAATAAAGCTCCATAAAATGGGAGGGCATTGCTACTATCACTGTCAGTTTCTCTATACTACTTTCTCTCTTCCCTAGGAGCTAAAAAAGCAGCATATTGTTTGTGATGTTCTAGGCTCCTGTACTGATGACCGTGATTATTTTGGGGGGAGGGAGGGGATTTGTAAGGATTGATCTTGACTATGACTTTTTCTGATGCCCATGACCTTCCAGTGATCCTGGGGAATCTGAAATCATGAGAGGAGATGGTGGTTACTGGGTGCCTGGCTGTTTCCCAGGTCTTCTTAGGAACTGAGACCAGCACAGAAGGCAGAGGCAGCTCACCTTTGCTTGGGTCACACGGGAAGCAGAAGGCACCATCCAGTGAAACATCCTTGGGGGGGACCATGTAAACAGCCACCAGGAGAAACCGCCACAAGAGGAGCAAGTTAAGCACGGACCAAAACCCCATGATCCACACAGTGGAAAACCAGAGAAAGGCATTTGAGATGACCAGATGAACTGTTAAAAGGCATGAGATCGTTGAGGGTCTCTTTGTTTAAAGAAAACATTTGTGTATTTTGCAGTAATTGTATGTAGATCAGTTTTCTGAAAATCGAAACAGATTAGTGTAAAATGGGTTGCTATTTTGAACATGGAAGAGGAAACATACGAAGGGAACACACAAATAATAGTTTCACGTATTTTTGATTTTGAATCTCTGTCACTAAATTTTCCCATCTTTTTTATTCTCAGAAATCTCTTCTTAAAAGTTGATTGCGGTGAAACCCCACCCAAGATTATTTTTCCTATGGCTGCATTTCTACACTTGCTTGGACAGAGAGATTAAAGTATTCATTAAACAGTTCTTTTAGGTGACCCAGGAGAATGTTTGTCCAAATTGTCTGGCTATTAGGAAGGGCTTTTCTGGAGACCAGGGAAGTAACCCTTCCTTACTGCGTGGCCTACTCTGGTCTTGGTGTCCTCTCTAGATGGTTACTGGAGGACCAGACTGATTGACAGGCCACCGCCAGTGACAGCCACTGTGATGCACACTGTTCTCTGCTTTGCTCAAGGTCTGCTCTCCAGCCCCATCCCTTACCTGTGTATCTCTGAGGCAGGAAAGCTCTGACCTGCCAAACCCATACTGACAACCAATCACTTCGAATTTCTATGTAAAAAAACTTGTATCCTCGCTTTCATTGTGTTGGTGGTCATCCTGAACTTCTCCTCAATCTCCTAGGACAACAGTTTCCTCATTAAGCTTTTTCATAGTAATAATATTTATAATAAAAACCATTTCTTTTTTTTATTTTATTGAAGTATAAGTGATTTACAATGTTGTGTTAATTTCTGCTGTACAGCAAAGTGATTCAGATATATATATATATATATATATATATATATATTCTTTTTCCTTGTGGTTTATCACAGGATATTGAATATAGCTCCCTGTGCTCTAGAGTAGGACCTTATTGTTTATCCATCCTGTATATGATAGCTTGCCTCTGCTAATCCCAAACTCTCAATCCTTCCCCCACCCCTCCCCGCTTGGCAACCACAAGTCTCTTCTCTGGCTGTGAGTTTGTTTCATTTGTGTCATATTTTAGATTCCACATATAAGTGATATCATATGGTATTTGTCTTTCTCGAACTTACTTCACTGAGTATGATAATCTCTAGGTCCATCCATGTTGCTGCAGATGGCATTATTTCATTTTTTTATGGCTGAGTAATATTCCATTGTATATATGTACACATCTTCTTTATCCATTCATCTGTCAGTGAACATTTAGGTTGCTTCCATGTCTTGGCTATTGTGAATAGTGCTGCTATGAACATAGGGGTGCATGCATCTTTTCGAACTAGAGTTTTGTCTGGATATATGCCCAGGAGTGGGATTGCTGGTTTATATGGCAACTCTAGTTTTAGTTTTTTGAGGAACTTCCATTTCTTGAGTCTAGAATGTATCAGGTACTCTATTCAGTGCTTCATGTATATTATCTTATTTCACTCCCTCAAGGATTCTAGGAAGCAGATATTATTCACATCTTACAGATAAGAAGGTTAAAACTCAGAGAATCTAGGTCATCTATCTGTAATCCTGGAGCTTAATAAATGGCAACAGTCGGGATCCTACATGGGTTTTCCTGCCTGCAAGTTCTTTCCACCATTCTATTGATGAGCTTTTTTCACATTCACACAACCTTTAGATCCAAGCTCGTTCCATCCTTTGGGAAATGTGTGACTCTGGGTAAATTACATCAATCTGTGAGCTGTCATTAGTATTAGAGGATTTTTATGAGGAAGAACATCATACTGTGTATAAAATGCCTTCAGAATGTACAGGGATGAAAAGGCACTTACTGAATGGAAACAGCCCGGTTCATGAGTGCCCAGGTTCCCATCTCCTCTTGTTCTGAGCATTTTAAAGTACTTTATTCTGTGATCGGTGTGGAGCAAGGCCATGACAATGACAATGGCAGTGCCCACATAATGCAACTGATGGAAACTTTAACATCGTTAAAGGTTTAGTGATCTACTATTTTCTAGAAAGAATTTGAGACAGCTTCAAATAAAATAAAAAGCATACTTGTGCAAGAAGAAATAGAAAATAAAGGCTATGAGAAGAGGAAATAACATGCTAATCGTGAGGGATGAATACTATTATTGTGAGCTTGGTTTGGGGCATGTAGCTCCTTGGACATCTAGCATATGAATAATTTGACCGAGTGATTGGAAACATTTGTTCTAATGACCTTAAACATTTCAAGGAACCAGAATAAAGAACACTTGTTCTAATGAGAGGTTGTTGCTTTGAAAATCAGACTGCTTGTGGTGGATATGGATTATTTAGATTAACTGTTTACCCTAATCAAATGCAATGAATCACAGCTGAACATTTCCCTTTGTGGGAGTAATGAGTCAATCAGAAGTACATTGTATCCAGGGGAACCCTCTAAAAAGCCCGACACTAAGGCTCTGTTTTAGGACAAAACAAAATGTCACAGAGGTCATCACAAATGATACAGAGTAAAACTTTGTAAATGGAGAGGACAGTCTGTGCGGAATGCATCAATCTTGAAAAAGGAACACCCAGCAGGTAACCTGAGAATCTTCCACAAACATCACACTTCAGTCTTCGCACTGAAAATGAACAAGTTTATTCAACTTGTCAGGAGGTGATAAAAGAAATAGCAATAAACTGATGCTAAAGAAAATGTTTTGTGGGAAACTTTCTCCAAAAGACTAGATGGATGAATAAAGTAACTGGAATACTCGCTCTCCATCACCCAGTACCTAGGAGCAAGCTGTTAAACCAGGTTGTAAACTACAAGATAAAGGTGAGTGAAAGTGTAGTATTGGATGACAGTGGAGAAATTTCTATGATAACGTCCTGTTGGAGTTTCGATGTTCATTTGGCTAGTGTATATCTTTTTGGTTTCTGAAATATTAATGGCAAACTCACTTGGAGTTACTAAACCAAAAGACCAAGAGATACCCTGAAAAACTACGGCTACATATTCATAGAAATTCATACAGTTGGAATCCTGCGAGAGCCCGCTGTAGTTGTGAAAAACCGAATGAATACAGATCTAAAAGATACCGAGTATTTCTTTATAATCTGGATGTAGGATCATAAGAGCACAGAGCTATCATTATAAAAGGGAGAAAAATTAACAAAAAATCTGACTAGTACTATTTTTCAAATCTTCTAAAACAAGAGTCCTTACTTAAATAAGTAAAAATATCAGCCTTGAATAGAAATATTAATAGTGGAAACTGTACTTTGTAATTCTGTGTGTGTGTCTGTATATATAGTAGTGTGTATATGTCAATCCCAATATTCCAGTTTATCCCTCCCCACTCTCCCCACCCCCTCCCCGCTTGGTAAGCATAAGTTTGTTTTCTACAACTGTGACTCTATTTCTGTTTTGTAAATAGGTTCATTTGTACCATGTTTTAGATTCCACATATAAGTGATATCATATGATATTTGTCTTTCTCTGTCTGACTTCACTCAGTATGATCATCTCTAGGTCCATCCATGTCACTGCAAATGGCATTATTTCATTCTCTTTTATGGATGAGCATATATGTTCCATTGTGTATCTGTACCACATCTTCTTTATCCATTTTTCCATCAGTGGACATTTAGGTTGCTTCCATGTTCTGGCTATTGTAAATATCTGTGTCTTGCTGGTCAAGTGACCAAGGACAGTCTTCTTAACTTCTCTGGGTTGGTTTCCTTATCTATACACATAGATATATACATATAGGGCTGTATCACAGAACCAGAAGGGATTGGTGGTAGTGGATGTGAACTATCTACATAAAAAGTACACACCGTGCAAATTCCCTAAGTAACATTTGGACTCTTCACCATGATTATGAAATACCTGACATACAACAGAACAATAAAAATGAGGCATTATTGCTATTACAACATTGTTTGTAAGAGCAAAATTCATTAAAAATGGATAGGCAACAAAACCATGAAGAGTAAAGGTGATGCTAAATTTAATTACAACTTCAAAAATATTTCGGGAGTTAATTAACAGTAGTATATGTCACACATAATAAACATTTCGTGAACGAAGAGTTGTATTGACAAGGCTAGGAATCCACTGAGGGGATTTTCCTCCCCATGCCTGAATCTGCACTTGTTATAAGTGATATGTGGGTGCATACAGTGGTGATGGGCCCCTGCCCCCAATATCCTGTCCTCTCCTTGGTACAAGTAATTGGAAAGCACAGGAGTCTTTCTGTCCAAGTGTGTATGTTTGCATGTGCACATGCATCTTCAAGAATATACACTGTTTTTTAATGTGAACACAAAGTAGTGGAAACAGAAATAGGACATAAATAGTTGTGTACATTTTAGAAAAAATGCAAACGCAGTGGATGTATTTAGCTACTCCTCTTCCTGGTGTTCAGCTCTAATTTATCTGTTGGATCTATAACCCCAACACTGAAACTGGAGCCTGTGGACGTTAAGCTAATTCATTTCTTTTTGTTGAAAGCTCCTGAAGTTTTGCTATTTGTTTGTCAGTTTTTTTCTCCTTTACAGCCATCATTCTCCCCTAATTTTATTTTGGCATATTCTGTTTATGAAAGGAGCTTCCTTATAGCTTTTGTAAATTTTCTAATAACTAGAACGTTCTGGTTATCAAATCTCTGACTATAATGACCTTTACTTTTTAAAGCAGAGACGGACAGCCAGACAGAGGAATGCAGAGAAGAAAGAGACAGAGGCAGAGAGATTTACAGTCCGATAAGCATACAGCTGCCTAACTCTCTTGGGACATTTTTCCAATCACAGATTGGAAACTTTCAACTTTGCAGCACAGACCGCATTGACCCACTGATTTCAAATTAAACACTGCATGACGAACGCATTAGTTAGTTTTATACTCCTCCCTTAGCAATTGCTTCACAGGTTCACAAACATGATTCTCAGACAACTTATTTCAGTAACCGTCTGAGTTCCCCAGAACACGAAATCTCAATCACATTCAAAGAGGGAACAATTATGATATTTAAAAAGGGAAGTTTTTCCCCCCAGAGCTAATTCCGGTTAGAAATGTGAAATTCTGCAGTGAGTGTGAGAGGTGGTGTCATGGTGGGAAGTATGAGAAACCTACATTTCAGTGAAAGAGAGACTGTCTGCTCTGGTGACCCAGACAATTTCAGAAACAGTATTGGAACATTAATATTCCTTAAGCGAATCATGTTAGTTTACCCTCATAAGGTATTATTGGCAGAAGTCCTGAAATTGAGGTTGTTTCAATAGTGCTGAATCATGCACCGAATAAAATATATTACATTCTTGAAAATGTGATGCAGGTAGCCACAGCCCCAGGCATTCTTGAGGACTGTGGGTTACGCATGTAAGAGTTTCTGTCCTGAACTTTCCGTAAAGGTTCCACGCATCCTTTTATCTGAGGCTCAGTCGCAGGCCACTACTCAGAAGAGGAATAGATCAAGACTTAGCACAGTGGGGAGCTTAGCTAACGTTTCCTGCATATTACCATACCACTTAATTTTTTATTATAATAAATTACTGAAATATTTCTTTTAAATGCCATAACTGCTTCAAGCCCTTTGAGAATGAGACATTTAGCAATACTTTTCTCTGTAGTTGATAGAAATATGAATCTTTTTCTTCAAAGACCTAATTGAACGTTTATGAGAATCAGTTCCTTTATAGCTTTTTGATAAGTAGGGAATCCAAACTTTCCTTAAACTCTAATGACCTTTATAAACTTTCTTGGGGAAAAAAATGAATCTTAACCTTGGCAACTAGCAAAACAATTCGAACATGGTTATTTTTTGGTCATTCTACTCTGTCAACAATAAGGCATAGTAGTTTGATGAACGTGCAGTCATGCAGAGGAGGGGAAAGGCCACATTTGCAAGGAAATTCAATTTATAATTGTTTTTATTTTTTATCGATGCTTAGTGAATTGGATCTAAAAGGACCCATTTTTTTTTTTTTTCAAGGGGAATCAAATTTGACAAATAACGTATCTGGGTAAACGCTTCCAGTAATTTTAACAGTAATTACACTCTGCTCTATGGAGTGATATTGAGGGGTAAAAAGAAAATATCAGGCTTCAACTTCAGTAGTTCTAGGATATTTAGTAAAGAGAGTTAAAGGGACTTCTGTGTTGGAACCTGGTTTACTCCTTAACCAGGGTTAACGTGAAGCCCAATTAGATTAAATTCAAGAAACCTAAGGCTTAATAATCAGGGGGAAAGCAACCAGTACAACATACCGTGATTTCAGCAAGGTTTTTGATAAAATAATTAAACTCATACCTATGAATAAAGTATGGTATATCTAAAACAGCACATGAGTTTTCAGACAGAATATTAGGAAAAAGTGAAACAACAGCGTGTATAAGAGACCGGAAACGAGGATAATTTGGAAAAGAGCGATTGGCTTGATATGGTTGGACTTTAGATTATACAGAGACAGGAGAATTCAGGAGATGACAGGGAAGGCTTTGGGAGTCACATGGAAGGGACTGTCTCAGACCCTTTTACCTAGAGAACCAATGATGGTTTTCAAGGGTGTGTGGGAGAGTGTATAGCAGAAGTTCATCCTACAGGGTTTGAGGTCAGACCTGAGTCTCACATACATCAACTTAATTACCGTGTGTCCCTGGGTAAGTTACATAACTACTGAATCTTGGTTCCTTATCTATAAAATGGGATTAATAATAGTTCTTTCCTGATTGTGTTTTAGAGTTAAGTATAGCAATCCATGTGAAGCTCTTAGCAGAGATGCTGGCTGTGTAGCATGCTAGCCGTTGTTGTTGTTATCACCTTTCAGAAACATCACTTGGAGGGAAGTGTGAGAAATAGATGCCAGGGAGGCTACACTGTGGACAGAAACTGACTGTGGGTCCACAATAGAGACTGAACAAGGAGCACAGGCTGTGCAGAGAACAGAGGTGAGGGACTTGACAGCATCTAATGACTGATAGGTAGGGTACAGGCGATAATCGCCAGGGTCACCATTCAATCCAGGGAGATACGGGTGCATGGCAGTCCAAAGATACAGCCAGTATTTTGTAGAACAGGACTAGAATTCATAGGAATTCTGACAGTAGGAGAGAAGAGCAAGTACAGGGAGGCTCAGGGAGGATCCCTGCAGGGCGAGCCACGTAAAGCAGGGAGAGGCGATGAGAAAACCAGGGACCACAAACGTGCCTGAGAAACGAAACACTGTCTATGGGCTGAATAAAAGGCCTGGTACGCTGCTTGGAAGAAATAGACGATGACAATATTTTATTAGAGGCTATACAGAACTACCCCATAATTTTCCACATGATCCTGAATTATTTAAAGGAGGCCTCCGTAATTTATCAACGATAAAGCATGGGCTTTTTTGTCTTCAGTCCAACGATAACAGTGGTTTTACCTTTCTCTCCAATTATGTTGAATTTCTTCAACTCAGTGCAAGCCTTTTAAGCCCAAGGGATTTATTTTTCGTTTTTATTTTATTTATTTATTTTTGGCTGCATCAGGTCTTTGTTGCTGCACGCAGGCTTTCTCTAGTTGCGGCGAGCAGGGGCTACTCTTCCTTGTGTATGCGCTTCTCATTGCGGTGGCTTCTCTTGTTGAGGAGCACGGGCTCTAGGCATGTGGGCTCAGCAGTTGTGGCTCGTGAGCTCTAGAGCACAGGCTCAGTACTTGTGGCACACGGGCTTAGTTGCTCCGAGGTATGTGGGATCGTTCCGGACCAGGGCTCGAACCCATGTCCCCTGCATTGGCAGGTGGATTCTTAACCACTGCGCCACCAGCGAAGCCCAGCCCAAGGGATTTAAATACTAAGAAGACACTGCTCTTCCTGGCTTGTTCCTTCTGACCTGCTTAATCCTGTCCTTGCCTTCTGTCAAGGGGTATTTTTTAAACCTGTGCTGGAGACATCTAGGGAGTCTTGGATCACATGTTTCCCTATAGAAACCACAGCAGGCTCTCATCCTTTTAATTTCTATGGCATCAGTTGTAATACCTTCTCTTTCACTTCTAATTTTATGAGTCTTCTCCCTGTTTTTCATAGTCTTAGTCTAGCTAAAGGTTTGTCAATTTTATCATTTCAAAACACCATTTTGAACATCATTTCTTAGTTTTGTTAGTTTTTTTCTATTTTTCTGGTCTCTAGTTCATATTTCTGCTCTAATCTTTATTATTTCCATCCTTATGCTAACTGAGCTTAATTTGTTCTTTTTATAGTTCATTGAGGTATAACATTAACTTGTTTATCTGAGAACCTTTGTTTTTGTTACTGTAGGTATTTATTACTATAAATTTCCCTCTTTGTATTGCTTTTGCTGTGTCTCATAAGTTTTGGTATATTGTTTTTGTTTTCATTCAAGATATTTTCTAATTTCCCCTTTTGAGTTTTTTTGACCTATTGGTTGTTCAGGTGTGGGTTGTTTAATTTCCATATATTTGTGAATTTTCCAGTTTTCCATTTGTTGTTGATTTAGTGTGATTGTACTGTGATCAGAAAAGACACTTGGTATGATTTCAATATTCTTAAGTTTGTTGAAACTTGTTTTGTGATCTATCCTGGAGAATGTTCTGTGTGTGCTTGAAAAGACGGTATTCTGCTACCTTTGGGTGAAATGTTCAGTAGATGTCTGTCAGGTACATTTGGTGTATAGTGGTGCTCAAGTCACTATTACCTTATTGATTTTGTCTGGATGTTCTATCAATTATTAAAAGTAGGGTCTTGAATTTTCCTGCTACTGTTGGATTTCTGTCTATTCATTTCTGTCAGTGTTTGCTTTACGTATTTAGGTGTTCAGATGTTGAGTGCATACACATTTATAATGTTGTGTCTTCCTGATGAATTGACCCCGTTATCATGATACATGTCCTCCCTTGTCTCACGTGACAGTTTTTGACTTAAAATTTGACTTAATATTTTGCCTAATATAAGTACAGCCACCTAGGCTCTCTAGAAGAAATGGATAAGTTTCTAGAAACACAACCTATTAAGACTGAATCATGAAGAAACAGGAAATGTGAACGGACTTAGTAATGAGTAAGGAGACTGGATAGTAATCAGAAACCTCCCAACAAAGAAAGCCCATGAACAGATGGCTTCACTGGTGAATTATATCAAATATTTAAAGAATAATTATTGCCAACACTTCCCAAACTCTTCTAAAAAGTTGAAGAGGAGGGATCACTTCCAGACTCATTTTATGAGGGATCATTTCCAAACTCATGACTCTCCTACCAAAGCCAGACTAAGACCTCATGAGGAAAACAAACTACAGGTCAATATTCCTGATAAGCATAGATGTAAAAATTCTCAACAAAAGATTAGCAAGCTGAATTCAATAGCACAACACAAGGGTCACACATCATGACCAAGTAGGGTTTATCCCTGGGATGTGAGGATGATTCATTTAACATAATTCACTATAGCAATAGAATGAAGGATATAAGATCACACGATCATCTCAGTAGATGCAGAAAAAGCGTTTAACAAAATTCCTTACTCTTTTATGATAAAACCATCAGTAAATTTAAGTATAGAAGGAATCTACCTCAGCATAATAAAGACCATTGCTATGGTCTGAATGTGTGTGTTTCCCCAAAATTATATGTTAAAAACCTAATGCCTAAGGTGGTGGTATTAGGAGGTGGGGCCTTTGGGAGGTGCTTAAGTCATGAGAGTAGACCCTTAGGAATGGGATTAATGGGATTAGCCCTTATAAAAGGGACCCCAGACAACTCTCTCACCCCTTTCAGCATGTGAGGACACAGCAAGAAGTTACCATCTATGAACTGGGAAGTGGGTCCTCACCAGCCACCACACTGAATCTGCTGGCACCATAATTCTGGGGTTTCCAGTCTCTAGAACAGTGAAAAATAAAATTCAGTTGTTTGTAAGCCACCCAGTCTGTAGCATTTAGTATTTGGTTACAGCAGCTCAAATGGGCTAAGATAGCTATATATGAGAAGCCCACAGCTAACATTATACATGGGTGAAGAAGTGAAAGCTTTTCCTCTAAGATCAGGAATAAGACAACAGTGCCCTTTCTCGCCTCTTCTATTCAACATAGGACTGAAAGTCCTAGCCAGGGTAATTAGGCAAGAAAAAGAAATAAAAGGCATTTAACTCAGAAAAAATTAAGTAAAATTATCTCTGTTTTCAGATGATATCATCTTATATGCAGAAAATCTTAAAGACTCCAGACAAAAAAGTTAGAACTAATAAACAAATTCAGTAATGCAGCAGGACACAAAATCAACATATTAAAAATCAGTTGTGCTCCTATACACTAACAGTGAACTATCTGAAGAGGAAGTTAAGAAACAATCTCATTTACAGCAGCACTGGAAAACAATAAAATAATTAGGAATAAACCAAGGAGGACTTGTGCACTGAAAACAACAAAATGTTAATGAAAGAAATTGAAAATGACATGAATAAATGTAAGGACATCCTGTGTTCATAGATTAGAAGACAGTATTTAAAATGTCCACACTTAGCTTACTCTATAGATTTGATGTAATCCCTATCAAAATCCCAATGGCATTTTTTACAGAAATAGAGAAAATAATCTGAAAATTTATACAGAACCAGAAGAGACCCTTAACAGCCAAAACAATCTTGAGTGGGAACAAATCTGGAGAGGTAACACTCCTGACTAAAAATATATCACAAAGCTACATTAATTAAAACAGTGTGGTACTGGTATGAAGACATATAGACCAAGGGAATGGAATAGAGAGCACAGAAATAAGTCCACACATTTACAGTCAGCTGATCTTTGGCATGACTGTCAAGAATACATAATGGGAAAAGGACAGTCTCTTCAACAAATAGTGTTGGGAAAACTGGATATCTACAAGAGAATGAAATTGGACCCTTATATTATACCATACACAAAAATCAACTCAAAATGGATTAAAAACTTAAATGTAAAACCTGAAACTATGAAACTCCTCAAAGAAAACATGGGGGAAAATTTTCTTGACATTGGTCTTGACAATGATTTCTTGAATAAGATACCAAAGGCACAAGCAACAAAAGCAAAAATAGATGAGTGGGACTACATCAAACTAAAAAGCTTCTGCCCAGCAAATGACGCTATCAACAGATTGAGAAGGCAACCTATGGATTGGGAGAAAATACTTGCAAACTATGTATGTGATAAAAGGTTGA
The DNA here is from genome assembly GCF_000442215.2 of Lipotes vexillifer. Lineage (NCBI taxonomy): Eukaryota > Metazoa > Chordata > Mammalia > Artiodactyla > Lipotidae > Lipotes > Lipotes vexillifer. Next base: position 750,777 of record NW_006785319.1, read on the forward strand.
TATATACAAAATATATAAGGAACTCATACAACTCAATAGCAAAAAAACAAATAACCCATTTAAAGACTAGGCAAGGGCTTCCCTGGTGGCGCAGTGCTTGAGAGTCCGCCTGCCGATGCAGGAGACGCGGGTTCGTGCCCCGTTTCGGGAAGATCCCACATGCCGCGGAGCGGCTGGGCCCGTGAGCCATGGCCACTGAGCCTGCGCGTCCGGAGCCTGTGCTCCGCAAATGGGAGAGGCCACAACAGTGAGAGGCCCGCATAACGCAAGGAAAAAAAAAAAAAAAAAAAAAAAAAAAAAGACTAGGCAAATGCCATAAATATACATTTCTCTAAAGAATACTTACAAATAACCAACTGATATATGAGAAGATATTTGCGTTCCCATGTTCATTGCAGCATGATTCATAATAACCAACATATGAAAACAACCTGAACATCCATCAGCAGATGGATGGATTAAAAGAATTGTGGTATGTACATACAATGGAATACTATTCAACCTTTTAAAAGTAGGAAATTCTACCATATGCTTTGACATGAAGATTATGATGCTCAGTGAAATAAGCTAGTCACAGAAGGACAAATACTACATGATTCCACTTATATGAGGCATCTAAAATTGTTAAACTCATAGAAGCAGAGAGTATAATGGTGGTTTCCAGGGGTTTGGGGAGAGGAATGGGGAGTTGCAGTTCAATGGATATAAAGTTCAGCTCTGCAGGGTGAGTAATTTCTAGTGATCTGCTGTATAACATTGTATCAATACCTAGAGTTACAGTACTACATTTTGCACTAAAGAATTTGTTAAGAAGTAATCTTTCGGAGGTGATGGATATGTTAATTATCTTGGCCATGGTGATGGTTGCATAGGTGAATACGTACACCCACACTCATCAAATTGTATACTTGAAACATGTGCTGTTTCTTGCCTATCAATTATACCTCAGTAAAGCTGTTTTGTAGAAAAAGGAGGAGGAATTGGCAAGGACAAAAGCACCACCACAATAGCTAATGCCAGGGGACCAGAATAATTACAGAGCTACAGGCAATGGCATTTTTCCACTGTTAATGAGGAGGACTTAATAGCAGGTGAGGCCAGGGAGAAAAAAAGCACAAAGCTTTTCATATCAATAAAGTAAAAACTGTAAAAAAAAAAAAAAAAAATGACCCCCAATTTTTTTTTTTTTTTCTTTTTTTTTTTTTTTTACAATCATGGCAAGATTCAAACCCAGAAGATGTAAGCGTGGATGGGCATGTGAAAAGCGTGGAACAGGTTTACAACTGAATCAGCCAATAAGGGTGAGAGAGGAAAACTGAGCTGAGAGCACTTCTTCCTGGCTGTGCCTCCTTATGTTGCTAGGTTGCTGGGTTTTAAGACCATAATTTATTAGGTGGTCAGGTATTTTCCTCCACATATTTGATTATGTTATGAGCAGAAATTGTCAGTAATTTTATTTCAGTATCACTGTCGGACCTTCCCACAAACCCCTTTTCTGTTATTTTAGGCAGTTCCATTTAGGATTAAAAAAAAAGCTCCCCGAAACTTGTCTTTTCATCTACTCAGATGGCTTTCAAGGATGTTCTCAATTCCATGCCTCTGTGTTCTATTCGAGAGAACCCACCAGAGAAACTCCTATCTGATTTAATACAGAGAATCCTTGCTCTACACAATTGTTTTGTTTTTTCTTTTCGTTACTGAGAACGATGGAATTGACTTGGTTTCCCTTTCTAGGTTTGCCCTTACAATGCTGTCAAACTTAGGACTTACCGGGAGCAAGAATGAAGGTGCTCATGAGAGTACACCTTTCAACTTGCCTGCCCTTGGATTTTCTTTCTTCTTTCATTCAACTTTTAATTTATACTAACTTGCTTATTTTAAATATCTTTTTAATTTGTCTGAATATCCTTCTGGAAAGAGAGGGGGTAAAATTGAGTAAAACTTTAGAAAATAAATGTGGTTATTTATTTATGTTCAGTTTTTGTATTTCTTTCTTCCTAAGTAGTCACATATGAGAAATCTTTTTCCCACTGGAAAAACTTTATAGACAAACGGGAAGGTTGTGCTTTATAAGCTACTGCTCTCTCCACTTTTCCTCTCCTCGCCGTCACTGGACTGTGTATGGGTCAACAACAACTGCTCAGAAACGTAGTACCATGCATCCTTTTGGAATACGAGATTAATTCCTTAATTTAGTGTTAGTTACTTGTCTGTATTACCAACAGAAAACAGAACCCACCATAAAGGAAAGAACTGTGAAATTTTCTTAAAGAATAAAACTGTAATGATTCTTTTAAAACATAGGAGGGTGATACACAATGTGGTCTAATAATAGAAAATAAAACTCAGTGAGGCAGAGTTAAGCATAAGGGAATTGAAATATCACTGGAGAATAACAAATAGATTATAATATTAAGAACAAGATTATAATTACAAGACAAACATATTTGTAAATATTAAGGAAGTCTGAAATCAAGTAGATCTGTAGAGACTGTTCATCTCTCTTATCATTTGAAATATGTAGATGCTTTGAATTCTTAAGGCATCAGTTGGTTGGGGAATGAGGTAAACTCAATCAAGGAAGCATATTTGGAGGGATGATCCTCTGTAAATATCTGCAATATCATTCTGTTACACTCATTTGTCAATGACACAGCTAGAACTCTAAATCATAAATTTAGAATTATATCTTCCTTAAAGCATGAAGAATGGAGGTCTGACTGTTATAGTGATTATTGACAATACACAGTGATGCCTTGATGAAAACTAATGCTTATTTTAAATACGTACGTTCAAAACCTCAGTACTGCCTTTCTGGTGCATAAAATGCATTGAACATTGTCATACTGAAGTGTAGAAACTAAGAATAATAGTAAAGAATAATAATAACAGTAAAAGGAAATTTTAAAGACTTTATAAATAACCGGAATATCTTGAAATCTATGTTAACTATAATATTCCTCAAAATGGGGGACGCATAAATTAGTTAAATTTTAAAATTCAAGTTTTTTACAGAAATATTTACCTTCTAACACTTGAACACGAATGATAATTAAGCCTAAAAGACTTTCATGGTAGATCAAGTCATCCCATATTTCTCACAGTGACTTATTTGTTATCCTGAAGAGTTTGATTTTAATGTTCTAGGCAGTGGCAGTCGTAGATTATATTTTCATTTTACAAAGCTCATTCTATTACCTTCAACGTTTGGTAAGTCAAGACATTTTGTGAATTCATTCATCATTTTTGGTAGCCAACCCCTCCTCCTCATCTGCCGTTGCCTTAGTTTAGATGCTCATCATGACTTCTCGGTGATGTTGAGAATAAACAGTAAGATCCCGGTATCCAGTCCTGCAGCATGACAATCTGTCTCCAAGTAAAGTCTAGAATGATCTTCCTAAAATGAAAACATAATCTGGAACTGCCACTACCTAGAGGATTAAAGTTGATCTCTTCTGGTATTAAGACACTGCGTGATCCAGCAGACATGACGGGTCCAACCCAACCACCACCCGTAACCCACCCTAACATCGTTCTGGCGTTCCTTTGCATAATATAGAGGCTGGAGACCTAAAAACCTACACTAGCCAGACTGTTTTAGCTATGGAGTTGCATATTTAGTTTACATTTTTCCAATTAGATGTACATAGTCGAGACTTTGATATGCAGCTGAATTTGATGGGAAGAAAGGTAGGACGAGAAGTATGCATTTTAAAAATACGATCTATCCAAATTAGCATGATGATGGAGCAGGGGGACATGGGGGTGAATTCCTAATTTGGTAGATGGTTTCTTGAGGCAGCAGACTTCTCAGTCAAGGCAGACGGGATATATTTCCAGAGCTGGTAGTCATGGTGGAAAATTCCTGACTCTGCAGCTTTCTGATTGTGACAGAGGCTTGAACTCCCTTGATCTGGGGGAATGATTCCTGGGATGTAACATCTAGTATGTTTTGTCATACTAACCTATAACCTAAATAAATCCTTTTGAACTTAAACTAGCTAGAATGGATTATTTTGTCTGCAACAAAACCCCCTGACTTATGCGACATAGTATGTGAGGTATAGGTGGGCAACACATCTTAAAGGAAAAAGGAATCTGAGATGAAATATTTGATTTGGTTATGTTTAAAGGCAGCAAAGTTCATTATCTTTAGAAGTTGGGGCACTGGTATTCCATGTCTTACAGGACTAAATATTTACTAAGTTTTTTAACCTGAGGTTATCTGTAATGAAATGAGTATTGAAAGGAAGTCTTGGCCAGAGTGAATGGCTACCAACATAAAAAGCATATAGGGCATAAGGCAGAGGCAGAAGAGATACAAGGACTGTGGTTTGGGCTGACCACTCGTACCTACCCTGGAGAATGTAAAGAAAAACAGTGACAGAAGCAGTGTTTAACATTATCAGCTCATAGGAAGTGATTCAGAAAAACATGGATTTCTACGCCTGCCCTGAAAGAGTAGCATATTATTTGTTCTAGCATAAGGATGATATAGTTGAAAATTAGAAGTGGAATCTCAATGTGTGTTTATTGAATTGTGGTGCCAGTTGAACGCACAGTCATGATAGTCTCTTACGTGAAAGTTAAGAGTATAGGGAATGAATATGACCCTTAGGTTTGGAATGGTGATGATTACACACATGACAGAATTACAGCCCACCGTAGACTGTCTCTTCAGTAGGGGAAGAAACCCCCTCCAAGTGACAAAACTTTGAGCAGTATATCTGATCGTTTACTTTGCGTGTTTGAAGACACAGATGTGCACTGATCCATGGGTGGCAGCTAAAGATTTGGTCAGTAGGTCAGTGACTTGCAAGCAAGAAAATCAGGTGACTGGTGACAAGAAGGTTTGGGGGTATGTTATTTTCCAGCATTGGTCTCCAACCTTTTTGGCACCAGGGACCGGTTTCATGGAAGACAATTTTTCCACGGATGGTGGGGGTGGGGGATGGTTCAGGCGGTAATGCGAGCGACGGGGAGCAACGGGGAGCGGCAGATGAAGCTTCGCTGGATCGCCCACTGCTCCCCTCCTGCTGTGCGGCCCGGTTCCCAATAGGCCGCAGACTGATACTGGTCCGTGGCTCGGGGGTTGGGAACCACTGATTTAGAGGACTTTTCAGAATAGACCAAGAGTCTAAGGTTATTCGTCAGCCAGGTGAGTGCTTCGCAAAAGATTCCCTTTTACAAAGGATTTTAATGATCGGGAGGACCAAATGATGCCCTTTGTGGATGCCAACCTCTTTCCCAAGCCACCTCCATGCTTGCTCAATGGCACAGCGACAAGCTGACCACCGTGGTGGAATGGAAATGTAAAAAGACGTAAGAGTATGGACTTGCCTTTTCCGTGTGTTAGTGTATTGCTGGCTACTGTTGTCTGGCCATTGCTTCTGTTGAGTGCCTAAGCTGCACAATCAGAAGCCTAGGCTAAACCCCAATAGAATTCCATCCTCTGATGGGAGGAAAAGCTCCTGGCTTAATGGATGCAGGCCAATACCATTCAGCTTGGTGGATTACAAAGGGAGCAGTGATTTGTCCTCACTGGAATAGGCACTCATTTGGGGCGTGGGTTGGCCTCCAGCCCACCATGCTTCTTCAGCTCTGCTTCAGCATCCTACTTACGCCCATGACAGCCACATAAGACAGGAACTTTATTTCACCAAAAATACAAAGTAAGGCAAAGTGCTATTAAACACATGATTCATATGAAACCAGCCAATTACCTAGAAATGGCTGGCTTGATAGAATGTGGAATGGCCTGTTAGAAACACAGTCATTGCATGATTTGGGGGACAACATCTTTGTAATCTGGGGTGCTGTCATACAGGATATGCTCTGAAACCATGAACACATGTGATGCCTCTTCTCTAATGATGAGGATGCATGGGGCCAAGAGCCATGGGGTGAAAGTAGGACTAACACTTCTCACTGTGACTGAGAATTACTATAGTCTGGTAGTTAATTCCATGCTTTTGAATGGAATCGGCTATGAAATTGTCTGAGTTTGAATCGCAGATTGACCACCGAATAGCTGTGTGACCCTGCATGTTACTTTAGTTTCTAACCTGAAAGGGGATGATAATAGTACTGTGGGTTAAATAAATCAGCGTATGTAAATCACTTTGGAGAGTACCCAACACATAGCAAGACTAGGAAACTGTTTGCATTACTAGTACCCAAATGACCGAGTCACAAATTTTAGCCTCCTGTTCTCGTGGTTTGAGGCTTTTCTAGATAAGAACCTTAGTACACAATGGGAGAATGCTTATACTGAGATATAACAACGGTTCCATTGAACTGGAAGTTCTGAGGTGACCAGTTGAGTATTTTGGGCTCCTATATCATGGCCCCAGTAGGCAATAACAGGGTTACTATGTTGCCTAGGGTAATTGATCCTGGTTACCAAGGGGAACTATGTTTCTGCTACACATGAAGCAAGGAGGAGTATGTCTGGAAACCTACAAGTCCTTTGAGGTCTCTCCTGGTACTAGCTGTTGTGTCTAGTAGTTGAAGTATTCAAGACATGAGTAACCTGATTCAGGTGCTGGAGAGCTCAGATCCTTTAGACACAAAGGCTAGGGTCACCCCACAAAGATTAGGTGCCCACTGTAGGTAATGGGAATACAAAATGGAGAGTGGAAGCATGAAATTATAAGTATCAACTGTAGCCTCATGAACAATTAGAGAAACAAGGGTAGGATCAGCCTCAGGTGCTCTCGTTCCAATTTTCTTTTTTCTCTCCAGGATAAGGGACAGAAGTTAGGGAAGTTCTGTGGAGACAGCTCGAGACCAGTGGGCCCAGCCCCTTGACAAACGTGCTCTGAAGTTTGGGGAAACAGCACCATAGCCTGCACTGAACAATCCATCCTCCTGGCACAGGGAGAGACGGCTCTTGTGCGTTGAGGTGCTGGAGAGAAAGGTGCCCTGGTGAGCGACCTCAGAGCCAAGAGGGACCTGTGAGCTCCGACCTTTGTAACATCTAATAGCAGTTGTAAGTCAGTCTGTCATTTGGGAAACTTCCAGGAGTTCTTGTTGACTGTTGTAGCCTGTTCTCCACGGTGCTATTATGAATTACGAAGGAAAGCTTGTCTCGCATTTGAGCTGGAGGCCAAATTGAGGCTGATGGCAGCGATGGCCAGCAGAGGAAAGCACTTTTCAAATGAATGATGGTGTCACTAACTAGCAGCAGGGGTGGAAACTCAGAGGGAAGGGGAGGGGCCGGAAGGGAAATGCTTAAGGGAACTCCTACCAGGCATGCGTGAGAAGGTACCTGGAAAACTCAGATCAGTTGGATTTGTCAGGGGATCAAACTAATGGGTACTTGAGCACAGTAATTAACACCAGCAAGTGCATTTTAGGTGAATGCCTGGGAAGGCAGAACATTTTGGCTTCGTGTTAGTTTTTCTATTTAATTCTTACAAAGATTCAGAGAGGTAAAAATTATCCTATTCCCTCCACGGATAAGGAAATTGAGGTTCATAAAAGTGATTTTCCCAAAGTCACAAAGCTATGAAGTCGTCGAGTGAAGAACTGAATCACGGTTTGCTTGACCTCAATGTTAGGGAATCTCACCAGTTCAGATAATTTAACACTTATACTTTGCATTACTATTGATGTTGGTAATGCGGCACTTGGGGCTATTTTAGACAGCTTGCTAATTAAAAAAAAATACTCTAACACGCTGGCTCCCAAAGTTTGCCTTCCATTGAATTTCCTGGGGAGCTATATAACAATAGTGCTCCCTGGGATCCCCAAGAGATTTTGATTCAGTTTGGTATGGCGTGCAGCCTGGACATTGCAATTTTAAAAGGGTTTCAAGCAGATTCTAAAATGTGCCACACTTTGAGAACCAATGAACTAACATGTTGATGAAGGGACTAGTAATAGCCTTTCTTTTCAAGAAACTTTTTCTGACCGAGCATTATGGTCAGGCCGCCTGGAGAGGTGGCCCAGACTGGCTAGAAGAATGAGAGGGGGGTGTCTAATTGGAATGATTACTTAGTTATATAATTGCTAAATGATCGGGAGAAATAGTACTTGACACGTGGTAGGTGTTGCATAAAACATGTTGGTTGAGCAAATTAGTCAATGGTGGTAGAAGTCTTCAACACGCCTGCCTTAATAGAGAGAGAACAGTGAATCCAGTTAGAGAACAGAGGGTAGGAATTAGGACCCCAGACGTAGGAACCAGGTTGCCTAGGTTCAAACCTGGCTTCTCCCACTCCTTAGCTTTGTGAACCTGTCACACGTTTTACCTCATCTGTAAAATGAAGATAATACTAGTATTACCACCTGAAGTAATAAAAAGTATTTACTTCATAAAATTGTTGTGAGAATAAAAAGAGGTAAGGACTTAGCGTGGGGAGGCACCACAGAGGTGCTTATTTCAACTATTTACATGTGAAATATCTTGGCAACTTTCTTTCCAGAAGGTCTCAAAATCCGTAAGGATTTAAAAATTTCCCAATTTATTTTTACTAGTCATTTTATGATCGCTTGATTCTATCATGTGTATAATCCTATCCATTAAACATCTTGCTAAGTACATATGCATTTAGTAAAGTTTTGTCTACATCACCTACTTTGAAACACTCAAATCTGAAACACTGAAATGGCAAATTTTATTATCCTGAAACATCAACAGATAAGCTTCTGAACAAGATTTTTTCCCCCACCTCGTCGTCTAAATTATAACCCTTCTTGCTTTATAATATGTAAAGCAATACAAACTTCTTCCTACTGATGAAATATCAAGAAATGGTCATGCATTTATTCAAGTAAAATGTGTGAAACACTGCAAAAACATGTTAAAACCATTTATATGGGCAAAAAATATTCTAAAAAGTTTTAAAGAAAAAGAAAGCTGAAAATTGCCATATTTTACTCTAATCATTTTAATGGAGGAAAAAACAAAACAATTAAAAATTAACTCAGACTTCAATTATCAAGGGATGTCTGAGAGATTCTGTGAGCGAATTCTATTTACACAGGGTGGCTAAATGTCGATTTAAATTTTATTTGCTCTGGTTCTCCTATCCAACTCACAGCCTCCTGCAAATGTTACCAATGATAACTCTGGTTCTTTTAAATAGTTTTGGTGTCAGAATGATCTCTTAAGCATGTCACAGACGTACTGAACTGAATCTGAAATTTTGACGACTGCAATTCCGCATCCCTTATCCTAATAAACAAAGTTTCGCGATACCAGGATGCAAGTTGAATATTAATTGCAAGTTGGAAAATATAGATTTACTGATTCTGGATGAGTATGGAATTCATAATCTTATACTTTACCATGTTTGAATATCAAAATTTATTATATGAAGCAAAATATATTTTTGAATAATGAACTGGCATCAAGTACATATCATCTTACGTGGGGCCATTTTAGGTATGGGTGAAGAAAGAAAGAAATTCCTACCATCGCCATTACTATATGTTCATTAAAATTCAGCGTGATTGAGCTTGGGTAGAATTTTAAAAATTAGATCACTTGTGACAATTATTTTTAGCCGCTTAAAAAAAAATCCTAATGTTAAGATACCTCAAAGCATTTTCAATGAATGGGTACTGCTAGAGTCAATGACAAGAGTAAACACCTCTAACTTCCTAGAAGTTGCAAAAAGCTTATTACTATTTTTTAATCATATACTACAAAGATTCAGAGGAACACTATTCATATTCACAGATATACTATAAGACCAAATGGTAATATTACAGAAATTATAATCCAGATTGCAATGTCCTCGTGAGAAGAACGACAATATTTCAGCACCATAACTTCTGAAAAATGTTGGATTTTGGTACAGCAACAGAATTTATCTGCCCATTCATCTGTTTGAAAATTTAGCCCTGTTGACCACATAAAAGTAAAAGGCCTTCACAGAATTGTATACTTTCATCATTATGTGTGTCCTCAAACTGCTTTAAATTTGTCATCATCATCATCATTTCATAGCTGTAATTATAATCTAAGGGAATTTTATGTAATTTGTTTAGCTATACAATCTCAAGCCATTTGAGATTTCTTCATGGGCAAAACACTCAACAGAGAAATGGAATAAAAGGGTGGAATTTGGAAACATTTCCAAATCCCTCCCCAACTCTATAATTGTAGTATATGAAACAAACGTGCATAATAGTTTTAATCAATTTCTATTTTTGGCAATTGAGACATGACATTACAACCTCTTCTCCATTTATTTGTATAATGAAGTATAATTTGCAGAGAGTGAAGTCCCTGATTATATGTGTAGAGAGTTAATGAGTTTTGACACATAAGTACCATCATTTAACCCACACCTCTTTCAAAATATAAAAGATTTTCTTTACTCTAGAAAGTTGTTTTCTTGCCCTTTGGAGTCATTCTGCACACTTGCTCCACAAAAAGACAACAACTATTTGGTTTTCATCAGTTTAGTTCTTGCCTGTTACAGAACTCCACGTGAATGAGTTTTTTCTTAGCTTAGTGTTTGTAAGATCCATCCATGTTATGTCTTTTCAGTCCTTTCATATGGTCTAGTAGTATCCCATTATGTAAGCATACCACGATTTCTTTATCCATTCTTCCGTTGATGAACACTTAGGTTGTTTCTAGTTTGGGGTTTTTATGATTAAAGCTGCTGAAGAACTTTCTAGTGCAAGTTTTTCTTTTTTTTCCTCATGGATATCTTTATTTATTTTGATAAATATCTAGCAGTGGATTTTCTGGGTCATAAGGTATATATACGCGTAACACTTTTTTTAAAACCCTGTTAGATTGTTTTTTCCAATGTAGTTATGCCATTTTATATTCTCACCAGTAATGTGTGAGATGTCCAGTTGCCTCAAATCCTTGTCAACAATTTACATTATAAGTCTTTGTAATTTTGGCTGTTCTAGTATGTATGTGGTGGTATCTCATTATGGTTTTAATTTGCAATTTGAAGATGACTAGTGGTATTATACAACTTTTCTTGTTTTTAGAAGTTCTACTCAAGTCTTTAGTCCATTATTCTGACTATTCTGTCCAAGTCTTATTTTTTTTATTACTGAGTTAACAGAATTCTTTATATATTCAGGATAACAGTCTTTAGTTAGAGATATTGCAAACATTTTTCCCCCAGTCTGTGCCGTGCATATTCATTTTGTTAATGGTACCTCAGGATGAATAGGCATTTTTAATTTTGATGAAATCCAACTTACAGTTTTTTCTCTCTTGGTTAGTTCTTCTATGTCACATCTAAGATACATTTGTTGACCCCAAGGTCTTCCATGCTTTCTTCTAAAAGATTTAGTCTTACCTTATGAGGAAGCTATTGTTAACTGTTTTCACGTGACAGATAAGGAAACTGAGGCACCTACTGCATAAACTACTTGCCTGAAGTCTAACACTATTTAAACCATTGAACTTACGCAGTGTTTACTTATCACCATTAGCTAGGCACCCACTGATGATGCTACAACAGGGAAAATGTAATCAAAGGGTTTCATGCTCTTTGACGTTTGAATACTTTTTTCAGGAGTATCTGCTACTATAGTACTGAACGTTTATGTTCTATGTGTAGAATAGTTTGGGAAATGTTTGCCCAATAACTAGTCATTGACTGAATTAAATTTCTATAATAGAAAAAGATATTTTGACATTTTACTTCCTAACAGTCTTGTCTAATGACCTGGTATTTTGGAAGTGTGCTAGGGCATTCCATGGAGCTTATAAATTTCTGTGCGTTCCCCAGTACAGTAAGGGTTTATTGTTGCTTTACTCAGATTCTTTTCTTAAATCATTCTTATATCTAGTTATCTGCAAGGTGTCCCCCCACCTACAGCACTGGCAGGCTTTACTAACCCTAAAAAAATGGTGTTTATTTATTGCTGTGAATACAGTACAGATGACATTTTAGGAAAGTTGTGGCAGTAGATGACTCGATGTGCCAACGCTGTTCTCCTGAGCTCTTGTGGAGTGTACAGCTGCCAGATAAACATACAGAATGGCCAGTTACATTTGAATTTCAGGTACAGAAATAGATTTTTAGTATGTTTCATGAAATATTTGGAATGTACTTATAAGAAAAAGTGTTAATCTGAAATTCAGATTTAACAGGGCGTCTTGTATATTTATTTGTTATATTGGGCAACCTTAGTCTGGGGGGGATAGGTGTGTGTCTGGCACATGGGGAGAGAGCCTTTCCTCATTCACCTAAGACCTCTCTGTCTTTAGTGTGAATTTGTCATGGCATCCAGATTTCCCCTCTGCCAGAGGGCGATTAACAGAAGTATACATTGTACAAAAGAAGAATTCCTACCAAGGAGAATAACACCGCATTCATAAAAATGTTTAAAGATGTTCTAAGGATATTTTGCACTCAAGTCTGCTAGGATTGGTGAAATGCCCTATTATACTACATTGTTATTGTAACTACCAGGAACAAGGGATGGAATGGAAGATGAAAATAGGAAATCTACATTAATGCACATTTAAATTTAAAATCATGAGATGAAACGTAATTAAGTGCCAGAAGGTATACTAACATAATGTTGAGTTTGCAAATTTACATACACAAAAGCGAAGCAATCTCGACACTGAAAGTCCCCTGGCAACATTAACTCATCCACGTCATACACTGTGCATAATACAGTTAACATTTAGCAGCCAGAAATGTCATTTATAGCATAAAATATGTGCAACTCAAGATTATTAACATTTTCCATATTTTTATCCTTATTTCAAAGGTTCACTATTCTCATTACACTAATATAGAAGGAATTACTGCGTCTCAGAATGAAAAGTTCTTTTAAAACACATTTGTTTATTTCACAGTCTTCCACTAAAGTCATAATCAACTTGGGTTGGATTTTGTTATAGCAGCACAGAAAAAAAAATCATTTTTACATCTAGAGGATGTTAAGTATGGTATAAATCGTCAATGTGTGCTTCCTAAAATCATTTCAAACTTGCTCTCTCTATAGCTGTTATTCTAAAAAATACATATTATTTATTATTCTAGGATGATTTGTTATTTTAATAAAAACCAGGGATTCTTTATAGCATGGTAAACCTGGCAACTTACTTCATCTCCCTGTGCCTCAATTTCTTCGTCTGTAGAATTGATCTAATAATAGTACTTGGCTCATAGGGGTGCCACGAGAATTAAATCAGTTAATACCTGTAAAATGATGAGAGTGAAGCATGGCACATGGTAAAGAGCTAAAAATTCATAGTGTTCACAAACAGCAAGATTCCAGATATACAGGTACCAGGAGATTTTATATTACCTTTCTTAGACGTCTACAGTTAGAATATTAGGACAATACAACTTTAGTGAGTCTATAATATTTCAACTTTTAAAGGCATCTTTTAAGTTTACAGATTTTTAAAGATTCTCTTATGAGTTTGTTTCTGATAAAAAATATGAAAAAGCTATTCAAATTTATTAGTAATCACTGGAAAAAAATCAACATGAAAATTAGTTACTTTTGCAGGTGTACAATAAAATATAAACGGAATCAGACTAGCAATCCCAAGTGCTGGTGAGGGTCTGCAGCACATGGAATTATCAAATATTGCTGGTGTGAATGTCAGTTGCTACAACCATTTGGAACAGCTCTTTGGCAAGTATTGCCTACTAAATTTGACACATCTACATCCCATACTTTTGCAATTCCAGAAATGCATGTGCTTGTGCACCAAAAGAAATTACAGGGTGATCACAGTAGTAGTATTCAGCATAGCTAAGAAATGGAAACCACCCAAATTTCTATCCACAGTAGAACTAATTGGACAAATTGGGGAATATTCATACAATGAATTCCTCTAGAGAAATGAGAATTAAGGTATTACAGCTGTGTTCACACCATGGATGATTCTTACAATGCTTAGCGAAAGGTGTAACAAAAGAGCATACATAGTATAATTCCCATAATATAAGCTTAATATCAGGGAATTTAGCATAGGGTGTTAAAAAAGAAAATATTTCTTTTCCTGGGTGCTGGTTACTACATGGTAATTCATTGAGATGAAATCTTATAATTTGGCCACTCTTCTGTATATCTTGTACTTCAATTAAAATCTTTTAAATTCAGAGAAGGATTTTAATTTGAGATGCAAAAACAGTATTGTGATTTCTACTGCCTATATTTCTAGTTCTCTATAGGATGTTTTAAGAAACCAACGACCACTTAGAAAAGAAAAAAGTAAGCCTAATCCACACCCTTACCACACCCATTTGCCAAAATAATTCATTAGAATTGGAGGAAATATATGCAGTGTGTTGATGAGAAATATGCCAATGAGGTAAACTTAATTTTAAATAGTTTCCAGTTTAGAATGATGGAAGGCTGAATCAGAATGGAGAGTTGAAGATTAGAATTGGGAAGAGAGAAACTTGGGAATGGGCTGGTTGAGTTCCAGTGGCATTGGAACAAGGGCAGGGCAGAGACAGGATACTGAGCTCACTGGAAACAGTTCACATAGTTGAGGGATCCCAAGACCAGCTTTCACTGCAGAGGTCCACTGAGCAGGAGCTCTAATTCAGGGTGACTCCATCCAATCTGAAGAAGCCAAACATATTCCCATGGCCCCAGGTCAGTGCCTGGAAGCACATTATTAACTCACACCCAAAACAAACAGATACTTTAGTTTGAACCATATAAAACTTCTATTTTTATAGGTCAAAAGCCAAATATCGGCAATTTCATATGATTTAACTTGATATATACACAACCATCCAATAACTGTTAGCAACATAAAAGGATGGACGACACATGCTGACTACAGAGACGGCAGTGTACTCTTTGAGGACTGCTCTGATAACAACACGTGGTTTGGGCACACCAAAACACACTTGCCCCATAAACTTTGCCTGTGTTCTGTATTTAATCTAACCAAAGACAATAAAACTTTAAGGAAGAAAGTTGCTTAATGATGTAAGGGCATCCAAAAGTTACAATGATATTTCCATTACCACTCCTGTGATCGGTAACGCTTTGGGAAAAACAATAGAGGTTTTTTTTTTTTTAAAACTTTATAAAATTGACTCTAAAGACTAACCTGGACACCTATGTTTTTCAGAAAGGGGTGCCTGCTAGATTTAGAAATATTTACATCCCATGCATGACCTAAGAGAAGGTGGATATATTTTGATCCTGCAAACTTATTTTGCCATTCAATAGTTATCATTAAACAAAGAAAACGATTATGAAATATGGGCTTCATTATTCCTAGTAATAGAAACATCGGTATCTTCTGGAATAAAGATTGTATAATAGAAAACCTTCAGTATTAACTTTTTTGTTTTTCTTGACTATTTAAAGGACAATATTTCTAACTTAGCAGAAAAAAATACCTTTGCTTCGTCAACTCCGAAGTCATTGTTCTTTTAACAACAAAAATCTTGGGCTATAGAACTTAATTATTTAGCTATGGAAATTCTGAATAAAACAATTTCAGATACGAAAGGAGATTGTTTGAATCTCTAGCCCAAGAAATTACATTTTGTTAAAAATGCATGAAAGATGTGACTGGGCACTGGTGACCAATTTCTTTAAATGAGCTGTGACTTTACTGAAAAAAAAAAAAAAAAAAAAAGGCATGTATTTATTGAGCTCCCAAGGGCTAGATTATTCAGTGGAGATTTATTTCTACTAGAATATCATAATGGAAAATAGCTAGGCTAAATTAGGACAATTCATGCTGGTGGCACAACTCATTTATTCAATAATCATTTATTTCTTCAGAAAAAGTATTTACATAGTTAGATAACATAGGTTATAAGACTTCTTTCAGTTTTCATTTTTATTTATACACCTGACTTAGCAGCTTCGGTCATTTAAACTCTTACACATTTGAATTTCTCCTTTCATTTCTACATTAAATATTAGGTACAAAGCCACTCTGTTGTGCACCTTGTGTCAATAGATATCAGCATCGTAAACATCCTACTATAGTCATTTGAAAATCCTCAGTCTGTGGCTTTTCTGTGCATTACGGTACATGTAAAGGCTGGAAGAAAGACCTGATACCCTGAGCTCAGCAAGAAGCTGGTTCCTGTTGGTACTATATTCCCACCTCTGAATTACCACTACTGAATGAGAATGCCACTGGATCCTATAGTGTCACCAGAAACTGATTAAAAATGGAAAATCAGACATAAATGATCGCATCCTCTTTGCTTGTTTTTTTTTGAATTTGGCATTGAAATCATATTTAAGTGGGGAAAATAAACACATTTGAAATTTAAAGACCACAGGGACAGAAAGAACAATTTCTTGATCTTAAAACTTTCAGTTAATTTCAGGGTATAATTTCCTTTTCTGAAACAAAATAAATTTTAAAAATGTAAGTGTTCTATGTTATTTAAACAATCAAAAATTCTACTTTTATCAACCTGCGACTCTTCTGAAGACTTTAAAAAACAAAAATATGTTACACTGAAATATATCAACCTAATAAGTGGGGTGGGTCCAATTTGATGCTGATAAAGAGAAACAGAATTAGATCTATCATTATTAAAAAATGAAAATCCAAATGGATTTATAATCACTATAAAATTATAGAAAGTATTAGAAAAAAACTACAGGAGAAAATAAAGTTTGGTAATCTTAAGTAGAGAAAGTCTTAAGAATCAAAAACCAGACACTGCACATCCTTGCTACTCAAAGTGTAGACTGTGGACCAGCAGTGTGCATGTCTTCTGAGAGCTTATTAGAAATACCGAGTCTCAGGCTTCACCCCAGGATCTGTGCTTTAACGAAACCCCCAAGTGATTTGTATGCACAGTAAGCAATTCTCAACCCTGTCTGTACGCTATCATCACCTAGGGGATTATGCTCCAACATCACCCCAATGAATTGAACTTGAATCTGTGCATTGGGTGGGGGGAGGTGGCAGGCTGCAGTCTTTTATAAAGGCCTCCACCATTATCCTAATCTGTAGCAGAACTGAGAACCCCTGCTCTTGAGAAAAACATGAATAAGGAACTCATCGATGCTTGAATAAAGTTAAAAAGAGGGTAGACTCTGACAAAGTATTTTTTATGTATGTATAGCAAAGCTCTAATTGTCCTAAAATGCAAAGGAATTCTTCAAATTAATGATGCAGACCAGTCAACATAACTAGTCACTGACCACATTCTGAGCCTTCACAGAGAAGTAAACACAAATCCCTAACAAACTTCTAACATGCTCAGCCTTATTAATGACAAGGAAGCTCTGACTTTAAATAACAGGGACATCCTGTATCCTCCCTAAGTGATCACCTCAAACTAAAAGAACTGATGACACCCTTTGTTGGGAAGGGAGTGAGAAAGTGGGACCTCTCACAATATGGATGGGAGTAGAATCAGTATTTCCCTTTCTGAAGGCAAATGGACAAGACCTATCCAGATTTTAAACACACAGATAATGTGTAACAACAATTTACCTCTTGGAATCTTTACTATTAGGAATATTCACACAATTGTACAATATGTATCTGTGATGGAGAAAAATTTGAGGCAAACCACATGTTCATCACTAATGCTAGGTATGGCAAAACTGTAGTGTGGGAAACTCTTCAGTAGTTAAGAGAATGTGTGTCTATGTTACGGACACAGGAGGATATTTATGATAAACCGTTGAATTAAAAGAGCAATTCATAGATTTCTCATTTTCTCTTTTTCTTTTTGCATTCTTTTTTGTTTAAAAATGTTATCTCTAGATGGAAAGCCCAGCAGAATACTCATCAAATTCTTAAACTTGGTGTCTTCTCTAGTAGAAGGTGAAAGGGCAGGCAGAATACCCTCACTCCCAGCATTTACACTGGGGTCTTTCTTTTTTCTAGCCTGCCTGCAATACTTCTGTACTTAAAAATACATCTATAATATTGCTTAGAAAGTTGATTAGTCAGAATCAGCTGGTATACATGGCTGTAAAGGGAACATTTTGGAGGTGAAGAGACAGAGAAAAGCAAAAATGTGTCATCTTTCTTTGGGTGGTAGTGGGCAGGCAAAAATCAAAACAACCATGGAAACTTTTAGAGTTTCCTTTAAAAATCAGACAAAAATTGAAATACTTAAAAATTGTACATGTCATTTCATAACTTACTCTATGTTAGATAATGCCAATGAACAAAGGAAGTCTGAGTGGCATGTCTAAGGTCACACAAGTGAAATTAGGCCATGAGAGATATATGAGGCAGCAGAAGCTCTCATGGAGAGAGTGAGGCCAGCAAGTTCAAAATTCTTCACAGCACAGTGGGGCTGGGGTTAGACTGCTGGTAAAAGTTAGGGTGAAAAGCCATGTGAGTAACCTCCTGTATGCCACTCACCAGCCTTATAACTACTCACAGTACCCACTTGGATAATAGTATGAATTTTAAAACATCAGTGGTTGCCAGGGTGTGGAGGTTGGGGGGAAGAATTTGACCACAAAGAGGCATGAAGAAACTTTTTCCTGTGATAAAAATATTCTACATCTCGATTTCGGAGGGGGTTACATGACTGAGCATTTGTCAAAGTTCCTAGAACTATATGTCTATCTAAAAAGAAGGAATTACACTTCAATAAACTTGGCATTAGAGATAAGACACCACATCAATCACAAACAGAACATCTCCCTTGTAGTTCAATACCTACTTAGTAAGTTGACATAACCTGGGAGGATTGAACATTAATATTTTATACTATACATTACTATACATTAATATTTTATACTATAAAACTTATTTTAAAACAGTATGCATAAATTCTCAACATCTCATAACACTGGAAAAAATATATACATGAAGATGCAGAGGTCTTCAGATTTTCTCATTGTTCACAGATGCACCGTTTTTTGACACTAGTTCCTGGAAACACTTGGCAAACTAAATCTAAACATAAACAGGAATATGTATAATACATATTTTAAAAAATGTGTTCCTGTTCTGTGTTAGCTGGGCGGTATGAACTTAGGATGGGATGTTATAAACAGGAAGGCAATCATTGGATTTTGATTTTTGTTCAAATTTACAGAGACTGAAATTGCATTTTCCTGGGTAATGGAGTCTCAAGGATAACTAAAATGTAATTTAAACTTCAGATTACTCTAATGTTTATATAACTGAAATTAAACCACATACCACGTACCAGGTACTTTGGCTTAAAACCATTTGTGGATACTGACAGTGAGCATTCTTGTGAAAATCTTAATGTCACTGTCTGGCCTTTCATTCTCTTAAATCAATAAACAAGTGATTCTTCCCCCAATAGCCACATTTTATTATGTACATGTGCAGTGAACTCCCCTAATAGCCATATGTCACCTCAAGTGCTGGAGGTCTTGTACTTGCAGATGTTGTGTTTATGGTTTACAGGGTTTATTGCTAAAATTGAAGAGCTTCATAAAACTAAAAATATTTCCCCTGGGAATTAGTAAGGTAGAGGCATAATTCTGTTGCCCCTTCATTGATGTTGACACATTCAAAACCAAAACCACAACAAACTGCTTCAAGAGCTTCCTCATTATTTTTTAGGATTGATTTTACTTGGGATCCTCACATCCTCAATAGCTGGATACACCAGCCATTTTCCCTCTGTTACCCAGGGCAGACATACAAAGTCATTATTTCCAAGACAATAGGACAAGCCCCACCCCAAGTAGCTGTTAAACCCAGGTAACTTGCACTACACAGGGGCTCTTTACTGCCAGAGCATCAAACCAATTTCAGGCGCAAGGCCACTTGAGAATGATGGATTAGCTTCTGGGAAGGTTGATTTAGCACAGTGGGGAGGTGGCTTTAAACGCTAAGAGGCGGCATAGAAATATAGATTCCCCGAATGAAAAGTGACTTTTCTATCTGTGCCGTGAAGGAGAGAAAAAGCTACGGGGTCACAGCCATTAGCACTTGATATTTTTATAGCTCAGTTGAATAAAAAATGTCATAGATTACTTCTGGAGAAAAAAGATGGGAAAGTGTACGTGCTATTGTCTTCGGGATGAAATAAATGATACCAAGAGAGCTGAGTTACTCCTAAACTTTTCACATGGTGTTGCAGGCATAAAAATAGCCATCAATGAATCAGTGCATAGATATATAATCCCACTCATTGAATTTATAACTAAAATGTGAATAAATAGAGGTATTTATTCTTTGGGGAGGTATTATACTTGTGATGTATAGAGAAGAGCGTGGGCACTCGTAATATTTTGAAGAGCAAGCGGGATTTGTTCAAGAAGAATCTACTCATGATAGATGAACATCCCAAGGGGGGGGCATCTTCAGTCTGGGATAATGAAGAGAGAGTTGGCTCAGGAGTCAGCATCTGACAGGTCTGAACTGGAGTCTCAGTTCTGTCAATATTGGTATCGAGTCAGAGTTTGACTTGGGGGCTGTGGTGAGGGTATCGCGGCCAGGGACCCGCCCACAAAGCCAGCACCCGAGCTGCCGCTCACACCTCCCACCCATAGGGGGCAACTGAGTCCAAATGGGAAACAGGTGACCAAGTCGGCAAGAACCAAATACACCATCAATGTTCACTAGTGGATGGCTTTCCTGTAAAAGTTGCCTCGATACCTAGATTAGTCAAATTCATAAAGACAGGAAGTAGAATGGTGGCGGCCAGGAGCTGGGGGAGGGGGAAATGTGGAGTTAGTGTTGAATGGAGACAGAGTTTCAGTTTCGAAAGATGAAAATAATTCTGGATGTGGTGATGGCTGCACAGCAGCGTGAGTATATTTAATCCCAATGAACGGTACTTTTAAAAATGGTTAAGATGGTAAATTTTACGTCATGTGTATTTTACCACAATTTTAAAAAAAAGCTAAAGAAAAAGTTGAGTTGAAAAGTCTATAAGGCCTTGTGTTTTAAATGTAGCCACCTACATTTTATTTATTTATTATGTATTTATTTATAGCTGCTATACAGTATTATATAAATTACAGGTGTACAATATAGTGATTCACAACTTTAAAGGTTATACTCTATTGTTATGATAAAATATTGGCTATATTCCCTGTGTTGTATAAAATATCCTTGGAATTTATTGTATACATAGTAGTTTATTTCTCTTAATCCCTTACCCCTATATTGCCCTTCCCCCCTTCCCTCTCCTCACTGGTAACCAGTAGTTCTCTGTATGTGTGAGTCTGTTTCTTTTTTGTTTTATTCACTAGTTTGTTGTATTGTTTAGATTTCACACGTAAGTGATAGCATATAGTATTTGTCTTTCTCTGTCTGACTTATTTCACTTAGCATGATATTCTCCAAGTCCGTCCATCTTGTTGCAAAAGGCAAGATTTCATTCTTTTTTTACGACTGAGTAATATTTCATTGTATAGATATACCACATCTTCTTAATCTGTTCATCTGTTAATGGACAGTTGGGTTGCTTTCATATCTTGGCTACTGTAAGTAATGCTGCTATCAAACTAGTGTTTTCATTTTTTTCAGAGGTACCCAAAAGTGGGATTGCTGGGTCATATGGTAGTTCTATTTTTAGTTTTTTGAGAAACCTCCAAGCTCTTTCCCACAGTGGCTGCACCGATTTGCATTCCCACCAGCAGCGGAGGAGGGCTCCCTTTTCTCCACACCCTTGCCAACATTTATTCCTTGTGTTCCTTTGGGTGATAGCCATTCTCACAGGTGTGAGGTGGTTTCTCATCGTGGTTTGGATTTTCATTTCCCTAATGATTAGAAAGGAAGAAGTAAAACTGTCCCTGTTCGCAGATGACACGATACTGTACATAGAATGTCCTAAGACATTACCAGAAAACTACTAGAGTTCATCAGTGAATTCAGTAAGTTGCAGGATACAAAATTAATACACAGAAATCTGTTGCATTTCTCTGCATTAACAACAAACTATCAGGAAGAGAAATTAAGGAAACAATCCCCTTTACCATTCCATCAAAAAGAATAAAATGCCTAGAAATAAACCTACCTGAGGTAAAAGACTGGTCCTCAGAAAACTATAAGATGCTGATGAAAGAAAATGAAGATGACACAAATGCACGGAAAGATACACTATGCTTATGGATTGGAAGAATTAATGTTAAAATGACCATACTACCCAAGGCAATCTGCAGATTCACTGCAATCCCTAGCAAATCACCAATGGCATCTTTCACAGAACTGAAGCCTCCTACTTTTAACACACTCGAATCTAAGGGATTCATTTTTGCGAAACAAACCTTGTTGAACTTTGCAAAATAGGTGTGAAGGACACAGCAAAGAAAGAGATCTGGCTGGGATCTGCCCCCAGAAAGCAGCCCTCACCCAGGGTTGTGTCTTAGGTGGCCTCTGAGGGTAAGGAGCAGCGGCAATTGTAGGCTCTGGGGTCACCTTTCAGGAGGAAGAAATCTTGTGGTTGTTTTGTTAACATTGTTTCCCTCCAGCTAACAGAGATGCTGGAACGTGGTTGCACCTCAGTCAAAATTTGTTAAATAAGTAGATTTGTCTCCTGGTTGAAGGCGGCTCTGTTAATGGCCTGTGATCTTACTAATTTGATCATGTTTAAAAAGGGCCCCTGTCCTGAATGGAGATGGGTAAGTTACTCAATTTCTATGAGACTCAGTTTCACCATCCACAGAATGCAGACCTACCCCTACCTCTCAAGGTTGTAACATTATATATGTGTGTGTGTTTCTGTGTACACATGTACATATAAACATACATTTAAGACATACTTTTTAAATAATGCCTCACTTAGCACATTATAGGTACTTAATAAACAGTGAGTGCTATTATTTCTTCATTGTTGCCAGTGTAACAAGCTTATTTTAAGCCAGTATGATATAGATCTTGTCTCATTCTTTTGCTTAGCTTGTTACTCAAAAGCCTGGGGCTTCTGCCACTCAGTATACAGTATACAGGTCTATCCCTGAGGTATAAGTGGTTTAGGGTCAAAGCGCTAATGATGAACCTGCAAAGTGAATACAAGTCAATATATCCATCGATTCATTGATGTCTTCATTCCTCCATCCACCATCCTCTTATCAAAGGCCCGCTGTGTTCTTGGCTCTGTGCTATGACCTAAGATGGTCCTGCTTTGCAGGTGTTTAAACTGAGGAAATAAACACAAAGGCAGATGATTATGGTGAACAGGCCAGGCTTTCATCTGTGGAATAAGGGAAAGGGCAAAGTTTTGGAATGCTTTCCATTCCATCCTTGTCTCGGACCTCATTGTATAGGCTACAGAGACCCACACAAGGTTCTTGAGCTGGGATGCAGCAGAACTCTACTCTGGTGGTTAATTGGGAAGATAATTTCTTTGCAAATGGAAGATGATCTGGGAGATTGTAATTTCCGTCTTCTGGCACAAAGTCAGTAGCACTGGGGTTCACTTGCTTTCTCTCCCCACCACATACATTGCCACCTCTTTCCTTCAAAGCTGTTATGAGTAGTGAGATAAATCACAAAGCAGTGAACATAAGGCAACTTGCTAGCCTCGGGCACTGTGAATGCTGTAGTGCTGTCCTATTACCTAGCTGGGCCCTAGTTACTTCCCCAATTATATGCTTCGTAATGGCTGTGTTGTCCATTTAGCACTTATTTCTTAGAACTAAAATTGTTATAAATCACGTTACCAATATGTAAGAATTTTAAAAGTTATGCACTGGAGGTGGAAAGTGTTGAAGATGGAAGTGCAAGTTCATTAAGCATTTATCATCTGTATGTAAATGGCAGACCATACAGGCATGCATAAATCTCTCACCTCCCTCTGTGACTATACATTTACTGATAGAAGTGTTGGGGGAAATCTAGAGCGCTTTCGCACAAGTATAACTCGTGATTCAGTAAGCAAAAATCAAAACCTCAGGAATGCAGAACATCTAGGATCCCTTGAGTAGTATGAAACAGATGTCTAGCTAGACCTCACAGGTCTCTGTGTGTGTGTGACTGGGGTTTTATTTCTGCACACGAACAATTCCACAGTTACGTCTCCCCTCTTGACTATACATCTGGTAGAGCCGAGATGCTTAAAGAGTCATTAAGATCTATTCATGTTAGTTAGAAAAGCAAACATATCCCTACTTTATTGAAAGTACGAGCACATTTAAAAAAATATCAAAAGGATTTTCTGGAGAAAAAAAAACATGTGTATTTTCTATAAATCATCTCCTTAGATAAAGAGGGAGACAAACATATGTCTGGGAGGAGAAGGCAAGAATGTAAATTTGCTCCTTTAAGACGGATCCCACGCATCCATTCACCTGTCGTTCCCCGAGGTGTAGCCCCAGTTATGTGGGACAACAGCTGAGTCTGAATGAGGACTGTAGCAGGCGGTATGCACTCTGCCTTTATAATGGGTGGGGAGTTTGCACTGGGAGAGTCAAAGAGAAAGGGAGCACTGTAGGCTAGAACCCACTCCAGAGGTGGATAAACTAGAAGCCAGCAGTGGCATGGCGTGAAGATGATAACCTTGTGTTATCATAACCTTGTGTTAGCATTAAGATGGGATCAGGAAAACCAGAGAGGCCAGAAAGGGCAAGCGGCAACGAGACACGGAATGGATCTCAATCCGGTTCCGGAAAACTTTTCCTCGTGGGTCCTGCAGAGGAAGAAACCAACGCTGACCACGTGACCCAGCAGCTTCCTAGAGCTGCCAGAGGAGATGGTGACTGTGGGCGCAGCTCGCTGGAGCAAAGAAAACCATCTCCTTGAGGGGCACGCCTGGCTGCACCTCTCAGCCTGTCTTTCCTTACCTGAATCTGGTCTTGCGTAAAAACAGGAATAGTAAGTCCCAAAAGGAAGGGGGTTTTACCACTTTTCACAGAGTTGTGAGAATCCAATAAATGTATACACACTAGCACTTTGGAACATGCAAAACCCTGGACAAATGCAAAGTAACAGTATTATCCAGGCAATGCACTATCCTCACCTTCCACCTCTCCCTTAGTATCTTTCTGACAGAATGGTGAAGCAGGTGGTATAATCCTGTGTAACTTCTCCATTTCCATTACTGGCAAGGCAGACAGTGTAAAGGCAAACAGAAATGAAAAAGAAGAGACTGAATTCTCCCTGCTGACGATGAGGGAGGACACCCTTCCCTGCCCCTACTACCCCCAGCCTCCCTTTTCTCAGAGCATTTTCTTTAGAAAACTTGTAAGTTCCTTCTCAGTCTCTTTGAAATGTATCCAAGTCTTTTCAAAAGCTAAATAAGCCTCTTGTCAGCTTTAAGACCCAGGAACGTCTTTATCAAGGACCTGGGAAATAGCTCTTGAAAATGTAATCATCGGGGAAGACAAGGCCTCCATCTCCCAGTTTCTGTGGGAGGGTAGAAGCCTAACCTCGAAGGACAGCTTATTCCGTCCGTAAGTGCCTCCTTTAATAGAAAGGTGAAAAGGTGATTTTCCCTTTATAAAAGGCCAATTTGCTAACACTGACGATCGACCCACCTACCAAGTAAAGTTAGGATGAGCTACATGTGACAAACAGTGCTGTCAGGTCCTTGAAAACTACTTACTCCTCCTGAGAGAACTACTTACTCCTCCTGAGAACATGTATATAATGCGTCGCACCTGTTGACCACATAGTTTTTCCTTGATGAGATTATGTCCCAATAAATCCATGGTAAATTGAAAATGTCATTAATTCGAAAATGCACTGAATACACCTAACAAACACACAGAACATTGTAGCTTAGCCCAGCCTACCTTAAAACGTGCTCAGAACACTTACGTTAGCCTATAGCCGGGCAAAATCAGCTAACACAAAGCCTATATTATAATAAAGGGTTGAAGACTGCACGTCATTTATTGAATTCCGTACTGAAATTGAAAAACACAATGGTTGTAGGTGTATCAGTTATTTACTCTCGTGATCGTGTGGCTGCCTGGGAGCTGCCCAGCATCACAAGGGAGTATTCTACCACACGTCGCTAGCTCAGGAAACGATCAAAATTCAAAATTCAAAATTCACAGTATGGTTTCTACGGAATGTGCATGACTTTTACACAGTAGAGTCAAAAAATTGGAAGTCGAACCATCATGAGTCCGGTGCTGTCTGCATGAAATGATGGGGTTTCTTTCTGTCTTTGAATCTCCTTTGAGAATTGCCTTGGTGCGCATCACACTCTGGTTTAATAGTTATTCAATGGAAAAACTGTTTCTTTCCCTCCCACCTTTGTGGAGAGGTTTGCTGGGTATAGAGGTTTTGTTTTTAAGTCTCTTTCGCCAGCAATAGCACAGTGTTTAATATCACAGAATGGTGCTAGGCTGCCTGGGTTTAGATCACAGCTCTGCCATTACTAGCTATGTGACCACTGACAAGTCACCTAACATGTACCCAAGGTTGTCCGTTTCTAAAGTCGGGACACTGACACTCAGCTCACAGGGATATCATGAGAATTAAATGAGATAATACCCATCAGGCACACTAAACAGTATTTGGGACATGGGTAGAACATACGGTTTAGCTACCAGTGTTATTCCAGTCACAGCACACAATTTATATAGTTCTGACTGTGGTAGGCTAATTCAATTAAGTTCATGAAATTTCAGAATTCAGAAGGACCTTAGGAATTGTCAGGTCTAACTTCTTTGTGAAAAGTGAAATGATTGGATAAAGGTTGTACAATCGGGCTGAGCTGGGACTGATGCATCGTCTCTGATTCCAGCCTGGCTTTCCCCCAGCCCGACGACACTCCTCTCCCTCCTGCATTTTGTTGTAAATCGATACACGGTTGAAAACACTGAAGTAGAAAGACAGATCTTTCCCTTCCATTTGAGGGAAACATATTTTCCAGACTAGCAAGAAGGATTATACTGAGTGAAGAGGAAAAAAAATGTTGAAACGTAAAAAAAAAAAAAAAAAAAAAAAAAAAAAAAAAATCCATCCAGCTTAACCTTACTTTATTCCACATCAGCAGTAGTTGATGGAAATTTAGTAGCAGATCTATCTGAATAAATTTATTGATAATGAAGGTGATAATAACCACCGTGTCTTCTGAGTAAGAGTGATGGAAGGGTCATCCTGATACTGATCCCAGGTATTGATAAAAGGTGATGGTGCAGTTGATGCGGATAAGTTGCAGTGATCAAAAGTACGCTTGGGAGGAAACACAAAAAGTCATTCATGCAAAAGTCATTTTTCCCAGTCTGGGAATCTTCACCAGTATCTGTTACAGATTATCTTTCTGGATCTGATCGTCTAGTTCCAGGGAACATAAGGATCTCTGAATGCAGGTAATACCTCCCCTCTCCCTTGAGTCCTTTCAAGTAAAAAAAATTCTTCCTTGGATTACAGCTTCAGTTCTACTCCATCTTGTGTGGCCTCTGAGACGGCTTTCATTGGTTCCTATTCATATAACAATACTTCCAGCTGTTTTTGACTTCTATGACTGTTATTATAATTTATACAGATATCATCCTTATATATGCCCCCCCACCGACCGCCGCCGCCCCGAACCTCGTAGTTCAGCAAGGTTGTGGAATGACTATTTATTTCTGACCTTCACTCTTAGAAGTGAAATCTAATTCTATCTGTACTTCGAGTCCTGGACCTTACTCTCACTTTCTGAAGTTTTATCAGGTATCCAGATCTATATCCGTATCTATATCTGTCTATCTGTATCACTCTGGGCAGAAACTGATGGCATTAAATACCCGTTCCTTAAATTATTCCACTGACACTTCAAAATTACCTTGATGAGATCTTGTTCTCCTTCTGGGAAAACGACATCTTCTGTTCACCATGGTTTGAAGTCTTGCCATTCACTTAATTTCATTTCTCTTCTCTGGGGTCTAACTGTAGCCAGTGATGAAATCTTAATCATTTTTCCTGGAAGGTCTATGTCTTTCATGTTTGTTCTTCTCTTTTCATCCCTCCTGCTGCCACTCTGGTCTTGATGGCCAATAATCTGTACCTCCTGCAAGAGTCTTCTTATTTATTTTCCTGATTTTGTCCTCCCAGCTCCAAACTGGCTCGTGTCGCTGAGGCATTCTAGAAAATGTATAAAATACACAGAGGCCCCTTTCTCTTATATCTGGCCACTTTTGGGTACTCGTCAAGGTCTTCTGTGATCTTGGTTCTGCTAGATTTATATGATCTGATTTCCATTATTCTCTAAGACACGATACCCTCAATATATTCAGACCTTTTATTATTTTTTCCTTTTTTAGAACTCTCCAATACAGATCGTTCATGATGAATCGCAAATCCTGTATAGCAACAATAAAAGCCACACAAACATGCCATCTATTACTAGTACACTGAATTGTAACCCTGCTGATGAGTCAAAATTTCACAATTTTGTAGGGTCCAACCTGAGTGCTGCCTCCCCCGTGAAGCCTTCCAAGAACGTTCAATAAAGTACCTCATGAGATATTTCTAAACCTTCTTTCCCGAGTATGGTCTATGCTGACCTATTCGTATGCAATAACACATTTTAAAAACCCAAGTACTATGTTTGTATCTTTTTTTTTTTTGGCGGTACGCGGGCCTCTCACTGTTGTGGCCTCTCCAGTTGCGGAGCACAGGCTCCGGACGCGCAGGCTTAGTGGCCATGGCTCACGGGCCCAGCCGCTCCACGGCATGTGGGATCTTCCCGGACCGGGGCACGAACCCGCGTCCCCTGCATCGGCAGGCGGACCCTCAACCACTGCGCCACCAGGGAAGCCCCTATGTTTGTATCTTAATGTGTATTGTCTTCTCTGAAATCGTTCAGGAAGCTGTACAATGATGTGGCTACTCTTGAAACACATTCTTTTTAATACTGTCAGTGACAAAAAATTATCTTTTGAGAATGGACTGGATTTCTGGCCACGACGAGAAGTTATTCATAGTTAAATCTGTGGAAAATAGATGATCAACTTGGCTAACACAATTTCGCAGGGGAAAATGAAGCGTCACGCTGCAGCCATGCGTTTCTTTAAGCTGTTTTTTGCAGAAATTTTAGGCCAGTTCCAAAGTTGGATTCTGAGCGGGCAGAATTGCTGGAATGAGTAAACCGTTTCTGTGCTCCTAATGAGATGATTTTCCCCCATCCCCTGGGTCGGCAGCACCACTGTGCATTCTGTGGGTGACCCAGCAGGGCTGAACCTCTGGGCCACTCAGATCCAGGTACTGAGTGCAGCCTTGGGCACAGGCTGCCACCCTGGACATCATTCGCCCACTGGTTTCTGGCGGGGAAGCCTGGGCAGGGAGAAGACAGGCTTGACTGGGTCAGGCCAGCCACTGTCCCCTGGTGAGGGAGTCGGCCGGGAGGACGTGTCGGCCAGTGGGTGGCAAGTGCCAGGCTGTGGGCCAGGGTCCTCAGGGCCTGCGAGGGTCTGCGTGTGCTTAGAAAGTGTCCTCAGGCCCCGGGGATGTGAAGAGCAAGTACAAAACTACCATGACAGGTGGACAGAAGCTGCGGAAAAAAGGATAATGGTTTGTATTTTAATTGAAAAAAAGAATTTTACAGGTACCTTCTTCCTGCTTTTTGAACAAGGAGCCCTATGTTTTCATTTTGCACTGGGCAGGGCAAGTGAGGGAGCCGGTTCAGCTTCTCATCATTACTCTTGAGTGGCTATCCAGGAATTCCCTGGGTGGGGTTTGGTTGATTTTGACTGAATTTTAACCTGGTTACTCTTATCCTTGGCTCTCAGTTAAGCACCTGATGACTGACTTTTTAAAAAAGACATAGAAGCGAAATAATACAAAATCAGAAGCACACGAAAAACAAAACACAGCAATTGATAGTACCGGGAAGTATTCTGGAATATTCTGAATAACTCAAGTGCAGTCGAAATGATCGCTCTCAGAAAGGTTTGTTTAAACGGTGTTAGTTGTCCAGGCTAATTGAGAATGACCTCTGAGAAAGGAACAAATAGACGGGTTGCACAACGATCATAGAAATGTTTGCGTAGAGACTAGAGGGAATGTTCTAGTAGGTAAAATGATCCTTAACTCTGGAGCAATACCTATGTTGCAGAGATTTTAAGAATCCCTTCATGCTAATAGTGTTAAAGAACTCCATTACAGTGACTGAGAAAGAAGACAGCCACGGATTCTCATAAGATAAATTACACAGCAAACTCAAGTAACACATTAGCTCCAGTTTTCAAAGTCAGTTCTCTGTTTGCTGGATGATTTAAGTGAAATAAAACAGGAATGTGATTCCATTGATCTGGTTACTTGTCCTTATGACGGTTGCCTCTTCAGAAATCTGGAAGTGACTAGAGTTTCAAGGCTTGCAAACTTCCTTTAGCAGGTAGGGTTCTCTGATAACGTGCAGTCCTCTGGCCAGATGAGAAAGAAATCACATGGCTCTTGAAGCGGTGAACCAGCTAATGAAAGCTTAAGAGAAAATTCTAGTTTTTAATTCAATTCTGCACTTTTCAGCTCTTTGGAGAGAGCCCACTCAGATGGCTCTGAGCCTTTTCATTTACTCTTGCGTGACCCATTTTTTGCTGCCTGCTCCAACTCCACTCTGGTCTGAAGAATGCATTTGCCACAGACAATTGCAGTAAGTAGCTTTCCTGATAAACAGTTGGAACTCTCACTGAAATATAATGGCCTTTCTAAAAACCTATCAAGGTCTCTCATACCAATTCTGGGCTCTTCCAGCGTTTGAACTCTATTGATGGCCATTGGTGTCATTTAAATACAAACCAGCCAAGTGTTTGACGCAGACAAACTAAGGGCTTCCCATATCTAAAATTGTGATAGTTTTTTTTTTTTTTTTTTTTTTTTTTTTTTTCAAAA
>NW_006785319.1:781449-787523 GCF_000442215.2 Lipotes vexillifer
TAATATGTTGTATTTTTTTTTTTTTTTTTTTTTTTTGTCATTATCAAACTTACATTCTGCTTTTTCCTATTTATGCCACACAGCAGGTGTGATTACAGGTGTTTCGATTTTCCAGGAAAATTGTTTACATTCAGAAAAATTCTTTTGTAAGTTGGCTAACATGTTACTTTTCCTTGAAAAGCTAAATATTTTCATGACATTACAAACAATATTTTCATAAAATTGTCAGTTATTTCTCTTTATATATAGTAAATCTATAAATTGTGTTCTTATGTTCCCATTGCATCGTTTATCCTTAAAGAAGGAAAAAATATAATAAATGAGATCCTGAGATGATTATCAACAACAGTAAGCTACGGATGCTTTATAATCAATATAATTTAAGGCTGCCTTAAATATTGAATCCTCTGATACTTCCATGAGGGAATACTAGTATCCTTATTTACAAACTGTGATTCAGAGAGATAAGTAATGCAGGGATAGGAAGTGGTAGGGTAGAATGTAACACTTTGGTTTGTTTTATTAAAAGCCAAGAATTGATTACTTATATACATAAATTATATATTATTGATCAAAGTATTAATTAGATAATAAAAGTAAGACGACATCTACATGCTAGAGGTGGAATCAAAATGCTCTAGGACCAGAGAGGGCAGGCAGATGACTTTTCCCTTTATACATAAAGTGAATATTTGCTCAAAAGAGAGACGCATTTCATGTGTAGGTGACCTGCAGAGAGGGCTGAGTCTTTGAAGATTAATTTTGGGAGGAGGCGTGTCTTGGACTGGGCGCCTTTGCCTGTGCGGTTGTTTTCACCCTGGGGTATCAGTTAGGATGAGGATGGGGGCGGCCATCGAGGCTGCTTAGAGTGTGCAGTGAGCTCTGGGCTTACGGAAGTGTTTGACGTGGGAAATCCACACCTCCCTCTAGTGTCTCTAATCCAGTAATCTGGGGCATAGAACGAGTTAGAGGTTCCAATTTTGCATGTATGATGCCTCTTTCTCTTGACACGCAGGACCAAAAAAAAGAAAAGAAATCCTTTAATTTCTTATGATACAGGTATATATTTTATTTTATTATTTATTTATTTTTTTTTTTTGCGGTGCGTGGGCCTCTCACTGTTGGGGCCCCTCCCGCTGCGGAGCATAGGCTCCGGACGCGCAGGCTCAGCGGCCATGGCTCACGCGCCCAGCCGCTCCGCGGCATGTGGGATCTTCCCGGACCGGGGCACGAACCCGCGTCCCCTGCATCAGCAGGCGGACTCCCAACCACTGCGCCACCAGGGAAGCCCAGGTGTATATTTTAGAAAGCTAAGTATTTAGAGGGTACATCTTGCAAGAAAAAAAATGCCGTCAAAACATTCTATATCACACGTGTACATACACACCTCCTTTATTTAAAAACTAACTGGTAAGCATCACATAGAATGAAAATAGTGTCATCAGGAGGTCCTACATTACTGATTATTATTTAGTAGTTTCATGATCTAAAGCCATATAGAGAATAACAATATTTTGCAAACAGTTAACACAGAAAATGTTACTAAAAATGTCTAAACCACTGTAACCTATCAGGTATAGTTAAATGAAATTTACCAGGTATATTTAAAATCGTTCCATTTAGAAATGCTGCCACTTAGATTACTGATATCTCCAGTTAAATATAATTTTATCTTTCCATTTCTTCACTCAGTGTTGGGCACACAGTGGGCACTTAAGTAATACTTGCTGAATTGAGTACTGGTTATCTGCATTAGTATCGGTGTGTCATAGAGTTGAAAGGCCACTGGACTTCAAAATATGGGTTAAAATCCTGCCTCTGCTGATTGTTATATATGGGTCTTTGGACAAACACTTTAAATCTCTGAGGCACAATTTCCTCACCTTCAAAATGAGAATAAAGGGATATTTAGGGTGCAGGGTTCTTGTGATGATTATTCTATAATGTATGTGAAAGTGGCCAGTATAGTATATGAGACAGAATAGGATTTCTGTAAATCCTTATGAAGCACACAGTAAAACAAACAAAAAATATTATTTGATAACGAGAAAAGACTTAAATTTCAAAAATCTTTTCAATTCTAGACACGTCACTTTCCAAAACATGACTATTGATTGCTTAGCAAATTCTTAAAATAAAAGAATGTGACGTTGGTTACCTTTATCCTTCTGGCTAGCCTGACTTTTGTACTGTGCCATCTTTTATCCTTCCCCACATGCTCCTACCAGCAACTAAAAGCTGAATCCTGGAAATTATAGCAAGCTTAAATTCAGTTTCCCCAGAGTGTTGGTCTATGAGTCAAAGATCAGAAAGTGTTTTTGTTCTTTTTGAACTGTGAAATGAAAAGATTTCTAGTAAAGAAGGACCAGACCTCTGACTCTTACAGCTGATTGAATACTTTGTACTTTCACAATTAGGTAGTCTCTGTAAATTATTTAAATACTATGTGCCTGTTGAGTTTAAATGAACATTGACAATTAAAATCATATACAATTATAGTAGAGAAATGTAAATTTAATAACTGACTAGAAGTGTGAATTTTAATTAACTGGAAATCTATGAACATTCAGTTCCAAACTAAACTGTTGATGACAGGAATAGCAATCCCACCACCTAATGGGCTGACACATCTAATTTGTGGAAAATAACAAAACTATAATGTCTCAGCCTCATTGAAAAAGCCTGAAACTTGTTCAAACACACTGAAAATTTATAAGCAAACTAGGAGAAAGGTAGTAGACTCTGCTTCGGATTTGCCTAGAATTGTAACTTATTAAATCAGACATATAAGTACATTGAGCTTCAACGCCCAAGATCAAAGTGTTGCAATAGACTCTGAAAGGCAAGAAGGCTCTTAAAAGCACCTCAAAACCTGATTACGTGGAAAGCAGTGTAGTGTACTGACAAGAGACCACTGCATAGGCAACCCATGCCCTGAGAAGGTGTGTACGGGCTACTGGATAGAGGACACAGAATCCCCATGGCGGTGTCCTCATTCACTTGGCTAACAAGCGTCTATCATCTTCTCCTAGGACATAGCTAGATATCTTTTGTGGTCAACTAGCTGTCTTTCGATCTTTACTGGGTCAGTTATGCGAACGTAATTTACAAGAATTGTAAGCAGATTGGTCAATGTGCTGGTGGCAATCAACATATTCCCCTCTCTTCCCTGTAACCTGGGGTCAGCTCCCACAAGCAGCCATCCCATCAGTTGAAGGAAAAGGCTCTCAGTAGGAACAGAATTCTAAATGAGATGTGTCACCAGCAAATCTACTTTATATGCAAAATATCCCCATTAAAATCTTATTATGATTCTTCCCTTTACATCACATACAAAGAACTTTTAAAATTATCTAATTTACTTTGCATGTCATTCGTATATGGCTGTAATTCAGATTTGTGGCTATTCTGTCTATAATTACACAGTAGCAAAAGTACAGGTTAGACATCCATCAAAACCCTTGTGAAATAACCAAAATACGATAGTGCAATCTTCCTGTAGTGACTGCACCCATCTGGGAGCCATCACTGTCAACACATGCCTCACTGGCTCTGGGTTCTGGTGACATTTTACTATAAAGTGAAGCCAAATACCTCTCCTTGTCAGGCCAGGTTAAGAAAGTCATAGCTCGTGCAAATGGATAAGATGGGGGCATAAGGATTCTTGTTGAGTGGAAGGATGGGGATTAGAAAGAAGAAAATGTGAGAGGTGGCGAGGGCCCTAACTTCCTTGAATACGATAAAGGTGGTAAAGAGCAAAGAAGATGTGAAAATTCTGCTTAACTTCCACACTGGCCACGGCTTTCACTTCTCCACAGAATGGGCATGGACTTGGGTTAAAAAACTTCTCCTCTTGAAAACCAAAGATAGATTTAAAACAACAAAAAGCAAAACATGCTAACAGGTTCACATAGTATTATGTGACTACATAGATGCTCTATCTAAATATGACGTGGAGGGCTTAAACCTTCACGGTTAAAAGGGAGAAGCTGGGGTTGACTGCCAGTACTTGGTCCCAGCTTCACCACTTACAGCTGCAACCTTGAGAGTATTCTTAAACTTGTCTGAGTCTCAATTTCTTCATTTGGGCTTCAGTTATGAGATGGGGCTATTAAAATGACTAAGCTCACAGAATTATAGTGAGGAGGTACAAGAAGCCCCAAGAGTGAGTGATACTGAATCTGCCAATGACTCTGGGAGTTCATCAGGATTTTACTTAGAAAAAAAGTAAATATGGTAGATCTTAAAACTCAAAGATTGTGGCACAATTCATACTTATTACATACATAAAAAGAAACAAATGGATATTTGGTATTTATTCAAGATCAAATCACAACTTACTGTTAAAAATAATGAGTTATTGACCAACTAGTTTCTGCCAAGCACAGAATTCTTACTAAATTGCACACAACAGACCCTCAAGGTAATAATACTTCTGTTCACCACTGTATCACACCTCCTAAGTAGTGCAATAAATTTAAGAAAAAGAAATGAAATGCATAAGGACATGAACGAGTAAAACAGTATTTTTATTACTGATAGATGGCATGCTATGTAATCAGAAAATCCCAAATGATCCACAGATAAACACTTGTAATCCTTAGAAGTAACATGCTAAATGCAAGCTCAATATATAAAAATCAATTATCTGTTTGTATTTCAGAGACAATTTAAAAATAAAAAAATTTTAGAATTACACCATTTACAATAGCATCGAATCTAGCAAAAGTAGTGTAAGAACTCCACACCCAAAATTTAAAAAAGAAAGAAGAAACGAAAATGAATACTATGTTTACTGATTGGGAGATTCAATACTGTAAAGATGTCATGTCTCCCCAAACAGGTTTTGGGGAACTTGACAAGCTGATCCTAAAATACTTGTGCGGAAATGCAAATGGTCCATTTATCACTAAGATACTCTTTAAGAATGAAAAACAAAAGATGAGAGGTCTTGCTCTACCAAATATCAATATTTATCATAGAGCTATAAGAATTAAAACAGTGTGTTACTGCCACAAAGAAAGGCAGATGTAATCATGAAATAAAGAATTGAGATGGACGTTTGGTTTATGTAACTGGAAAGCAGTGGGGAAAAATAGCCTTTTAAGTAACAGTTGCAAAAAAATTACACATCAATATTGAAAAATGACACTTGCTTCCTACCTCACAGCATACTCAAATGTCAACTGCAGGTAGGCTGTGCTTTAGATAAATTTAAAACTTATGATTTAGATCAGTTTAGATTTAGTATATGATTTAGATGAACGTGAAAGGCAAAACAAGAAAGCTTAAAAAGTTTAACATAGGAAATTATTTTCTTGACATCAGATAGGGAAATATTATTAACTGGGACAAATAAGACAGTACTAACCATGGAGGAAAAGATAATTATTTAACCCCATAGAAATTTAGAATTTTTTTAACCAAAATATACCATTAAGAAAGTGCCAAGAGAAGACAAAGGTTGGAGAAGATATTTGCACCATATATAATGTGCACCATATATAATTAACACAGGTTCCTATCCAGGATATATAATGAATTCCCACAAAGCAATGTGCTCATCAGGAATGTGTACATGTGCACACCAAGAGATTTGTGTGTGTTCACAGCAGCACTATTCATAATATTCCCAAACTGGGAAATCTAACAATGTCTATAAATAGAAGGAAGAACAAATGTATTGTGGGATATTCATACAGTGGAATGCTACACAGTAATAAAATGAAGAAAATACAGCTACTCACACACACGTGCTGAGCAAAAGTTTCCCCACAGGGTAGAATAGTTACTGTGTAACTTCATTTATAAAAAGTTTAAAAAAAGGCAAACCAAAGGATATATTAGAGGCATGTGTGCTTAGGTGGTAAAACAATAAAGAAAATTAAGGATGTAGGCATGGTAGAACTCAGGGTGCTTTGGGGAGAGTGAGGGGCAATGATGTGATGCAGTCATAAGTGGGCTTCCAAGGTGCTGACAAGGTCCTACTTCTTAACCTGAGTAATGTCTACTTGAAAGTTCTTTTTATGATAGATCATGGAATAGTTTTACTTTTTTTTTTTTTTTTTTTTTTT
>NW_006785319.1:787549-789951 GCF_000442215.2 Lipotes vexillifer
TTTTTTTTTTTTTTTTTTTTTTTTTTTTGCAAACCATTCTGAATGTGTATTTTTCAATAATAAGAATTTTAAAAAATTGATGTAAAGACATGTTGGAAACCCCACTAAAAGTACAAGGAGGAGAAAGGGCATGTGCTGGGGGCTGGGCTGCCTCTTTCCCAAATTCATATGTTGACATCCTTAACTTCCTAATCCCTAATGTCAGGGTATTTGCAGATGGGGCCTTTGGGAGGTAATCAGGTTTAGATGAGGTCCTGAGGGTGGGGTCCTCATGAGAGGATTAGTGCCTTTATAAGAAGAGCGCTTGCTGCCCCTCTCTCTGCCATGTGAGGACATGTTGAGAAAGTGGCCACATGCAAGCCAGGAGGAGAGGAATCCCTGAATCTGAACCCTGCCAGAACCTTGATCTTGGATTTGCCAGTCTCTGGACTGTGAGAAACCAAGTGCTGTTGTTTCAGCCACCTATAATTTGTTATGGCAGCCCCAGCTGACTAATATAGAAGCTGAGAAGGTAACTGCAACTTAGACTTTACAAAAGGCTCCAATCTGGAATATACATAGAATTTTCACAAAATCGATTAAGAAAAGGATAAACAATGCCATAAAATGATGGGCAGTAGAATGAAGGCACTTCACAAAAAGGAATATACAGATGGCCAATGAACATGTAAAATAGCGCTTAAACTGACAATCATGGAAATGTATGTTAAAAATACCGTGTCATAGCACTGTACTCCTATTAGGATGGCTAAAGTAAGAGAGTATTGGCAAGGATAAGGGACAACAGGACCACTGATAAACTGAGTGGGCATGTAAATTGTTTCAAACACTTTTTAAATTGATTTGGCATTAGATTCCTATCTTATTTGCTATTTTATGACCCAGCCATTCTAGTGTTAGGTATCCAATAAACATGCATGTACAAGCGAACAACAGACAGGCATGAGATTATTTTCAACAGCATTATTTATAATAATTCCAAATCGGGACTGACCTACCTACCCATTACTAGTAATAGTCCTGGCCCATAACGTGTGCAGTCCAGGGCAAGAATACAAACAAAGCTGCCAGGCACACTGTGTCTAAAAAATTAAAAGCTAAAAATTTAAAAAGCTAAAATCAAGATAACAAATTGTATTAGTTTTTCATTGCTGCGGAACAAATTACCACAAAATTAGTGGCTGCAAATAAGTTAGTTCAGAGCTACGCAGGTCAGAAGTCTGGAATGATGTGGATGGATTCTCTGCTCTGAGTCTCACTGGTCTGCAATCAAATGTTGGCTGGGATTGCATTTCTCATCTGGGGATCAGGGTTTTGCAAACTCACTGGTCATTGACAAAATTCATTTCCTTGCAACTGTAGGACTGAAGTCCTGTTTGCTCGTTAATTGCCAGCCAGGGTTGTTCTCAGCTCCTAGAGGTCACCACATCCCTTAGCACGGTGGCCCTTTCTATTTTTAAGCCAGCCTAGTGTTTCAAATCCTTTTTGTGTTTGGAATCTCTGACTTTTTTTCTGCACCCAGCCAGAGAAAACTCTCTGCTTTTAAAGGACTTATGTGATGGTGCAAGCCCACCTGGTTAATCTCCCCATGGTAAGGTGAACTGTGCCATGTAACATAAATGAGTTTCAGTAGTAAAATCCACATTCACAGTCCCAGGGTTACACAGGGCATGTACACCAGAGGGGAGGGAGGTATGGAGGCATCTTAGATTCTGCCCACCACAGTCTGCCCTTTGGCTCCCAAAGATTCATGTACCTTATTTATTTTATTTTATTTTTTGCGGTACGTGGGCCTCTCACTGCTGTGGCCTCTCCCGTTGCGGAGCACAGGCTCCGGATGCGCAGGCTCAGCGGCCATGGCTCACGGGCCCAGCCGCTCCGTGGCATGTGGGATCCTCCCGGACTGGGGCACGAACTTGTGTCCCCTGCATCGGCAGGCGGACTCTCAACCACTGCGCCACCAGGGAAGCCCTCATGTATCTTCTAAATGCAAAATTTATTCGCTACCTCTCTAGAATCCCCCAGTTTACATCAGGTTGCAGTATCAGTTCAAGTCCAAAATCTCATCAGTTTAATAGTCTGAAATCTCATCTAAATCATCTAAATGAGGTATAGATGAAGCTCCTGGGTAGAGTCTATTGAATTAAGGATAACTCCTGGGACACAATTACTCTTCATATTTGGACCATACAACTAAATAGATCACCTACGATCCTCCAGTACTCAGCATGCAATGATGAAAGAGGAATAGTTAAAAAGGGGGAAATAAAAAGTAAATGGTAAATTTGAATTCATTGGTCCAAGGCAGTTTTAAAATGCAGCCTAGGGGCTTCCCTGGTGGCGCAGTGGTTGAGAGTCCGCCTGCCGATGCAGGGGACGCGGGTCCGTGCCCCGGTCCGGGA
>NW_006785319.1:790030-793306 GCF_000442215.2 Lipotes vexillifer
ACAGCGCGGAGAGGCTGGCACGCAGAACCCAAAAAAAAAAAAAAAAAAAAAAAAAAAAAAAAAAAAAAAAATGCAGCCTGGTTAACTCTAGCTGTCGTCCCTTAATTGGGTATCAAGGCCTGGGAATAATTCTGTGTCTCTCCTCCGCCTTCTGGTTCTCCACCCTTGGGCTCCTGATTCTACCGTCTGCATCACTTTCCTATTTCCATGACAGTTAGCACATGTGTGCTACTGAGCAGTTCACTTCGCCTGCTTCTTGCTAGTACTTTCTGTATCCTTCTCAGTCCAAGTTTGTGTTTCTGTTGATAAAATATTCTCCAGAACTGTGTGAACCTTGCCTGAATTTCACTGGTTTTCATTCCACTAAGCAAAGTCATAACTACAGCTATCTTAAAGATGATTCCTTCTCTATCTTTGGCTTCTGCTGAGATGTCTGAGGAGCAAAGCCCTTACGTTTCCTAAGAAGAAGAAGCCATCTAGTTTCTGGCTCCAACTCTGTGAGACACACACCCTTAATCTCTTGAGACAGCAGTATATAGGACCCAGTGGTCTGATCTGATTTTTCTCAAATTTCACCAGGAGGTCATACAGTCATACTCTCAGCTTTTTCTCTATGCCATGCCCTCTGAATTAATCTCATAGTTTCTGTGTCTTCCTTCCTGAATAGGCTGGATTTTCCTACATCATCAAGTCGCCCTATGCAGTTAACTGTGCTGTAATATAATATAACTTGATTATGGGAGTAAAATCCATCATATTCACAAGGATTATGCCAGGCATGTACACCAGGGGGAGATGGGAAATATGGCTGCCTACCTAATACAACATTAAGAAACACATCCTGTCCTCTCACTTAGGTCCTGCAGTCTCTGTAGCCCCAGGAGGGCCAGAGCAGACCCCATTCCTGCCCAGGCGTAACGGGTGCTGCCGGGCAGTAGATGCACAAACACACCGTGATACACTCATACCAAAACACTGCTCAGCGATGAAGGCGAATGACATGAAGTACACCCTGGATCTCACAAACATACTGTTGAACAAAAATAATGTCAATTCTGTTTATATAAATTCAGAAAGAGACAGTGTGTGCTTAGGTGATAAAATTACAAGTAAAAGCAAGAATTTATTATCATTAATGCCAGGGTAGCAGTTACCTTATGAAGTGGGGAGAGAAGGGTTCCTTATTAGAAGCAGTCAAGAGAGGGATTTGGGATGCTGTAATGTTTGATTGCTTGACCCTAGGCAGTAGTTACATAAACATTTGGTTTGCAATAAGTTGTTGAGCTGAACACAGAACAAAACCTCTATACTGTTCTGTACATGTATTATATATCATAATAAGAAAGGTTAAATCATAATGAATTAAGAAAATACACTGTAAATGACAAATGATTTGGTAATGAATCCACACTGAATTAAAACTCTCATTCTCATAATTAAATTGATTCTAGTCAAACAAACCATGTCTCTGAGAATGGAAGAAAAAGATAAATCTCCAAAGAGAATAATAAATTATAAATTAAGAGAATGCAAGTTTTAAAGTATTCTGATAAAATTACATTTGTGTCTTTTAATGATTCCTTTTATTAAAATTCATTCATATGTAATTTCCTTAGTGTTTAAAGGTGTTTCTGTTTAGAAATATAATAGATGATGTGGTTTTAATCATCTTTCTTGATACATTTAATCAAAATTTCAATTGTGACACAGAGAACTGTATTTTTTTCCCCTGAAAAGTCTGTTTTATTGTAAAAAGAAGCATTCCCACTGTTGGGTCTAACTGCATATATGAATTATCTGAGTTAGAGTAACATTTACAAATGAGTCTCTGGGACACTTAATTTGAGTCCTTTTGGGGAAGTATTAATGAAATGAAGTGTCAGTTTAAAATTAAGTTACATAGCACATGGTATAACTGTCCTATAAATACTAATGAATAAGATCAGAGAGGATTTCAGTGGAAGCTTTTATCTTCTGTTACATTGACTGCTTCTTATAATTTCACTTTATTTCAGTCCCACATAAAATGAAGAATTCCATTGTCTGTTTAGCTGCCATTTCTCTTGATATTTGAAATATATTTAATTATACAAGGTCACATCTGAAGAGATAAAACTCTCTGGAGCAAATGTAAATGAATTTCCCACTATCGGATCACTTATGAATTCTTTATTACCCTGGAATTACATGATATTATCCTAAAGTGACATGAAATGTCTTACTTCTTGTCTTGCCCATCCCTGGAATAAAACCGGAATATTAAAGAAAACTAATGAGTCTGAGAATTGACCGCTCCGGGTTTACACTTTTTTGTTACTCATGCTTTGTAACTGTCAGGGCACAGCAGGAAAAGTAGTGAGAATGTCCTGGTTACACTGGAGACTAGACTTGGGGGTTTTCTTTTATGATGGGGTACTAAAGATTATGGCAGATTGTAGCAGCTGTGTGCAGTGTGTGAGAGATGCGCAAGATCTCTTTATGGAAAAATGTTTCCTACCAACTGTTAATGAGAAGAATTTATTTATCATTCAAGTGCTGGAAGGCTATTTGCAGATGACCTTTGAAGAGTGCAGCAATGCCACACAGAACAAAACTTTGAGCTCTCTCAAAGCTTAGTATTCACATCCTAAACAGTGAATGATTAATAAAATGTGCCATCTATTAGTATTTATGCTCTATTCTATGCCACGGCTATATTACATTCTATTCCAGATACTAAAATCGATACTTCTCTATTCTTAGCAAATATGTTATCTTGAAAGTATGTGGATGTTGAGAAAAATTACATTCTTGCAAATGAGGGCAACACCTTTTCAGTTTTTTCGCTGAACTCCTACAACTTTTTTTTTTTTTTTTTACCACCACTTGGGAAAAACTTTAATTTTTAGCTAAAAGGTTGTTGATGCAACTCTTACTCAAAGTGACATTTTGGAAAGTAGCATTTTGCTGCTTTGGTGTGTACATGCTTTTGTTTTTGTAAATATAGGTAAATAGAACATCTATAAAATATTTCTATTCCACAGGAAGTTTGACCATTTCACAATTAAAGAAATAGTAACTGGATCTATGCATGATCAAGTATGAGAATACCTTAGTTGAATTTACAAATTAGAGTACTGAACACTCATCCACCAAAACACTACTCCTTCCTAGGGGAAAAGTTTAATTTCAAAATCAATATGAAACTCAATTATGCATGTACATTTCTCAAAGGGGAAAATAAGAAATGATTCCTCTGGCAACAACCCTTTCCCTTCATTCAAATATTTTTAATCT
>NW_006785319.1:793549-830265 GCF_000442215.2 Lipotes vexillifer
CCTACATTCAAATATTTTTAATCTACTGTAGTTGAAAAGATTTTGACTCAAAATGTCAAAAAAGTGAGAAAAAAAGAAGGAATAAACAAGCGAACAAACCGAAAAACAAGCTGGGCCAGTGACTCTAACAGACACATCACCAAAGAAAATATACAGATGGCAAATAAGCCTATGAAAGATGTTCCACATGAGAGGTCATCAGGGAAATGCAAATTAAACAAGTTACCACCACACACCTATTTGGTCAAAATCTGAAACACTGACAAAAGCAAATGCTGGTGAGGATGTGGGACAACAGGAACTCTCATCCACGGCTGGTGGGGATGCAAAACGGTGCAGCCACTTCGGAAGACAGTTTGGCAGTTTTTGACAAAACTAAATGTACTCTTACCATATGATCTAGCGATCATTCTCCTTGATACTTACCCAAATGAGTGGAAAACATATGTCCACGTAAAAACCTGCACGCGGATGTTTATAGCAGCTTTATTTACAACTGCCATAACTTGGAAGCAACCAAGATATCCGTCAGAAGGTGGATGGATAAATAATCAGTGGTGCATCCAGACAATGGAATATTATTCAGTGCTAAAAAGAAATGAGCTGTCAAATGATGAAAATAGATGGAAGAAACTTAAATGCATGTTATTAAGTGAAAGAAGCCAATCTGAAAGGGTATATACCATATGATTCCAACTATATGACATTCTGTGAAAGGCAAGTTAGGGAGACAGTGAAAAGATCAGGGGTTGAGGGGGCTTTGGGTGATGATGACATGCCAGTGTCGGTTCACCAACCGTAACCCATGTACCATCTGTTGGGGGATGTTGATAATGGGGGAGGCCGTACCTGTGTGGGGCAGGGGACACATTCTCTGTACCTTTCCCTCAATTTTCCTGTGAACCTACAACTGTTCTAAGTAAATAACGTCTAACAACAACCCCCCTGGATTTAGGGTAGGATAATGTTCATAAAATACAATCAGTTTATTTTATATTAAAGGGATGTAAGCAATAATTCAGTTTATTGGCATTCAGAGTAATTTCCATGAACAATAGTCCAGAGAAGACTGTGTATAGAAAGAAAAAAAAACAGAATTAAAATGAAAAAAAAGTATTCATTATGATTATTTCAGAAATGCAAGGTACAATGTAACTAAGAATGGAGCATGGCCGTGTGAAGAGCAGAGACTGAACGTGAAGAGGTTTGGGTGCAGGTCCTTCCTGTGGCACTGACACGCTGACATTGACTTCTTATAATATTGGGTTCTTCACCACAAATGAGAATAACACAGCCTGCCACACTGGGCTGTTGCACAGTTTAAACGAGACGATGTTTTTTATATTGCTTCAGATTTATAATATTCCATTCATATATAAAACGTTATTAATACAGAGACAGTTTATTAGCTTTACTGCACCTTGCTTTATTACGCTTTGCAGATTTGGCTTTTTTTTTTTTTTTTTTTTTTTAACAAATTGAAGGTTTGTGGCAACCCTGCATTGAGCAAGTCTGTAGGTGCCATTTTTCCAGTAGCGCTTGCTCTCTCTGTGTCTCTGTGTCACATTCTGGTAGTTGTTGAAATATTTCAAACCCTCTACCAGCAAGGAGATTATAATTTGCTGAAGACTCAGATAATGCCTAGCATTTTTTAGCAATAAAGTATTTTTTAATTAAGGTGTGTACTTTTTTTTTTAGATATAATGCTATTGCACACTTTTTTTTATAGGCACTGGGAAACCAAAAAAATTTGTGACTCACTTTATTGAGATGCTTGCTTTGTTGCAGTGGTCTGGAACTGAACCTGCAGTGTCTTTGAGGTCTGCCAGTAATAGGTCACTTTAAAAATGAAATATTTCTTTAAAGGGTTATAATTTAAGTCTTTATGAGTTCCCTGTAATTATCAGCTAATCTTTTCACTGAAACGTTTGGTTCAAGGAGAAGTCTTACCCGTGATGGTCTTGTGATAACATCATCATTTAGGAGGACTACTAGAGTGAAGTTTCTATTTTCTAGCTGTGACATTTTCTAAAGTTCTTAAATTTATTAGTTTGTTTGACAGGTCATCAAGTACTGAACCATATAAAATTCACTTTACCAGGCAGGAAAAAAAAACAGAGGCAAAAATCAGTGGAGAAATTTGAATATCCAAGATTGGCAAGGAACCCAAATCAAGTTAAGTCTATTTTACCCAGTGCCTCTTTAAAAATTAGTTTAAATATAGCCACACTATTCCAATTAAATGAAACGTAGATCAAGACAGAGACCCAAAATATCTTTATAAATGGAAGAGACCATGCAATTCATAGGTAACTGTGGACTACCAAAAAAAAAAAAAAAAAAGTCAGGGAGAAAAAGGGAGAGGATAAAGAAAACATTCATTATTCATTAAAGG
This sequence comes from Lipotes vexillifer, assembly GCF_000442215.2. Lineage (NCBI taxonomy): Eukaryota > Metazoa > Chordata > Mammalia > Artiodactyla > Lipotidae > Lipotes > Lipotes vexillifer. Next base: position 795,945 of record NW_006785319.1, read on the forward strand.
CTAATCCATTTGCTGCTGAGATGGCACAAGCACTGTTTAGTAATACATTTTACACATTGACTTTCAAGAACGTTGGTCAGTTACTAGTTAGGGAAAGTAGTTATGTAGGACTTTATTCTGAGCTCTGTTGATTTCTTGCTTTTGCTAGAACCTGTATTATTCATGCTTATTTATCACTGTTATAAGGAAAGTGGCCTTTTTCAAAAAAATTTTTCGGAGGAGCCAGAAAATGTGTGTGTGTATATGTGTACATGTCCTAAAATACATTATTATTATTATTATTATTATTATTTTTTGTGGTACGCGGGCCTCTCACTGTTGTGGCCTCTCCCGTTGCGGAGCACAGGCTCAGCAGCCATGGCTCACGGGCCCAGCCGCTCCGCGGCATGTGGCATCTTCCCGGACTGGGGCACGAACCCGCGTCCCCTGCATCGGCAGGCGGACGCTCAACCACTGGGTCACCAGGGAAGACCCTAAAATACATTATTGAAACACGAAGTTGAAACTGTGAGAGGCCCTGATACTTGCTCATATATTTCACCATGGTCGGCCCTGTGTTTCAGTTGGGATTGTAGGTTCTTCACCACGTACTGTGAATGCTTCTCAACGGCCTTTCCTAACATCATCACTTTGCAGACAGGAAAATGGTTTAGAGAATGGAGACTAAGTGCTTCTGTTTTCTTTTGCTGCACTCAAACTCAACTTCTAAGATAATGCAATAATATTTTTGAAATACAATAAGCATAGCAGAATGAATGTACCTTAATTACTTAATCTATTATATTATCCTCTCGGACAGTAACTGCATTTATTTATATATGGATTTTTAAATCTTTCAAAAGACTTAAGCAATTGTTTAGGTAATTACTTTAAAAGTTTACCTATTAGAAGTTCTAATGAGTTATAAGTTTTAGAATGTATTTCCTGGATAAATATCTGACCTGAAAATCTGAGACCAAAGAATCAAAAAGATGTCCCAGGGATGAACTGAATCATTGTAATTAAAAAAGAGAGGGGGTGGAGAGAGGGGGACGGAGGGAGGGAGGGAGAGAGGGAGAGGGGGAGGGGGAGGGAGAGAGAGAGAGAGAAAGTGAAAGCAAAAGCAAATGCTTTGGACTCTGTAGAAATGGTACATAATCCTATCATTATTGTCTTCACCCTTCTCCAGATTTTAGGAAAATGAGGAAAAGTTTGTGTTTTGTCAGAGTACAGATCCAGTGCAGGTTAGAAAAGAATGAGTCTCTAATACACGATATATGTTGTTTCCTTTAAAACAGGAGATGCTTAAGAATTTATTAAAATCAGGCCCACACATCTCATTTAAGGCCTAATTATTTATTTTCAACTTCTTCGCTTTGGCTTCCTAATTTTTAGGTATTTCTGAGATGTTTCTGTAAGAATTTAGAAGGAAAATAGATAAAAAAATAAAATGATCAAGCTTTCCTATTTATTATCATTTCCCCCAAGATTTTATGATCCTGTAGGTTAGAAATTATTAAGAAATCTCCAGGATCCCTTTGGTGACCCTAATTTTATTATTAAAAAAAAAGCAAAATTCATAGTTGTAGAAGAATTTATGAGCATATACTGGGGAAGAATATTTGACACAAACTATTCTGCAAAATTCAATAACTGGCTGCCTCTAAGAATCACCTATAGGATCTGTGACTATGCACTTTTTTTTTGACATCTTTATTGGAGTATAAATGCTTTACAATGGTGTGTTAGTTTCTGCTGTGTAACAAAGTGAATCAGCTATATGTATACATATATCCCCATATCTCCTCCCTCTTGCGTCTCCCTCCCACCCTCCCTATCCCACCCCTCTAGGTGGTCACAAAGCACCGAGCTGGTCTCCCTGTGCTACGTGGCTGCTTCCCACTAGCTAGCTATTTTACATTTGGTGGTGTATATATGTCCATGCCACTCTCTCACTTCGTCCCAGTTTACCCTTCCCCCTCTCCGTGTCCTCTATGCCTGGTTTTAAAAAAGGCATATAACCTATCACCTTAAACTTGGCATACTTTTACGTCAATAGGAAGACTAAAATTGTTGGCAAAAGTAGGTCTTTAGAGAAGTTGTGGATTTAATTTTCTCATGTTCTCCTTACTCTAGCCTGGAAATTGATTGTATTATTCATAAAAATTGATATTAAAAAACTTTTTATACAGCAGGTTCTTATTATCTATTTTGCACATATTAGTGTATATATGTCAATCCCAATCTCCCAATTCATCCCACCCCCCCCCCCCCCCAGCTGCTTTCCCCCCTTGGTGTCCCTACGTTTGTTTTTTACATCTCTCTTTAAAAAAAAAAAAAAAAAAGTTGTTTTGGTACAGCTGTCATTTCAACTAGGAGGGGAGAGATGATTCCTTCTGATTGTGTCACCCACAAAATTGCCAATGCACTATGGAAAGAATGTATTCTTTAAACTAAGAGGTAGAGTTTTCTTTTTCAATTCCAGGTTGAGTGGTGGTAAAAAGTACCTATGGACAGTGAAAGCCATTAATAGAGAATAAATATGGACCCCATGAAGTTCTTTTACGATGACTTCCCCAGTTGTACCAGTTTTTAATGGGTTAAAGGAACAGCATTAACCTTCGTGTTCCTGCAAACACAGGCTCTGTAGGAGTCTATTAACAGATGGCTGGTGAATCTTAAGAGGTCAAAATATTAGCCAAAATGTTAATGTTGAAGATATGTTTGGGTCTTGTGATGCTTCTAGTGTGAAAGCAAAGATTAAACTCCTATTTCCTTTTTTAAAAATTGTATTGAAGTATAGTTGATTTATAATGTTGTGTTTCATTGCTGCTGTACAGCAAGGTGACTCAGTTATACATAGAAAATATTTTTTTCATGTTCTTTTCCATTCTGGTTTATCCCAGGGTATTGAGTAGAGTTCCCTGTGCTCTACAGTAGGACCTCGTTGTGTATCCATCCTGTATGTACTAGTTTGCATCTGCTAATCCCACACTCCCGGTCCTTCCCTCCCCCACTCTCCTCTGCCTTGGCAACCACATATCTGTTCTCTGTCTGTGAGTCTGTTTCTCTTTTCTAGACAGGTTCACTTGTGTCGTATTTTAGATTCCACATGTAAGTGATGTCATATGACATTTGTCTTTCTTTTTCTGACTTCACTTAGTGTGATAATCTCTAGGTCCGTCCATGTTGCTGCACATGGCATGATTACATGCTTTTTTACGGCTGAGTAGCGTTCCATTGTATATATAATATATAACACATCTTCTTTATCCATCCATCTGTTGATGGACAGTTAGGTTGTTTCCCTGTCATGACTATTGTTTTTTTTTAATTGCAGTATAATTGCTTTACAAATGCTGTGTTAGTTTCTGCTGTGCAATGAAGTGAAGCAGCTCTGTGTACATCTATATCCCCTCCCTCTTGGACCTCCCTCCCCTCCCCCATCCCACCCACCTAGGTCATCACAGAGCACCAAGCTGAGCTCCCCGTGCTACTCTGCAGGCTCCCACTAGCTATCTGTTTGACACATGATACTATAAACAGTGCTATGAACATAGGGATGCATGTATCTTTTTGAATTCTGTAAACTCCTGTCATCAGCCACCGTATGGACATCTGAAATGGGTTTCAGCCCCAAAACTCAGATGTGAGTGGTGTGCTCCTCATGCAATTTTCTTTTAAGATTTTAATTCTGGTAAGATACACAAAACATTCAATGTACCGTCTTAATCATTTTTAAGTGTACAGTGCTTTAGTGTTAACTATAAATGTATTGCAGTGTAACCAATTTTTAGAACTTTTTCATCTTGAAAAGTGAAGCATTATGTCCTTCAAACAGCCACCCCCCATCCTCTGCCCTAGCCCCTGACAATCACCATCTTACTTTCTATGAGTTGAGCTATTCTTTACCTCATATGAGTAGAATCATATATATTTGTCTTTTTGTGACTGGCTTATTTCACTGAGCATAATGTCCTCAAGTTTCATCCACATTGTAGCCTGTGTTAGAATTCCCTTCCTTTTTAAGGCTGAATGATATTCCATTGTCTGTATAGACCAGATCTTGCTTATCCATTCATCTGTCAGTGATCACTCGGGCTGTTTCCACCTTTTGGCTATTGTGATAAATGTTGCCATGAACATGGGTGTATGAATCTCTTTGAGACCCTGCTTTCAATTCTTTGGGCTATATACTCAAGAAGTGGAATTGTCTGATTATACATCAACTCTGTTTTTAAGTTTTTGAGGAAGCACCATACTGTTTCCTTATGTAATTCTCCTTATGTAACTTTTTAAGTCTTTTGCATGAGAACAAAGAGTAGAAAAATCTATTAAAGGAATTAAAAATCCTTCTAAAAATGTTTGTAGGAAAGCATCCTATAAAAAAGGACTTTGGTAGTAATTTCCAACATGGGAGGAGCCATGAAAACTGAAACCCAATGGGAATTTCTTAGTAAATGGTGCACTTAGGTTAAAATGGGGAGCTTGTTATAAATACAACTGTGTTTCCAGGAAGGCCCTTGGGAATTCTGATTCAGTAGGTCTAGTTTGGGATTCAGGAGTGTGTGCTTTTAACAAATATATCACATAACTTGGATGCTGCCTAACCATTAAGTAGCATTTACTTAACTAATATTTAGACAACCGTTTCCACATTTAACAGGTTAAAATTTTAGTAAAAATCTATTATGTGCTACTAGAAAAACGTGTAAAGGTACTGGGTATATAGAAGTGATTAAAGCAAAGATTATATTTGTCTGCATGCATTTTACAGTGTTAGCGGACAAGACTTAATGTAACACACAAATGTATACACGTATATGGCTGTCTCCTTGTAAAATCATGAACTGAGAGCTCCTTAGCACCCCAGTGGCCAGTGAGGGTAGTGCGTGAGGCACAGCTCTGATCCAGGGAGACCAGTTGCAGTGGCTGCCGTGCTGTCATCCTGAGTTCCCTGCAGAAGTGACCACTCATTTCCCTAAGCCTGTTGGTGGGTGATGGCTCTTCCCACTGAGGACTCTCCAGAAGTGTGCTGGGCCAGCCTGATTCCAGTGACCAGCCAATGGAGGTGCTGGGTGGAAGGGCCTGTCTCCCTTGTCTCAAAGGGGGTTAAACGAGGGTGGCTTCAGAGCTCCCCTGCATTTCCTGATGTCACCACCCTCCGTTCAATCTACTTCCTTCACTACCTCAGGAGTGCTGGTCCCGAGGGCATCCCACAGTGAACCAAATGCAAGTCTGTCTCAGGGTCTGTTTCTGGGCAACAGCCTGACTTAAGATACCACAGGTAACAAAAAGAAGCCTTGATTTGGAAAAACCAAGACTGAGTGGATTTTGAGATCACAGGTGATGCACTGACACAATGCAGAGGACCAGGAGGGGGGAGCATAGCTCTACCGCGTGGGCTGGTAGGGCAGGTAGAGTATGTGGACCGAAACCCTTCCCTCAATGTCAGAAACGTAAGAATGTATCACTTAGGGGCGGTGGGAAACTTTTAACTGATTAAACCCTAAGTTGGCTGTTTTTCAAACCAGAAGGAACTGAGCTCTTTTGAATTGACAAGATAAACTTTTCTCCATCAGTAGAAAGGAAGGCTTGCGAACAAAGTTGGGTTCAACTTTAAAGAAATAAAGACAATTACAACCTTGTGCATCTGCAGCTCATCACTGTTTTAAAAGTCATCTCTCTGACTCATACGATATTAACGAGAAACACTACTGTAGGTCTGTTATTTCATCGCCACATTTCTTTGCCAGGGAATTTTCTATACTATCTCTTCCATTTCGTTTTTCCCTAAACATTTCCCCACTAGTCAAAATCATGCTTGTGGCCAGGGGTGATTTTTTTAAATATACAAGCAAGGACCCCAGCCTAGGTCATACTGGTGTGTATTGGCTATGTGTGTCCTAACTGTTCCTCAGTCGGCTGAGAGTCTCGGAGACCTCCAGTGACCAACTGATTATTTACTGAGCACAAATACTGCTTTACCCTTTTTCTAGGTCCTTCAGTACGATGGAGCTTGTATGCTGCTCTGGGTAACACACATCTAAATAAAGCCTTCAGCCGCCCACAGAAATGTTTTCCATCTATGGTTGCTCTTAAAAAATAAACACCTCACTCATCCATCCTTTCCTTCCCATGTCTATTCTAATTCTAGTTTTAATTTCCATTACTTCTTCCAGGACCGTATCAGTAATTGTACACTTACTTTGCTACCCACGGTTTTTTTTGTGTGTGTATTTTTTTTTTTAAAAAAACACTCTTCTGATAATGCTACCTATATGTTCACTCAGCAAAGATTTATTGAGCATATACTGTACACTGAACACTTTTCTGGTGCTGGAGGAACAGACAAAGATCTTGCTTCCTGGAGCTTGCATTTTAGTCAGCGGTCTTGTCATTTAACACACAATCTAAAAAATAGAATTCTTATAGGCAGGCAGAAAGTTAAACTAGGTGATCGAAAGTGATGTCACGGCTCCTTCAGCTGGGTGAGTAGAGAAGGCATCTAGTAAGGATGTGATCGTTAGATCTGAAAGATTAGAGTCCCGCCTTGCTGTGTATGAAGAGTGTTCCCGGGCGAGGAGACAGCTCGTGCAAAGGCCCTAGGGGATGAACAAGCTGGGCCTGTGTGAGGACCCAGAAGGCTCATAACAGCGAGGAGGAGGCTGGGGCTGGATGATGCAGTGGCTTAGGGGATGGGAGGAGGGCTTGTGTTTTAAGTGCATTTTGAAGTTAAGGTGTTGCGTTAAACAGGGAGATGCATAGAAAAAATTCCTTATTGGATGATGCTGGCTGCTGTGTGGAGAACCGATAATGGATGAGCAAAAGGGGAAGCAGAGTTTGGCCAGGAGTCTGTCAGCCACCCAGGGTAGAGATGTGATTGGCATGGTGTTAGTGGTGGGGACCATGGAGGAACATTGAGGATGTTTTGGATGTACAGTCACCAAGAATTGCTGATAAAGTAGTTTTAAGCACAGATCTGAAATTGTCTCCCCTGCTACACTTGTGTTGTGTTACCAAGTCCCTCTACTGCCTGGCCCAGACATTTGTGGGAACCTGAACTTGAACGCAGACCCCACTGTGCCTTGCCTTGCAGATAACACTGCCCGACCTAGTCCCCTGTGGGGCTGCTATTCTCGGAATCCATGCTCTTACAGGCCAGGCACACAGACTGTCCCTGTAATTCAAAGTGTGTTGAAAACATCTAGTACAGATGGTGACGCTAATTCTGGATTAGAGAAGACAATAAAGGGAAAATAAAGCTGACCGAGCAGCAGAGTAGCTCAAAGAGTCCATGGCCTGCTCTGGGAATAATTTCATTGTCTGAGGAAAATAATTTTATATCCAGGAGAATTTTTTTTTTTGAATTTTATTTTATTTATTTTTTTATACAGCAGGTTCTTATTAGTCATCAATTTTATACACATCACTGTATACATGTCAACCCCAACTGCCCAGATCAGCACACCACCATCCCCACCCCCGCCGCGGCTTTCCCCGCTTGGTGTCCATACGTTTGTTCTCTACATCTGTGTCTCAACTTCTGCCTGGCAAACCGGTTCATCTGTACCATTTTTCTAGGTTCCACATACATGCGTTAATATACGATATTTGTTTTTCCCTTTCTGACTTCACTCTGTATGACAGTCTCTAGATCCATCCACGTCTCAACAAATGACCCAATTTCATTCCTTTTTCTGGCTGAGTAATATTCCATTGTATATATGTACCACATCTTCTGTATCCATTCGTCTGTCGATGGGCATTTAGGTTGCTTCCATGACCCGGCTATTGTAAATAGTGCTGCAGTGAACATTGGGGGTGCGTGCGTCTTTTTGAATTATGGTTTTCTCTGGGTATACGCCCAGTAGTGGGATTGCTGGATCATATGGTAATTCTATTTTTAGTTTTTTAAGGAACCTCCATACTGTTCTCCATAGTGGCTGTATCAATTTACATTCCCACCAACAGTGCAAGAGGGTTCCCTTTTCTCCACACCCTGTCCAGCATTTGTTGTTTGTAGATTTTCTGATGGTGCCCATTCTAACTGGTGTGAGGTGATACCTCATTGTAGTTTTGATTTGCATTTCTCTAATGATTAGTGATGTTGAGCAGCTTTTCATGTGCTGCTTGACCATCTGTATGTCTTCTTTGGAGAAATGCCTATTTAGGTCTCCTGCCCATTTTTGGATTGGGCTGTTTCTTTAATATTGAGCTGCATGAGCTGTTTATATATGTTGGAGATTAATCCTTTGTCCGTTGATTCATTTGCAAATATTTTCTCCCATTCTGAGGGTTGTCTTTTCATCTTGTTTATGGTTTCCTGTGCTGTACAAAAGCTCTGAAGTTTCATTAGGTCCCATTTGTTTATTTTTGTTTTTATTTCCATTACTCTAGGAGGTGGATCGAAAAAGATCTTGCTGTGATTTATGTCAAAGAGTGTTCTTCCTATGTTTTCCTCTAAGAGCTTTATAGTGTCCAGTCTTACATTTAGGTCTTGAATCCATTTTGAGTTTATTTTTGTGTATGGTGTTAGGTAGTGTTCTAATTTCATTCTTTTACATGTAGCTGTCCAGTTTTCCCAGCACCACTTACTGAAGAGGCTGTCTTTTCTCCATTGTATATTCTTGCCTCCTTTGTCATAAATTAGGTGCCCATATATGTGTGGGTTTATCTCGGGGCTTTCTATCCTGGTCCATTGATCTATATTTCTGTTTTTGTGCCAGTACCATACTGTTTTGATTCCTGTGGCTTTGTAGTATAGTCTGAAGTCAGGGAGTCTGATTCCTCCAGCTCCGTTTTCTTCCCTCAAGACTGCTTTGGCTATTCGGGGTCTTTTGTGTCTCCATACAAATTTTAAGATTTTTTGTTCTAGTTCTGTTAAAAACGCCATTGGTAATTTGATAGGGATTGCATTGAATCTGTAGATTGCTTTGGGTAGTATAGTCATTTTCACAATGTTGATTCTTCCAATCCAAGAACATGGTATGTCTCTACATCTGTTAGTGTCATCTTTAACTTCTTTCATCAGTGTCTTATAGTTTTCTGCATACATGTCTTTTGTCTCCTTAGGTAGGCATATTTCTAGGTATTGTATTCTTCTTGTTGCAGTGGTAAATGGCAGTGTTTCCTTAATTTCTCTTTCAGATTTTTCATCATTAGTGTATAGGGATGCCAGAGATTTCTGTGCATTAATTTTGTATCCTGCAACTTTACCAAATTCATTGATTAGCTCTAGTAGTTTTCTGGTGGCATTTTTAGGATTCTCTATGTATAGTATCACGTCATCTGCAAAAAGTGACAGTTTTACTTCTTCTTTTCCAATTTGTATTCCTCTTATTTTTCTTCTCTGATTGCCGTAGCTAGGACTTCCAAAACTATGTTGAATGATAGTGGTGAGAGTGGACATCCTTGTCTTGCTCCTGATCTTAGAGGAAATGCTTTCAGTTTTTCACCATTGTGAATGATGTTTGCTGTGGGTTTGTCATATATGGCCTCTATTGTGTTGAGGTAGGTTCCCTCTATGCCCACTTTCTGGAGAGTTTTCATCATAAGTGGGTGTTGAATTTCGTCAAAAGCTTTTCCTGCATCTATTGAGATGATCATATGGTTTTCATTCTTCAACTTGTTAATATGGTGTAGCAGGTTGATTGATTTGCGTATATTGAAGAATCCTTGCATCCCTGGGATAAATCCCACTTGGTCATGGTGTATGATCCTTTTAGTGTGTGGTTGGATTCTGTTTGCTAGTATTTCGGTGACGGTTTTTGCATGTATATCCATCAGTGATATTGGTCTGTAACTGTCTTTTTTTGTAGTATCTTTGTCTGGTTTTGGTATCAGAGTGATGGTGGCCTCTTAGAATGAGTTTGGGAGTGTTCCTCCCTCTGAAATTTTTTGGAAGAGATGGAGAAGGATGGGTGTTAGCTCTTCTCCAAATGTTTGATAGAATTCGCCTGTGAAGCCATCTGGTCCTGGGCTTTTGTTTGTTGGAAGATTTTTAATCACAGTTTCAGTTTCATTCCTTGTGATTGGTCTGTTCATAGTTTCTGTTTCTTCCTGGTTCAGTCTTGGAGGGTTATACCTTTCTAAGAATTTGTCCATTTGTTCCAGGTTGTCCATTTTATTGGCATTTTATTGGCTGCTTGTAGCAGTCTCAGGATGCTCTGTATTTCTGCGGTGTCTGTTGTAACTTCTCCTTTTTCATTTCTAATTTTATTGATTTGAGTCCTCTCCCTCTTTTTCTTGATGAGTCTGGCTAATGGTTTACCAGTTTTGTTTATCTTCTCAAAGAACCATTTTAGTTTTATCGATCATTGCTATTATTTTCTTTGCTTCTATTTGATTTACCTCTTATGATCCTTATGATTTCTTTGCTGCTTCTGACTTTGGGTTTTGTTTCTCCTTCTTTCTCTAGTGCCTGTAGGTGTAAGGTTAGATTGTTTACTTGAGATTTTTCTTATTTCTTGAGGTAGGCTTGTATAGCTATAAACTTCCCTCTTAGAACTGCTTTTGTTGCATCCCATAGGTTTTGGATTGTCGTATTTTCATTGCCATATGTCTCTAGGTATTTTTTGATTTCCTCTTTGATTTTTTCAGTGACCTCTTCATTATTTAGCAATGTACTGTTTAGCCTCCATGTGTTTGTGTTTTTTACGTTTTCTCCCCTGTAATTCATTTCTAATCTCATAGCCTTGTGGTCAGAAAAGATGCTTGATATGATTTCAATTTTCTCAAATTTATTGAGGCTTGGTTTGTGACCCAAGATGTGATCTATTCTGGAGAATGTTCCGTGCACACTTGAGAAGAAAGTGTAAGCTGCTGTTTTTGGATGGAATGTCCTATAAATATCAATTAAATCTATCTGGTCTATTGTGTCATTTAACGCTTGTGTTTCCTTATTAATTTTCTGTTTGGATGATCTGTCCATTGGTGTGAGGTGTTAAAGTCCCCCACTATTATTGTGGTACTGTCGATTTCCTCTTTTGTAGCTGCTAGCAGTTGCCTTATGTATTGACGTGCTTCTATGTTGGGTGCATAAATATTTATAATTGTTATATCTTCCTCTTGGATTGAACCCTTGATCATTATGTAGTGTCCTTCCTTGTCTCTTGTAACATTCTTTATTTTAAAGTCTTTTTTGTTTGATATGAGTATTGCTACTCCAGCTTTCTTTTGGTTTCCATTTGCATGGAATATCTTTTTCCATCCCCTCACTTTCAGTCTGTATGTGTCCCTAGGTCTGAAGTGGGTCTCTTGTTTTTGTATCCATTCAGCAAGACTGTGTCTTTTGTTTGGAGCATTTAATCCGTTCACGTTTAAGGTAATTATCGATATGTATGTTCCTATGACCATTTTCTTAATTGTTTTGGGTTTGTTTTTGTAGGTCCTTTTCTTCTCTTGTGTTTCTCACTTAGAGAAGTTCCTTTAGCATTTGTCGTAGAGCTGGTTTGGTGGTGCTGAATTCTCTTAGCTTTTACTTGTCTGTAAAGGTTTTGATTTCTCCATCGAATCTGAATGAGATCCTTGTTGGGTAGAGTAATCTTGGTTGTGGGTTTCCCTTTCATCACTTTTAAGTATACTCGCTGTGCTTCCTGGACTTGGGTGGCTATTTCCTTTCCCATGTTAGGGAAGTCTTCGACTATAATCTCTTCAAACATTTTCTCGGGTCCTTTCTCTCTCTCTTCTCCTTCTGGGACCCCTATAATGCGAATGTTGTTGCATTTAATGATGTCCCAGAGGTCTCTTAGGCTGTCTTCATTTCTTTTCATTCTTTTAACTTTATTCTGTTCTGCAGCAGTGAATTCCACCATTCTGTCTTCCAGGTGACTTATCCATTCTTCTGCCTCAGTTATTCTGCTATTGCTTCCTTCTAGTGTAGTTTTCATTTCAGTTATTGTATTGTTCATCTCTGTTTGTTTGTTCTTTAATTCTTCTAGGTCTTTGTTAAACATTTCTTGCATCTTCTCGATCTTTGCCTCCATTCTTTTTCGAGGTCCTGGATCATCTTCACTATCATTATTCTGAATTCTTTTTCTGGAAGGTTGCCTATCTCCACTTCATTTAGTTGTTTTTCTGGGGTTTTATCTTGTTCCTTCCTCTGGTACATAGCCCTCTGCCTTTTCATCTTGTCTATCTTTCTGTGAATGTGGTTTTTGTTCCACAGGCTGCAGGATTGTAGTTCTTCTTGCTTCTGCTGTCTGCCCTCTGGTGGATGAGGCTGTCTAAGCAGCTTGTGTAAGTTTCCTGATGGGAGGGACTGGTGGTGGGTAGAGCAGACTGTTGCTCTGGTGGGCAGAGCTCAGTAAAACTTTAATCCGCTTGACTGCTGATGGGTGGGGCTGGGTTCCCTCCCCGTTGGTTGTTTGGCCTGAGGCAACGCAACACTGGAGCCTACCCAGGCTCTTTGGTGGGGCTAATGACAGACTCTGGGAGGGCTCATGCCAAGGAGTACTTCCCAGAACTTCTGCTGCCAGTGTCCTTGTTCCCAGGGTGAGCCACAGCCAGCCCCCGCCTCTGCAGGTGACCCTCCAACAGTAGCACGTAAGTCTGGTTCAGTCTCCCCTGGGGTCGCTGCTCCTTCCCCTGGGTCCTTAGGCGCACACTACTTTGTGTGTGCCCTCCAAGAGTGGAGTCTCTGTTTCCCCCAGTCCTGTCAAAGTCCTGAAATCAAATCCCACTAGGCTTCAAAGTCTGATTCTCTAGGAATTCCTCCTCCCATTGCCGGACCCCCAGGTTGGGTAGCCTGACGTGGAGCTCAGAACCTTCACTCCAGTGGGTGGACTTCTGTGGTATAAGTGTTCTCCAGTCTGTGAGTCACCCACGCAGCAGTTATGGGATTTGATTTTACTGTGATTGCACCCCTCCTACCGTCTCATTGTGGCTTCTCCTTTGTCTTTGGATGCAGGGTATCTTTTTTTGGTGAGTTCCAGTGTCTTCCTGTCGATGACGGTCCAGCAGCTAGTTGTGATTCTGGTGTTCTCACAAGAGGGAGTGAGAGCACGTCCTTCTACTCTGCCATCTTGGTTCCTCCTCCATCCAGGAGAAGTTTAAATGTGGATGGCATTGGCTAAAACAACCCCACTCTAAGGCAGGGGTGGCATTTTGATGGAATCATACTAATTCCAAGGGGCATGTCTTCTGAGGCAAAGAACTGAATCTTTGCAAGTGTTTTCTTGAAGTAATGGCACCTGGGTGGCCACGCTATCTGGGTATTGAAAGTCCTAATAATTACCTGTGCATTACTGTGAATTCACAACTGAAAGCATTGGGGTAGCCATTTAGGAACGGTCTGTTCTAACCAGCTTCATGTTAATAGAATTATTTTTCAAATTACTCATGGGAAATAAGTTATTGAATCAACCTGAAATGCACAGTTTGAAAATGACATTATAATCATTTCAAAAACATTTCATCATTCGTATCTTTCCCAGAACCCTCATTCCCAGCATAGTCCTCAGAAGAAAATTTATGCCAGTTCTCATTTAGCAAGATCAGTGTACAAAAAAAAAGAGAAGAAAGAAAATGAAAGTAGAGGCATAAATTCAATCATTAAACTTACATGGGTATTCATGTCATGTCTAAAATCTGTAATCTCTGTGGAAATTTATGCATTGACCAGGCACATAAAAGGGGATAAAATCTTACTTTAGTAGGTGTAATCTGGATTGTGTGTGTGAAGCTCTGTGTTGGAGGTTGTAAAGGCAAATACACACGAGAAATACGAGGGTCATTCTCCCTGTTGAAAATAAGGGAGACTTCCCTCTACTTCCTTTTCTTAGAGCATTTATTTTAGAAAAATTGTAAATCCTTTCTCTGCCGTTTTGAAATGTATGCAAATGTCTTGCAAAACTAAAGAAGCCTCTTGTCAGCTTTACGACCCAGTGGTCTTTCTCAAGGAAGAGTGGAAAACCATCTCTGAAGTGTACTCATCAAGGAAGACAGCACCCCATCTCCCACGTCTGTGGGAGGATAAGAGCTTATCTTTGCTGGCGCTCCCCTCCAAAACTCCCTCCTATAAACTGTGCTCTGGAGGCTGACCACTCTGCAGGCACCAAGTACTGCTGCTGTTCCAAGGAAATGTGCTGTTAAGATTAAACTGTGTAGAATCTGGAGCAGTTGAACAACCAACTGATGAACTGGATATGTCAGAACAAGACAAATGATCTGTTTGAAAATTAACGTCCATATGACTTATCTCCCAGAGTACAATCAGTACCAGCAAGTTAATAAGCAAGTTTTATAATTGCAATACTTTTGCTTTCCTTACTTCACCTTAATTATAATGTTGTACGTTTCTTTTATTTAATATAACCTTGATCGCGCTCCTTTACTTTTCCTTGTGAACTCTGTGCCACGTAAGTTTAAGACCTCAGTTTCGTAGCATTACATACTGCAAGCAGAATACAACAGACGAGATTTTGAAAGATTTGTATCTGTGCTTGGACTCCATTCCCCTTAAACCGGTTTCCCCTTTAACAACAGAGTTTCCCTTGGGCAAGACCTGCTCATTCTGGGGCAGTCTTTCTTGCTTCAAGCACTTAAGTAAAGCTGCCTCTTCAAGCTGGTGTTTTTCTGTTCAGAACACCGTTTTATTGTTGTTATTGTTAAAGATATGCATAAAGCGTGCCTGGGTATAGAGTGCTGAATTCACGTCTGAGACATTTTGAGACTTCTGAGAATTCCATAATAAGTGCATAATGTGCTTAAGTATCTGTGTTAATTCCACACATTAAAAATTATATGATGTGCCAGCCAGAAGCACAGATTTCTCACACAAAACTAATGTATATAGTTAGAGCATATGCATAGAGTAGTTTGTAATCCTGGGCTTACAGAAGCCTAATGAGAAATTTGGACTCATTCTGAAAAAGGCTTGATGGTTTATTTATCTGTTAATAATGCCAAACAGTGATATATCCCATGGTCTTCTATAAGCATGCTATATTCTCTAGGTATATCTTTTGTTCTTTATGGAACATTTCATTTCTTATGAAATTCTAAGTTATTTACGTAAACTACAAATTAAAAAAAAATCATCCCCACCATCCCTGCCACCATTTTTTCCACTAGTTATTTGCCTCAAATACAGTGGGATTTGTGGCAGGGGCATGGCTATCTGTATTCTTTTAATTACTTACTGCCATGTTTTGTAGCATACTAGGATTTTATCAGTTCTTAAGAACACACGGTCCTGTATTGTTGGTGTTATTGGAAAATTAATTAAGAAGAAACATTTTATGGTAAGTCAATTGCTTGAGAAAAATTTAAAAAGGACCCAAAGTCAGGATGAGTGAATTCAGGTAAATAGCTTCAAGTGTTATGATGAGCTAAGTGGATTGGCTTGCTATAATTAGATTATTTAAATTAAGCAATATGTGGGCTAGGTCCCTGTTAAACATTTAATAGGATATTTTACTTCCATAGATTTAACTTAAAGGCTAATGGCCTTTTCTTGTGGTTAATCTAGGAAGTAAATAAGAACTTTAATAAATAGCCATTCTTGGGACAGTTTTATCAACTTTTGATTACCTCTTCCCACACAAGTTAAAGTAATGCCACATCATGACAGCATGACTCAGGAGCCTTTTTTGCTCCTTCAGTTTTTAATTTCACAGTCTCCCATTCTTGGGTTCCAGGCAGCCTTTTCTTGGGTCTTGAGTCTATTTGTGTAAGTAGAGACTTGGAGCATTTATAAAGGTTATCTAGGATTTCTGTAATATTTAGTTTGCTGCTACTGCATAAATATTTACAAGCTTTTCTCCATGAAATCCGCTCCTCTAAGATTAATCTCGGGTGGGTACTGAAAGAGCAGAGAGACCATGCAGCCCTGACCCGCTGAGGACGCCTGCTGTGGTCTGGGGCAAGTGGGTTAACCTCTGCCAGAGTTTCAGTTTGTAACATACGAGACCAACACTTAATCAACGTGGAGTTCTTGCGGAATACAGTGTAAGGGCTCAAGACTTGTTTATGTCTTCACAAAAGGTAGTTTTTCCTCATGAAGCTAACTCGATTTCTGGAAAGTCACTGTGTTTAAAAGCTCAGCATTTCCCATTCTTCAGTGTCCACAGCTTAGCCCACAGTAATGGTGCTTCGGGGTAGAGAGTTTGTCTTGCCCCAAAACTCTGCTTCTTAAAGGCATACTTCTGACCTTTTCATTGTCCCTTGAATGAAGAGTGAACCAGATGAGCTGAAGTGGTCTCATCCATGATTTTAAAGTTGTGATTTGAGAAATGACTAAGTTTACTCAAGGTCCATTTTAATTAGCATTTGATGTCAGAGTAAACCAAACCAAACTTTAATTCAATCAGTTAAAGAGATGGCTCTTGAAACCTGTCAGAGCACTGGAATAAACTACCTGCTTGTTTTATATCCCAGTAGCTGCTGGATCTAGAAGGCAACCATAAAATCATACTGAGTTTTTTAAAGGCACATCCGAGTGAAATAGGTTTAGTAACAGGCAAGTTGGAGTTGTGAGAATTTTGGGATTATTTGAGTTTAACACAGCAGCCCACATTACATGAGATTAATATAAAGCTATAATTTATGATACAAATGTTTTACCAAGTCAAGAGTGTAAGTAATTGGAACGTGTTTGTGGTCTGTTTACAAGGTATTCATTACATTGTATCGTGCAGCTGACTTACATCCTTAACATACCTTTTTATCCATTATTCCCCTAAAATATGTTTTAACTAATAAAATTCTTTTAGTAAGAAGTGGAGGGCATGTTAGTCATTTGAAGATTAGGAAGTTTTACATTATTTACTGTTTTTTAAAATAAATTTATTTATTTTATTTTATTTTTGGCTGCGTTGGGTCTTCGTTGCTGTGCGCAGGCTTTCTCTAGCTGTGGCGAGTGAGGGCTACTCTTCTTTGCAGTGTGTGGGCTTCTCATTGTGGTGGCTTCTCTTCTTGCAGAGCATGGGCTCTAGGTGCGTCGACTTCAGTAGTTGTGGCACGTGGGCTCAGTAGTTGTGTCGCACGGGCTTAGTTGCTCTGCGGCATGTGGGATCTTCCCAGACCAGGGCTCGAACCCGTGTCCCCTGCATTGGCAGGTGGATTCTTAACCACTGCACCACCAGGGAAGCCCTGTTTACTGTTTTTAAGATGCTAATTCTCTGACGACTGGTGTTTCTTTTAAAACTACAGTTGTATCTGTGTCCAGATGTGCCATTATATTAAGATACTGTGGAAAGACAGCCCTGCCAAGTATAGTTAACTATAGTAGTCTTATATATGTTTCGGGATAATAGTTAACTTAAAAATTAAGGCAAATTAAAATTTTATTAGCCACATCTGGATCATATTTCTTTAAGTAGATTATGGCTACAAGGTCTGTATGCTGAGACCAAGTGCCAATATATTGTGCCTTCAGATTTGCTCGTCTTGTTCAAGATTTCTTTGGCTATTCAGTGTCTTTTGTGGCTGGCTTCATATAAATTTTAGGATTTTTTTTTTTTTCTATTTCTGTGAGAAATGGCATTGGAATTTTGATAGGGACTACACTGACTCTGTAGATGGCTTTGGGGAGTATAGACATTTTAACAATATTAATTCTTCCAACCCAAGAACAAGAGATATCCCTCCATTTATTTGTGTCTTCTTCCGTTTCTTTCACCAGTATGTTATAGTTTTCAGTGTACAGAATTTTTACCTGCTTGGTTAAATTTATTCCTGAGGATGTTATTTTCATTGACGCTATTATAAATGGGATTGATCACGAGATACAGCATTTCCAATTGACAGTTATTTTCTGTAAGTACTTAAAAAATGTGCTACTTCTGTGTGCCCTCCAGGTTTCTGTGTCCCCTGTAAGGAATGTGTCCCCTGTAAGGAATGTGTCTTTCTCACTTGCTGCTTTCAGGACTTTTCCTTGTCTTTAGTTGTCAGAAGTTTAAAAATGATGTGTCTTGGTACCGGTTTATTTGGATTTATCCTATTTGGGGGGATTGATTCAGCTTTTTAAATGTACAGGTTTATGTCTTTTGACAAATTGGGGAATTTCTGAGCCGTTATTTTTTCTAATAATTTTTTAGTTCTACCCTCTCTTTCCTCTACTTCTGGGACTCTGGAAGAATGACAAGAGAGCTACAGTTCATATCATCATAGTTCCTTGAGTCCCTATTTTTTTGGGAAGTGTATTTTTTCTCTGTTAAGATTGAGAGATCTGTTTTCAAGTTAACTAATTCTGTTCACTGTCATCTCTGCCCTACAGTGAGGCTGTTCTGTGAGTTTCGATATTTGATTGTGGGTTTTTTTGTTGTTGTATAATTTCTATTTTTTTAAACTTCTATTTCTTTGCTGAGGTTTTCTATTTTTTGTTTGTTTCATGAAAATTCTTTATTACTAGTGGAAGCATTGTTATGATGGCTGCTTTAAAATCGTTGTCAGGCAATTTCAGCTTGTGATTCATCTTGACGTTGGTTAGCATCTGTTGTTACCCTTTTCTCACTTAAGTTGCTGCTTCCTGCTTCTTGGTATACAATGAGTGATTTTTGATTGTATCCTAGACATTTGGGATAGTATATTTTGAGACTCTCGATTCTGTTTAGTCCTTTTTTCCCCTTTTTAACAACAATCTCCCTGTTGAGATACAGTAGAGGGACCAAGGGCGGGGGAGTGTGGGTGTTCAGCTCCCTCACAGGTCCTGCTAAGGGGAGTGAGGCAGGAGGAAGTGAGTACCAACTAGCTCCACCTTCACTGCCTCATCCAGTTTCATTTATGCCAGAATAAAGTCTTCACATTTTGATATTAAGCCTTGGAAAGACCTAAGGCATCATATTTTAAATATTTTAGTGTCATTTTAGAAGCCAAGCATAAATAATAGAAAAGTTTTCAGGAAAATAGGCATCGCAGCTTTTAGCACAATGACTTAATTATAAATGGATTTTTTTTTTTCCTCACAAAATACTGCCTGTTTGTTCTGAAAATTTTGTGGCACCTAGCCTTGAAAAACCTATTCATCATGGGCTGATTACGAAACTGAGCTCCAAAAATGTGAGTCTGTATGTTTCCATGAAGCTACAATACCTTATGTAATTCATATCTTGTATTATTTGCTAGCTTTTATTTTCACTTAGTTTTTAATTTAATTTTTATTTTATATTGGGTATATTTGATTTACAATGTTGTGTAAGTTTCTCCTGTACAGCACAGTGGTTCGGTTAAACATATACATATGCCCATTCATTTTTAGATTCTTTTCCCGTATAGGTTATTACAGAATATTGAATAGAGTTTGCTGTGCCATACAGTAGGTTCTTATCAGTTATCTATATCTATATAAATTTTCTTTCTTTCATCAGTATCATCGTTTTCTGAGTACAGGTCTTTTGCCTCCTTAGGTGGATTTATTCCTAGGTATTTTATTCTTTTTGATGTGATGGTAAATGGGATTGTTTCTTGAATTTCTCTTTCTGATCTTTCGTTGTTAGTGTATAGGAATGCAAGAGGTTTCTGTGTGTTAATTTTGTATCCTGCAACTTTACCAAATTCATTCATGAGCTCTAGTAGTCTTCTGGTGGCATCTTTAGGATTTTCTACGTATAGTATCATGTCATCTGCGAACGGTGACAGTTTTACCTCTCCTTTTCCAATTTAGATTCCTTTTATTTCTTTTCCTTCTCTGATTGCCGTGGCTAGGACTTCCAAAACTATGTTGAATAAAAGTGGCGAGAGTGGACATCCTTGTCTTTTTCCTGATCTTAGAGGAAATGCTTTCAGTTTTTCACCACTGAGAATGACGTTTGCTGTGGGTTTGTCATATATGGCCTTTATTATGTTGAGGTGTGTTCCCTCTATGCCTACTTTCTGGAGTGCTTTTATCATAAATGGGTGTTGAATTTTATCAAAAGCTTTTCCTGCATCTATTGAGATGAACATATGGTTTTTATTCTTTAATTTGTTGATGTGGTGTAGCACGCCGATTGATTTGCGAATACTGAAGAATCCTTGCATCCCTGGGATAAATCTCACTGGATCATGATGTATAATCCTTTTAATGCATTGCTGGATTCAGTTTGCTAGTATTTTGCTGAGGATTTTTGCCTCTATGTTCATAAGTGATACTGGCCTGGAATTTTCTTTTCTTGTGGTATCTTTTTCTGGTTTTGGTGTAAGGGTGATGGTGGCCTCCTAGAATGAATTTGGGAATGTTCCTTCCTCAGCAATTTTTTGGAATAGCTTCAGAAGGATAGGTGTTGACTCTTCTCTAAATGTTTGACAGGAGTACAGGTATGATGGGAGCGATCAAGGTCCACAGAAATTATATTCTGATTCAAATGTCTCTTAGTTGTTATAGCCACAAGGATAAACACACACTGTAGTCCAGTTATGTTTCATGCAATTCTTAGAAATCTTCTAGGTGTCCAGAGTGTTCAAACGAGAGGCATAGCCACCTTTGCAAGGCCAACTTAGAAAGTGAATATCACACATTTTGAATTACAAGTAGAACCTTCTTGCTACTTAAAATGTGGTTTGTAGACTTGCATGGCTGAACCACACTGACTCCATTTTATCAACTCCGTCTCAGGCCCCCAGTCCTACCCCCTGCCCTTCCTGCGTGACTGAGCTTTAGCCTAACTTGCAAGGAATGTGCCCAAGCCAGCAACCTTTACCCTGGCCTTCATCAGATATGAAACCTGGAAGAATACTCTTTGCTGACACAGATGGTTAATGGTCATGAGACCCCGGGTTGGGTCGTTCCCATCCCTGTGAACGTGCTTCTACCTTGTGGTCAGATTCTATTGTTAGCTTTGGCCCCTTTAAATCCCCCTGTTCCCCTCTCAGAGGCACAGCTGTGAATGCCTCTGGGTCACTGTTTGCCCGATCCTGCCCGTTTGGAAGTTACCCACAACAAACTTCATAATTGCACTTTATGGAGCTGCCTGTTTCATTTTTCAGTCTTAAAGTTCCGTCTCAGTTCAGAGCATATTATTCAATCTCTCTGCTTCCCACCAAGATCAGTAACCTTGGCATCACCTGAAAGCCTCTTAGACGGTCAGACTCACAGGTCCGAGTCCAGATCCACTGCATCAGAATCTGCATCTTAATAAGATTTCCCGGGTGAGTGGTCTGCACGTGAATATCTGAAAAACAGTATTCAAGGCATTTTCCCACCATCCGTACTCCACCTTCGGGATATGTAGCTCCATTTATCTGTCCAGCAGTAGAAATAACATAGAGCTGGATGAACCACACAGGAGACCGTGTCCACTGGAGGACCTGGGGGTTGAGGGGTCTGAGGTTACAAGGACCAAAAAGTGGTGTGGAGGAGAGAGAGAGGGCTTGGTGACCTCACATAAGTGGGCAATTCTATTTATTTAATGGGACAGTCTGTTGTTAACCAGCTGACAGTAACTGGTTCTGATGCTGATTTCCTCCCCCTCGCTTCAACCATAAGGAGTGCACAGCTGGATTAACAGCACTGTCCCATCTGTACAAGGTTCCCTCCAAGCAGCCATCCTGCCTCCTGACTGATGACCTTGCAACTATTCTTTGAGTCTCTTTTCTTCTTCCTAGATTTTGCCTTACTGTTACCTCACCTCTGCCTATGTTTTAATATATGTATTACTGAAGTATAGGTGATTCACAATGTTGTGTTAATTTCTTCTGTACAGCGAAGTGATTGTTACACCTCTATACTCTTTTCGATATTCTTTTCCATTGTGGTTTATCCCAGGATATTGAGTATAGTTCCCTGTGCTCTACAGTAGGACCTTGTTGTTTATCCATCGCATCCATCCTAGCCTTTTCCTGATTTCTGGCTCTTATTCTTGGGCATGTAAGCATGTTTAACCTGTTACGTTGTAAAACGCTGTCAGGCCTCAACTTTGACGCCTCTCCTTCCTGTTAGCTGGGTTCCCTGAGAGTCCTCTGAAGCTCGTGTCCTCATTTCGTATTCACTCCACAGCTGCCTAGCTCCGGGCCCCTCCACGAGAGGTGATAGGTGAGGGTGTAAGGAGAGAGTTCTGAGAAAAGACTCGGTTAATTATCTCAGTATCACGTGGCCACGAGAAAATGTCGTTTAGAGTATGGGAAACAAACTTGGGTTTGCATCCTGACCCTGTGTATCGTAATCTTGGGCATTCGGTTTGATTTATTTAAATCTCAGTTTTTACTCTTATATAATGAGGCTGTAAAGACCTTCATGAAGGAACATTACAGAACTTAAAACGGCAATATATTTCACAGCTTTGAGTGGTGCCGGAAACAAAGAGCAGATGGTCAACAAATTTTATTTTCACTCCCCAGTTTTTATACAAATATCAATAGCATTGTGTTGCTCTATACAGAATATAGTGCTTGGTTCTGTGGGGTAAAAGATAATTTAAATATTTTCCCTGTGAAAAAGCTGTGCTAGGAATACATCACCTACAGAATATATAGGTTAAAACACACAGAGAAAACTAGATTCTAACGGGGAAGAATTTCAGAAAAAGGGAGAAATTTGAGGTGATCCAAACAGTAAACTGAATCTTTAAAAGGTGAGTATTTGCCAGGAGGATGAGAAACTGCATTTTAATTGAGAACTCATTGACCAAAAAGCTATTAAGAGCCTTAGCACAGAGTCTTAAGATTAATCCAATAATTGTATTTCTGGCAACACTTCCATGAAGTGTTCTAAACAGAGGGTATGACTTATCAAAACGCACCACAGAACCCACTGTGTACTGAGCTAAACTTGCTGATAAGCCCCCTCTGAGAAGGGGTCATGGACCTATTTCAGAAAGTTTTCTCTAAGGTCAGTTAAGGTTGTGAAGAATCTCTAGTAGCCACGTATCACGTTTTTCTCACTTAAGGTCGGTATCACCTAAGTGCTAGGAATACTGGTCATCCAGATTATCAGTCCAGGAACAGAATCTATAACCTCTGCAAAGGAAAACTCAGTTAAACAATGTAACTGTCCTTTCAAATAAAGGTAGTTTTTCTCTTTGTAGACACGATCTTTTCTCTGACACAAAAACTAATATCTTTTAGTGAGTTTCCTTAGCTAGCCAAGCTTCCAAGGTAGTACCTTTTTAGAGTTTTTGAGATACTTTCCATTAATGACAGTAACCCCTTGTATCTCTCAAATTATCCTTTACATTTGAGTTTGTAGGAAACAGTATTTCTTGCTAATATATCCAAGTTTTAATAATTTGAGACCTTACTGAGAAATACTGATCTATGGGAATTTATCAGACTCTAAGCCAAAGAAACAAAATCATATAATCATTAGCTCTGAGTGTATCTGACATTGTCTAAATAAAATATCTGACAGTCTCTTAAATATTATATATAAAATGTTCTGATGTTTATAACCTCTTACTAGTAAACCTGGAATTAAAATCAATACAAGGTTAGCTAAACGCCTACAAGTTGAACATAGTTCTTAAAAATTCATGTTTAGGGCTTCCCTGGTGGCACAGTGGTTGAGAGTCCGCCTGCCGATGCAGGGGACGCGGGTTCGTGCCCCGGTCCGGGAAGATCCCACATGCCGCAGAGCGGCTGCGCCCGTGAGCCATGGCCGCTGAGCCTGCGTGTCCGGAGCCTGTTGCTCCCCAACGGGAGAGGCCACAACAGTGAGAGGCCCGCGTGCCACAAAAGAAGAAAAAAATTCATGTTTAAAATTATGATATTTCAAAACAAAAATGCATGATGTTTGGCAACGTGAAAAGAGTACATTGGAAAATAATGGATCATCTGCAGATAGGGAAGTGAGATAAATGTGAAAACTATACTAGGTTTTGAGAGGTAGGGTTTAAGAGTAATTGTACGCTACACGTCTATGAAGCAAATTTTCTGAGTGGTTGTGACACAAGGCTAATTTATCAGAGAGTCTAAAAACATTGGATCACACTAAAAAAAAAATGTTAACTTGAGTCAGTAAATAAGTAATAATAGTAAAAACAATGCCCAGTTTCAAATGCATTAAGGTATATGCCAAATTTTAAAACACCGGAGAGAAATAGCCTGTTAACTTGTGCTACATTGTCTTGTTTTTAAGGCTACTCTCTTCAGCGATCCCCCACTCTCTATGGCGAGAGTTTCAAATGTACTTTTGAACATTGAAGCCAATGATCCAATTTTCCCTCTGTGTGTCCTTCCTCACAACAGCTGACCTTATCTTCTTCTTTACTGAGAAAATAAAGCCTCAACATTAGCCTCAACAATAAAGTTTTCAAATCTAAAGTAGCTTTTATTCTACCTGCCCCCTTGATTCCTCCCACTATTTAAAGCCAGTCTCCCCCCAACCCCATCCTCTAAGACAGGTTTTCTCCTGCTTCAGCCCCCACTTGCTTCAACTTCCTCTTTTCTGCTAGGACCTTTCCAGTAGCACTCCGGCTCCTCAGGTCTCTCCAGCCTGTAAAACGGACTCAAAGCCTCCCCTGACCCTGTGTTCTCCTCTAGTTATCTCATACTTCCCCCTTTTAACAGAAATCATCTCACATAAGCCATTTACCTCTCTGCCTCACTTTCCACTTTGAATTCAACCCATCACAGGATGGCTTCTGCTTTCACCACTTCCTTGAAACCGCCTCCGGGTCATTAAATCCAATGGACACATTTGAGGGGCCATGAGTATAGTGTCCTGGGAGCAGTTTACCACTGGCTGACCATTCTTCTGGAAACAGTTTGCTCTTGGCTTCTGTGAATTCTCATGCTCTTAATTTTTTTCTCTTATCCCTATTGTCACTGTCATTCCTTCTCAATGTTCTCTGCCTGCTTCTTCTGCATCACAATACCCCTTAAATGTCGATTTGTCTCCGAGCTCTGCATAGGTCATCTCTTCTTTCATATATTCTTTCAATATGCTCTCACCCATACTCAAGGCTTTGATAAACAACCCTATGTTAACTAAAACATTGTCATATCCAGTCCAATTCTCCTTACTGATCACCAGCCCCCTTGTAGGAGTCTACTGAACTAATTAAAATAGATGCTTTCCATCCATTGATACTACACACACACTCATGTGAAATGAAAAACAATTCTCTTCAAACTAGTTTCACTAACAATCCTTAATCTTGGAACACAGCATAATTTTTTGCTCAGGATCTTATTTGAAAACCCCAAAATCTCTGATTGCTCTCTTTCTGTTATTTATACCGGCCAGTCAGTTACCAAGTCCCTGTCAGTTCTACCTCCAAAATGTTATAAAAGTCTGTCCATTTTCTCCTCCATACTACTGTCTAGTCCAAGGTATTTTCATTTCTTTCTTTAGTTACTGAGTAGCCTTCTAGTGGACATCCTGCTTTCATTTTTTGCCCATTCAAAGAAAATTGTCATGCTACGACTGCCGATTCATTCAACCGTCTATGAAACTTCAATGGCTTCCAGCGTTCCATAAGGTAAAAATTTGAAATCCTTCACATGGCTTTTAGAGCTTGAATGATCTGACCCTGCTTCTCTGTACAGCATCCTGCTTTCCTTCATACCATTCAACAACCCTCATTCTCTATCACAGTCACACTGAAAACTAAACTTTGTCCTTCTGGGAACTCTAAACTCAAGCAGTCTCTTCACACAAGCTGTTCCCTTGCCTGGAATGTCTCTCACCTCCCACCTTTCTTGATTGAATTCATGCTTTAGGCATGGAACCTTGCATCTCTGTCAGTCACTGTGTCACCACCACTTTGCACGTGCATCACACACAATTATCAAACAACAAGATCTGGTGAATTTGAACTGAATTGGATTCCAGTCTCTGATTGTATTGAATAGGATTAGATCCCAAGTATCCTGTATGGACCACTTCCTCTGACTGAGGTAGAATGTAAGTATTTTATATATTACTTAATTTGATCATTTAAACAACTCTGGTATTATCACCTCCATTTTAGAATTAGGGAAACCAATCCCAGACCAACTGAATAATTTTTCCCAGGCTGAACAGTGGAGAAAACAAAGTTTTTCACGCCAAAGGCTGAATACTGAACTATTCCACTACACTGTAAGCATAAATTAGAAATGTTTGAATTTGAAATGCAAATTTCTTCCTAACACCCCTTCAAGTATATTGAGAAGTTAATTGAAAAGTTTCTTCAAACTGTCAGACTCTCTCTTCTTTTACACAAAAGTGACATTTAAGACTATTGTGTGTATCAGGATTCAGATCTCTCTCCAAGTGGCTGCAACCAAAATAAAATACAGACAAAGACTGTTTATGAGGTTGACAGAAGTCTGAGTTGCCTATAATCTCTGCTTTCATTTTTTTGTCCTTCAAAAAAATCTCCTTGGTGTTACTGATGCTTTTATGAATCAATAATAGAAATATGTACTTAGCTATATTTTCACAAGTCAATATCACATTAATGTACTTTCTTTATTAGGGTTCCAGATAAAATTCATCGGATTATTCTGGGTGAGCCCGTCTTAAAAAAAATTTGTTTTGTAAAAGTGTTTTGCCGGTTAAGGGGGAAAAAAGTTGTCACAAATGTAACCACCATGATTGAATACCTTGTGTAAGGAAATAGCTAGAATGTTAACTTCATGAGTGAATAGACTGTGTTTTCCCATTATTATACCCCTAGAGCCTTGCATGTTATAAGCACTCAGTGGGTATTTGTGGAATAAAGAAATGAATGAAATTCCAGCCTTCCATAATAAAATAAATCCTGCGTCCTCAAATTTGAGTAAGAATGCTCTAACGTGGGAACTCTTACTCTAGTAAATAGATCTTCACCTCTCATCTTCCATATTCCGTTTGAGAGATGCCAATGCCGCCATCATGCTGCCTCTGTGACCCCTTTTGATACGGGTGCGGGTGTTGACACAGAACCTAATCATTTCAAGACAGTTGAAATAGGAAAGGGATTTTTTTAAAAGTCTTGGAAGTAGAGGATAAAAAAAAAAAAAAAAAAAAAAAAAAAAACCTTTTTTCTGTCTTCCAAGCTCCAGCTAGAGTTATCTCTGAGTTTGCAGAAATCTTTGGACCCTCTGCCGGCACATCTATGTCTAGGGATCAAGCATCATGATAAACATCACACTCATAAGAGCAGCCAGAAGTGCTCTCCTTCTGGGCTGCCTCCAGACTTCCCGCTTCTAGTCTCAGATACTTTTGTTACTCAGATTATGAATACCAGGGAATACTAACCCATCAGGCACATTTGCCATATCTACGTCGAGGAGTGTAAATTCAGGTAACAGGCAGTAGCAGGAAAACAGTCATCTCAGTGCTGTACAGATAATGCCAAGCAGGAAGGAGACATTTCATGACAAAGTGTTCTGTATGTGTGTGTGTGTGTTTTCATGTTGAAATTTTTGGTCTTTCTATCTTGAGAAGGTTACCAGCGCAATTCCCAGTTTTGAAGAACTCATCTGTAAAAGTGAGCTGTATGAATTTACTTTTTGTATTGGAAGTGCTCGCTGTGGTTAAAGTGTTTTATTTTAGCTCTTTTTGTAAGATGCCCATTTCGCTCATCTTCCTAACACTCTCCCTGGGAATTACTGCCAAAATATTTTGAATGAGATATGTTTTTAAATGTGTTTTTCTTTACTGATACACATTGAAATATTTACAGAGAAAATTATATGCTGTCTGGGATACGTTTAAAAATAATATGGGGTGAGAAGTGGAAAAGAATATAGATGAGACTATGAGCTAATAATTGTTGAAGCTGAGTGACGGATATACGGGGAAGCTTCCTACTTTTGCACGTGTTTAAATTTTTCATTATCGAGAAGTTAACGTTGGAAAGCCGTCTCATTGAGTACCAACAGTCTTTTCCTCTGTCTCAACATTGACCTCAACATTTCTAATTCCCTTTAAAATGGTATTTTATAAAAAGAGATGTATCTAATTCTTGAGAATGGTGTATAGAACCCAGATAGGCAATTCTAGAGAGTCCACATTCGTCCTGGGCTTTAGACCTTACTCTGCATGATTGTTCTTAGAAACTGCAACTGCTCACCAGTAATGTAATTACTGTCACTTCACTACGTCGGCATTCGCCTCCCCCCTTTCTTGTTTTGACTCACTGAAAAATCAGCAAGGACTTAATGCCAGGGGAGTCCATGGATAATTCATACTTTTGATTGGTGTAGCCCCAGTGGAAGGCAACCAGGCTTTTTATTGGTTTAATTAATCACAACTGAATGATAATAAATGATAATCCTTCTGAAATAATATTACTTGGATTATTATTGCAAGAGCACTAAACTACTCTAGGAATTGAGAGATGTGAGTTGGGCTTTGCCCACACGTATGTTAATATTTTCTCCCTTCTGTTTTCTCATGTGTAAAATGGAATTCCAGTAGCTTCGTTTTTAGGAGTTTTCAGGCTTCAGGGGGCCCAGGACGACCCGTCTTGCTCACTGGTGTATTCCTAGCCCTATCTCAGTGTCTGGCATCCGAGAGACATGTGTGCTTCATAAATACTATGAATGAATAAAATGAATGAATGAGCTACTAAAACTCTTAAGAGGCACTCTTCAGTGCTCTTACTAACTTTGTTGTACAATCTGATCCTTTCAGAAAATAGATTTTATGAGTCCCACCAAAGACGCTGAACGCCGCAGGCCTGGTCCAGAGTCTCAGGTCTGCTTCTGTGAACTTTAGTTTTCTTATCAGTAAAATAACCATAAGACTGTTACACCGCAGAGAATTGTTGGTAGCTGTTCAAGGGCGACTCAGCAGGCCCGTCAAGCCTCCAGAACCTACTATGTAATGTGAAGGGTCAAAAACAGACACACTATGAAATACTCTGAAGATACCTTTGGGCTTTCAAATGCAGCAAATTTCTTCCATTAATTTACTATTACAAATTCTTACCTAAACCATTTTTTCAGGTCTGAACTGGGCGTTTAGTTTTCCTTTTAATTCCAGACACAAGAAAAGGCAGGGACTTAGGATATTCTCCTCACACCCCTTTATTATGTCCCTCCATTGCAACCTTACAGCCAACTACATATGGAAACACTGAAGACTTTAGTTCCAGTTTCAAATTATTTCATTTTTAGTTCGACTCCAATAGGCTATTTCTCTCTGAGGCTGCTTCAGTCTCTCTCAGTGGGAAGTCGGAGAGTTTATATATTAGTCAACTCGCTAAAAACGCTGAGGCAAGACCCCTGTGGGGAGTGTTCAGTAATTGGTCTCCAGATGCTGCTGATACGAAGCACTCTAAAAGTCCTTAAACATCCCAGGAACACAATTCCATCTGCTTGGCTAGGTGCATATGTCAGAAGCAGTAGCAGATTGTGTACCCACACTTTTACTCCTTTCCTTTGGTATCTAATTATTTCGTATCTAATATACAGCATGGTAAGATATATGCAAATGAATAGAATAGGATCTTGCAAAATTGGTAATTGCTATATTATTTAATGTGCTATATTATTTAATGTAACTACAATATAACCAAATGTTCCAACTACAAAATCAGTGGGTGTTAGCAATAAAATGGTCAATGGTTTTAATTCTTCTCTGCAAAACATAATCCTGGTTGAGCAACTACTTAGTATATACTGTAGAGAAGTGACTTTACATTGAAAAACATAGTCACTGTTTAGTCACATATTATACACTTAGAGACATAATGCTAGGAATTTTACTAAAATGAATAAGCAAGCAAGCACAAGTTAATAGATAATGAAAGTAGTATTTATTCGAAAGTGCTTACCGATAATAAAATAATTTCTGATTCAGAATAGAATGAAGTATGGATAAATTTTTTTTTATTTTGCAAAGTCCGAGTCATTGCTTTGTGTGTATATGCACACACATATGCATACACATTTGTAACCATGCAGGTTTATGTATCTATAGGTGTGTGTCCATATATATGTATTCAGATATATATGAGAATATATATAAACATACATATGTATCCATACCCATGTCTAATTCAATTTTAAGTGAAGTAACTACACTTCCTTCTCTGAAATTCTCTGGTCTGTTATCCTCAAGTGCTATTTATACTTGCTCTTTCTTTAGATATTTGCTAATGCTGCTTATCTATTTGTTTTATATCTCTCTGTGTGTATACGCATATATATATATATATATATATATATATATATATATATATATATATATATATATACACACACGGACACAGGCACACACACACACACACACAAAGACACAATGGTAATTTCTAATTTTGCTGTCTTGAGTAGAGGGAAGGGATGGATAGAGCATCAGGAACAGTTGGAAATGCCCTCTCGCTAGACCACGTCCTAAACTTACAATCTCGTGGAACAGCTGCAACCTCTTCCCTTTTTTATCCACCGAGGACCCCACACCTCCACTAAGACTCCCTTCAGAAGACGTAAGACACAATACCCTGGCTCCTCAGGTATGGGATGCCCAGCCACTGTGGTGGCTCTAAAATATATCTGTAAATTCTTTGACACTCCTTTCATCAAGGGGTGGGGTTTATGTCCCCCTTCTTGAAGCCAAGCCAGGCTATGACTGCTTAGGAGACGTCGTACAAAGAAATGCTATTTGACCTTGGCAGCTAACAAAACAAAGGACATACACCACCTTATTGGTATCTTTGGCACCCTTGCCTTTTGATTCCTGAGATGCCAGATAAGATAGATAGGTCCTAGTAACAAGCTACACTTATGTGCCCCAGCCAGAGGCTGGTAACTGCTTCCAGATGCCGGCCAAGGATTTCACCCCCTAGACATCTAGTCACCTCCTGCCACCAACTTCCCAAATGAGACCCCAGCCATCATGTAGCAGAGAAAAACCTTCCTTACTGAGAGCTCTGTCTGAATCCCTGATCACAGAAGGCACAGGCATCATTAAATAAGTTTTGGGGAGGCTCATTTTGCACCACTACTAACTAGAACACAAAGGGGGTCTTTGTTTCAGTGAAGCTTATCTCTTCTAAGTCTGTGACAAGGTCAAATGAGTTTCTTAGATGAGTCTCTTTGACAAGACAATTCCTGTGACGTGCTGGTGTGAAGGTACATTGAGAAGACCCCTAGACTCCTCCATGCTTTCATTCTGGGGCTCCCTCTATAGGCTTAGGTCCCAAATGTGCATTTTTGTGATAACTTTGAAGATAATAGTTTCGTTTGTATCATTACTCAAGAGTAAATAAAGATTAGAATTTGGGACTAAGCAGGCAAAAATGCCCCACATGCCCTGTTTCTCTATTGTATTTTTCTAATAATTCTATGGTAATACTTATTTCTCCTGAACTATAGGATGAAGATGTTCCAATGATGTAGGGCTGAGACATGAACACCTTCCAGGTAACTGTTACCTTACAGATGTTTATTGTATTTTTTGTATGTGATTCTTTGCTTCAATTCCCTAATATATGTCTAATACTAAGTTGACTCCTAATGTATCGGGAAATGAGCTGTCAAAAAGTGGGCCACTAAATTAAAAAAAAAAAATTAGTGAATATCTTAATTTTTAATCTTCTAAAATGTTCTTTATTCTCAGGTTTTATTTCGTTTGCTACGACACCTGCATTATTCTATCTACTCCTTATCTTTTATTTGAAAATGTATTGACTCCCTCCACACTCAGCTTCTCAGGTATGCAACTGGACTTTGCGCACTCGTCAAGACAGATACCAGCCTTGCATTAAATTAGAAATGTATACACAGTATTATACAAATTCGATGATCTTAATTATTTGTAGAAACAACTGATTTACACAGCTTGCCAGTCTCACAAAAATTTTACACTTGAACATATTGCTTTAGACGGCCTGAAACAAGTCTTTTCTACTCTATGGAGTATTCTGTTGATCCACGAGCATCTTGAATTTACTTGCAGAAAGTCTGGTCTGTTTTGCTAAATGTTGCGCAAATGGCTTTGAGAGGAAAAACTGGGGCATCCTTTTGTTATGCATAAGCACATCTCAGCAGGTCCTTAGGAGAAGGCTACTACTGAAGGAAAGATTATGCATATGACAGAGGAAAGATGGGGAGAATACACAAATTGTTTTGAGTATGAAATCAGTCCAGTCTAACAAACAAAAAATGCAATGCAGGCTTGTCTACCATGTCATCATAACAGTGGTCTAGGCTGAAACTAGAGGCCATCTAAGTCTCATGTAGACATGACATGTGAGTGTGACGGGCATTTGTGAACATTTCTAATGCCCTGTCCTATCCTCCTCCTCCAGACAACGTAACTGGAAGTGGTTTTAAAGAAAATAAGATGTTAAGTGGTGTAAGTGTAACTTTCCCATTTCATATATATATAATTTTTTTTTTGTTTTGCGGTACGCGGGCCTCTCCCGTTGTGGAGCACAGGCTCTGGACGCGCAGGCTCAGCGGCCATGGCTCACGGGCCCAGCTGCTCCGCGGCATGTGGGATCTTCCCGGACCGGGGTACAAACCCGCGTCCCCTGCATCGGCAGGCGGACTCTCAACCACTGTGCCACCAGGGAAGCCCCCATTTCATATTTATATCCCAGCATATCTTACCCAGTTGTTTGTTTCTCAACAATCTAAGAAGCTTAACAAATTAACTGAGGGCTAAGCAGAGACTCTTCCTGGACATTTACACCCCTTCATCCTTAGCTTCCTTGTTTCTTCTCTTATCATATAAATCATTTCCTCATACATTGCCTGGTTCTGCATAAATGTAACAAAGTGATTCTATAAAGAAGCCATATTTTCCCTTGCTGCTAGGACCTCTGTCTTTGTTCCCTATAAGGTGAAGTGAAGGGACACAGACAAAAAATTGAAGTATTCCAGTCTCCTCTAGTAGACTCAAATCTCCAGTGCCCACAACATACCTTTTTTTTTTTTTTTTTGCAGTACACGGGCCTCTCCCGCTGCAGAGCACAGGCTCTGGATGTGCAGGCCCAGCGGCCGTGGCTCATGGGCCCAGTCGCTCCGCGGAACGTGGGATCCTCCCGGGCCGGGGCACGAACTCGTGCCCCCCGCATCAGCAGGCGGACTCCCAACCACTGCGCCACCAGGGAAGCCCCCGCAACATACCTTTGTCAATCATTTACTGTGCGCAGCTAAAATGCTCCCTGGTGCTTAATATTTGCCATAAAACATCGAAATCGAATTTCTGGTTTCTGGAACAACTATGATTAATATGCAGAGCGTACTAATGGATAAAGTAGGCTGCGGTGCAAAAGCAGATGAGCAATGTAAGCAAAGCGAATGAAATGTTAAGAATCAAAATACTGTAAGAAATAAAAATGCTTTTGATGGGCTTATGAGTAGACTAGACATGGTTGAGGAAAGAATCTCTGAGCTTAAGGATATATCAATAGAAAACTATAAAACTGAAAAGCTAAGATTAGAAAACTTTAAAAAAACAGAATACTGACCATGGGGCAAGTACAAAAGGTATATATAATATGTGCACAACGGGAATAACAGAAGTAGAAGAAACGGAGGAACAGAAGAAATATTTGAAACAATAATGATGGAGAAGTTTCCCGCAATTAATGTCAGACACCAAACCTCAGATCCAGGAGGCTCAGAGAATACCAAGCAGTGTAAATGCCAAAAGCATTTATCTAGGCATATAATTTTCAAATTGCATGCCTAGATAAATATCAATAGAAAATAAAGATAGAGAAAAAATTCTGAAAGAAGCCAGAAAGAAAAAATAAAAACACCTTACCTATAGAAAATCAAGGATAAGAATTACAGGAGATTCCTCATCAGAAACCAAATAAGCAAAAGAGAGTAGAGCGGGATATTTAAAGTGCTGAGAAAAAACCCACCCACCCAGAATTCTGTAGCTTGTGAAATTATCCTCTAAAAATGAAGCAGAAATAAAGAGTTTCTCAGACAAACAAAAACTGAGGAAATCTGTTGCCAGTAGACCTGCCTTGCAATGATGTTAAAAGGAAATTACTGAGAAATGATGTCAGCACCTTGATGGCATGAGACGCTCCCTTTGTCTCTCCCCTTCAATCAATCCACAACCAGTAGAACACCCACCACTCAACAAAGATGCTTCTGTCCGACACACCAGGACACCAGAGAGTTCCGCACATCTGTGCCTATAAAGGTGGGGGGACTGGGCTCCATAGAGGAGTCAGGATGCGCGGGGGGCAGCTGAGGCAGTGCCTGTGATCCCAGTCCCTTGGCCAGAGCTGCTGAGCCCACAGCCCCAGAGAACCCAGGGGCATCCGGGAGTCAACACACACGACTCTGGCCTCCTGGCTGCAGGGGTGCCCATGGCCCCAGGTGACCCCATCCCTCTAGCTACAGAGGTGCCCGCATCTCCAGCTCCCGGCCCTCAATGGCAGTGACTGCAAATTAGGCAACCCCAGATACAGCAGAGGCACCCAGGAGCCTGGCTACCCAGCACCACCCCCCGCCCCCTCCTCCACCAGCTGCAGTGGAGTCTGATAACCAGGAGACCCCAGATGTGGCAGAGGTGCCCCAGGCAGCAATTCCAGCAACAGCA
>NW_006785319.1:830303-854624 GCF_000442215.2 Lipotes vexillifer
GCAGGAATATCTGGCAGCAGCAGGGCACCAGCCACCCTGGGAGACACAAGCAGTGAAAACAAGGGGACATGGCAACATCTCTGACAGAGGTGGTATAGGGTGGTAAGTGTAGATTCTCAAATGTAACCACAGGCAGAGCAGGTAAGTGGAAACAAAAACTTGTGCCACAGCGCCACCTAACGGGAAGTAAAAGAATGGCCTCTAGTTACTACTAACCTGTTGAATCAGACTCAAGTGGAAAAAAGCTTCACCTAAAGAGGAAAGATGTTTGCTAGGTCAAATGTTCTGGCAAAGCAGTAACTCCATGGTAACACAGTACCACAAAAAGAAAATGACAATTCTCCAGAAACCAAACTTAAAGTCACAGAATACTGTGATCTGATAGAGAATTCAAAATAGCCGCCCTGAAGAAACTCGGTGAACTACAAGAAAACTCAGAAAGGCAGTTCAATGAGCTCAGAACTAAAAATAATGAACAGAAAAAATATGTTACCAAGGAGAATGGAAATCTAAAATACAACCAAACAAATTCTGGAGCTGAACAACTCAACAAATGAGCTGAAGAATGCAATAGAAAGCACTGGAAATAAAGCAGACCATATGGAAGAGAGAATCAGTGAGCTTGGAGATAGAAATCTAGAAATGATAGGTTAAAAATGAGGAAATTCTATGAGAGCTATTTGATTCTTTTAGGAAGGGCAACATTAGGGTAATGGGTATCTCAGAGGAAAAGAAACAGAGAAGGGAGCAGAATGTTATTTAAAGAAATAATAGCTGAGAAATTCCCAAAGTTGACGAAGGAACTGGATATACAGGTCCATGAATCTGAAGAATAGTTAATTACCTCAATGCAAAAAGATGTTCTCCAAGACACATTATATTAAAACTAGCAAAAAAATGACAAAGAATGTTAAAGGCAGCCAGGGGAAAATGGGTGGTAACCCACAAAGTTACCCCCACTAGGCTCTCAGCAGATTTTTCAGCAGAAACTTAAGGCCAGGAGGTAGTGGAATTACATCCTCAAAATACTAAAAGATAAAAACTGTCAGGCAAGAATACTCTATGCAGCAAAGTTCTCATTCACACATGAAGGAGAAATAAAGGCTTTCTCAGACAAACAAAAGCTGAGCAAGTTCATCAACTGTAGGCCTGCCTTACAAGAAATGCTGAAATGATCTCTTTTACCTGAAATGAAAAGACGGAAGTACACCAAACTCTGTGTAAGGTGATAGATGGACAGAGAGAACTAGAAAATTGCAACTCTATATCAGAATAAGTTGTTAAACAATTATAGCCTAAAGGTTAAATGAATGAAAGCAGTAAAAATAACTATAGCTACTTCAATTTAGTAGTGAAACAACAATATAAAAAGGAGTAATTTGTGACAAAAACTCAAAAGGGGAAGAGAAAAGAATAGAATCCATAGAGGTAAACGAAGATAGAATAGTCCTTTTTCTGCTGATAGCAGCTTATCTATTGAGACATTTTACACAAACCTCACAGCAACCACAAAACAAATCTACAGCAGAGACACAGAATATAAAGAGGAAAATGAGAAAAACATCACAGAAAACCACCAAACTAAAATGGTAGATAGAAACACAAGGAAAGAGAAAATGGAGATATAGAGCAACCAGAAAACAAAAGTAAAATGGCAGTAAAAGGTCTTCATTTATCAATAATCACCCTAAATTCAAATGGAATGAATAAACCAAAAGACACAGAGTGGCTGGATGGATTAAAAAACAAATCCAACCATATGCTGCCTATAGGAGACTCATTACAGCTCTAAAGACAAACATAGGCTCAAAGTAAAGGAGTAGAAGATGATACTCCAACCAAAGAGCAGCCAGATGAAAGTGGGTGTAACCATACTCATCAGACAAAACAGACTTCAAGCCGAGAAAAAAGTAACAAAAGACAAAGATGGATAGTATATAATGATAAAGGGAACAATTCATCAAGAAGACATAACAGTTATTAATATATATGCACCTAACACAGGATCACCAAAATAGATAAAGCAATTATTAAAAGACCTAAAGGGAGAAATTTGACAGCAACACCATAATAGTAGGGAAGTTTACCACTCTACTTACATCAATGGATAGATCTTCCAGACAGAAAGTCAATGAGGAAACAGTGGCCTTAAATGAAACATCAGACAAGACGGACATAATAGATTTATATAGAACATCCAAATGCAGCAGAATACAAATTCTTCTCAAGTGCACATGAAACTTTCTCAAGGACAGACCATATGTTGGGACACAAAACAAGTCTCGATTAAATTTAAAAAGACTGAAATTGTATCAAGTATCTTTTCCAATCACAATGATATGAAACTAGAAATCACCTACAGAAAACTAGGAAAAGCACATATCTAGAGACTGAACAACAAGCTGCTGAACAATCATTGGGAATGAAAAAAAAAATCAAAGGAAAAAAATTTAAAAACCTTATGACAAATGAAAATGAAAATAAAACACACCAGTATCTATGGGATGCAGCAAAAGCAGTACTAGAGAGAAGTTTATGGAAATACAGCCCTACCTCAAGAACAAGAAAAGTCTCAAACAATTTAGCCCTGCACCTAAAGTAACTAGAAAAAGAACAGATGAAGCCCAAAGTCAGTAGAAGGAAGAAAATAATAAAGAAAGGAACATAAATAAATGAAATAGAAACTTAGACAACAGAAAAGATCAAGCTAAGAACTGGTTCTTTGAAAAGATAAAACTGACAAGACATTAGCTGGACTCACAGATAAATAAATCAGAAATGAAAGAGAAGAAACTATAACCAACCACAGAAATACAAAGGGGACTGTAAGAGAATACTATGAATAGCTAGCTACATGCCAACAAATTAGACAACCTAGAAGAAACGGATAAATTCTCACAATCATAAAACATTCCAAGACTGCATTATGAATAGAGAATCTGAACAGAATGATCATGAGTAAAGGGATTAAAACGGAAATCAAAAGCCTCCCAACAAACAGAATCCAGGACCAGATGGCTTCACAGGTGGATTCTACCAAACATTCAAAGGAGATGTACTACTTACCCTTTTCACATTCTTCAAAAAAGTTCAAGAGGGGGAAACACTTCCCAACTCATTTTATGAGGCCAATATTATTCTGACATCAAAACCAGACAAGGACAACACACACACACACACACACACACACACACACAATTACGGGCCAATGTCTCTATGGACATAGATGAAAAAATCCTCAATTAAAATATTAGCCAACCAAATACAACCATACAGTTAAAAGATCATACACGAAGATCAAGTGGGATTTATTCCAGGGATATAAGATAGATATTCAATGTCTGCAAATCAATCAATGTGAGACATCACATTAACAAAATGAAGGATAAAAATCATAAGATCATCTCAATATATGCAGAAAAAGCATCTGACAAGGTTCAATCCCATTTATGATTAAAAACAAAACAATGGGTACAGGAGGAATGTACCTCAACATCATAAAGGCCACATATGACAAACTCACAGCTAATATCATACTCAATGGTGAAAAACTGAAAGCTATCCCTCTAAAACCAGGAATAAGGATGCCAACTCTTGCCACTTCTGTTCCGCATAGTATAGGAATTCCTAGCTATAGAAATCAGACAAGAAAAAGAAATACAAAACACATCCAAATTAGAAAGGAAGAAGTAAAACTGTCACTTTTTGCAGATTCCATGATTTTCCATATAGAAAACCCTAAAGACTCCACCAAAAAACAATTAGAATAAATACAATAAGGTTGCAGGACACAATCAATATATAAAAATTGGTTGTATTTGTATATACTAACAATGAACTAGCAGAAAGAGAGAATTTTTTAAAATCCCATTTACAATTGCAAAAAACTAAAATAACTAGCAATAAATATAACCAAGGAGGTGAAAGAAATGAATGCAAAAAACTATAAGACATTATTGAAAGAAATTGAAGAGAAATGGAAAGATATTCCATGCTAATGGGTGAGAAGAATTAATATTGTTAAAATGTCCGTATTACCTAAAACAATCTACAGATTCAATGCAATCCCAATTGAAATACCAATGACATTTTTTCACAGAAATAGAAGAAAAACTCCTAAAATTTGTATGGAAACACAAAAGACCCCAAATAACCCAAGCAATCTTGAGAATAAAGAACAAAGCTGGAACTATCAAACTCCCAGATTTCAAAGTATCCTAATTATACTACAAAGTTATAGTAATCAGAGAAGCATGGTATTGGCAGAAAAGCAGAAACATAGATAACTGGAACAGAATTGAGAGCCCAGAAATAAACCCACACATACATGGGCAATTAATTTATGACAAAGGAGCAAAGAACATACAACGGAGAAATGATAGTTTCTGTAATAAATGGTGTTGGGAAAACTGAACAGCCACACACAAAAGAAACTATCTATCTATCTATCTATCTATCTATATATATATATATAAAATCTTATACCATACACAAAAATGAACTCAAAATGGATTAAACATCTGAATGTAAGATCTGAAAGCATAAAACTCCTAAAAGACATATCTTTCTGGATCTGTTCCCTCAGGCAAAACAAATGGGACTTCACCAAACTAAAAAGCTTCTGCACAGCAAAGGAAAGCATCAACAAAATGAAAAGACAACCTACTGAAGGGAAGAAAATATTTGCAAATCACATATCCAAAAAGGTGTTAATGTCCAAAATATATAAAGAACTCATACAACTCAAAAACAAAAACATCAAACCACCTGATTAAAAAATGAGCAGAGCACCTGAATAGGCATTTTTCCAAAAAGACATACAGATGGTAACAGCATATGAAAAGATGTTTAACATCACTAATCATTAGGAAAACACAAATCAAACCATGATGAGAAATCACCTCACGCCCATTAGAATGGCTATTATCAAAAAAGGCAAGAAATGACAAATGCTGGAGACAATGTGGAAAAGGGAATAGTCATACACTGTTGGTGGAAATGTAAATTTGTGCAGCCATTATGGAAAACAGTATGGCGATTCCTCAAAATTTAAGACTATAGAACTACCATATGATCCAGCTATTCCACTTCTGGTTATTTATCAACAGAATACAAAAACGCTAATTCAAAAAGATATATGAATCTCTATATTCATCCCAGCATTATTTTACAATAGGCAAGATAATGGAAACAACCTAAGTGCCCTTCAATGGTAGAATGTATAAAGAAGTGAGTTATACACATACACACACACACACACACACACACACACACACAGTATGGAATATTAGTCATAAAAAAATGAAATCTTGCCATTTGTGAAAACATGTATGGACCTGTATTATGCTACGGTGAAATCAATCAAACAGAAAACAAATACCATGTGATTTCACTCATACGTGGACTACAAAAAAATAACAAACCAAACAAAACCAAACACACAATATGGAGAAGAGAGTAGTGGTTACCAGAGAGGGAGGAGGGTTGGGGAAGGGCAAACTGGTAAACGGGGTAAACTGTATGATGATGGATGGAAAGTAAACTTTTGATGGTGTACCCACCGTACTGTTTACAGAAGTCAGTGTATGATGCTGGACACAGGAAACGTATGTTAGAAATCAATGTTACCTCCATAAGAAAATAAATGAAATTCTTTAGAGTGAAGTAATATAATATAGGTCAGAAGCTTGGATCTACAAAAAGAAAGGAAGAACATCAAGGAGGAATAACTGAAGCTAAAATAAAAGCTTTTTTTAATTAATTGATTTAATAGATAATTGTTTAAATAATAGCAATAATATATTTGACTGTGTATGCTTATGTATGATATATATATAAATATATATATGTTTATATATAAGTGAAATGAATGACATAAATGATACAGTGGACAATAGGGAGGAATTAAGATTATTTTCTTTTTATAGGGTATTTACATTACCCTTGAAGTAATATAGTGTTACTTGAAATTGAACTTGGATTAACTGTAAATGAATATTGCAAACTCTAGGGCAACCACCCACAAAAGTAAAAAAAAAAAAAAAAAAAAAAAAAAAAAAAGTATAACTGAGGTGTTAGGACAGGAGTGAAAACTGACTCATATAAAGTGCTTAATTAAAATCCCAAAAGGCAGAAAAAGAGCAGAAGACAAAAATAGGAACAAAGAGCAAGGTCAATCAATAGAAAAGAGTAATGAATATGCCAAGTATTTATCCAGTGATATTAATAATTACTCTGAATGTCAATGATCTAAATGCTTCAGTTAGAAGACAGATTGTCAGAGTGGATCAAAAAACAAGATCACTTGTATGTTGCCTAAAAAAAACACACTTTAAATACAAAGACCCACATAACTTAAAAGTAAATGGATGGGGAAAACTATACCATAGTAACACTAATCATAAAAAGAAGGAATAGTTGTATTAATTTCAGACAGAGCAGACCTCAAAGTAAATAAAGTTATCAGAGAAAAGAAGGGCATTATGTAATGATAAAGGGGTCAAGTATCCAAGAAGACATAAAAATCTTAATGTGTATGTGCCTAAAAACAGTGTCTAACTATTTGAGGCAAAAGTAATATAATTTCAGAGAGAAATATATGATTCCACTGCCATAGTTGAAGACTTCAACGCCCCTCTATCAGAAAAGGACAGATCCAGCAGCAGGATTTCTGTAAGGACACAGTCAAAGTCAACAGCACCGTCAGTC
The DNA here is from genome assembly GCF_000442215.2 of Lipotes vexillifer. Taxonomy (NCBI): domain Eukaryota; kingdom Metazoa; phylum Chordata; class Mammalia; order Artiodactyla; family Lipotidae; genus Lipotes; species Lipotes vexillifer. The sequence goes on from NW_006785319.1 coordinate 837,012, forward strand.
AACTGGATGTAACTGACATCTATAGACCTACTTCACCCCAAAACAGCAGAACACATGTGGAATATTCACTAAGATAGAACACATTCTGCGTTATAAAACACATCTTAACAAGTTTAACAGAATAGAGATGATCCAATGTCTCCTCTCTGACCACAATGGAATTACACTAAAAACTCAATAACAGAAAGGTAACTGAAAACTCCCAAATTGAAGACATTAGGCAACATACTTCTAAATAACACGTGAGTCCGAAAAGAAATCTCAAGAGAAATTAAAAGATATTTTGAACTAATTCAAAACGAAAATGTAATTTATCGAAATTTGTGGGATGCAGCAAAAGCAGTGCTTGGAGGGAAATTTACAGTATTGAATGCATATATTAGAAAAGAAAAAAATAATTAAAATCAATTGTTTATGTGTCCACCTTAGGAAACTGGAAAAAAAAGAGCAAATTAAATCCAACATAATCAGAAGGAAACAAAATATAATTAGAGCAGAAAAAAAAGAGTAGACATAAATTACTAGTATCAGAAATGAAAGAAGGGACAGTACATAGATCCTATGCATAATAGAGGGATGATATGAGCAAATCTATTCTCACACATTTGATAACCTATATGAAAGGACCATTTCCTTGAAAGACATAATTTACCAAAACTTACACAGGAAGAAACAGACAATAGGCTTATATTCATTAAAGAAATTGAATAAATAATAACCTTCTAAAACAGAATGTACCAGGTCGAGGGTTCACTGTGAGTTCTATCTATCAAACGTTTAATGAAGAAATTTTAACAATTCTCTACAATCTCTTTCAGAGGATAGAAGCAGAGGAAATAATTCCTAACTCATTCTACAAGGACAGCATTTCCCTAATAACAAAACTAGACAAAGATATTACAAGAAAACTAGAAGCCAGTATCTCTCATGTATATAAATGCAAAAATCTTCAACAAAATATGAGCAAATCAAATCAAACAATATACCAAAAAACTACAACCTATGTCCATGTGGGATTTATTCCAGGTATGCAAGACCGTTTCAACGTTAGAAAATCAATTAATGTAATCAATAACATCAATAAACTGAAATAGAAAAATCACATGATCATATCAATAGATGCAGAAAAAGTATATGACAAAATCCAACACCCACTCATGATAAAAACTTTCAGTAAACTAGAAACTGAGGGGGACTTCTTCAACCAGATAAAGAATATTTACAAAAACCTACCACTAACATAGTACTTTATTGTGAGAAACTAAAAGCTTTCCCACTAAGGTACAAGACAAAGATGTCCCCTTTTCAATATCATATAGGAAGGAAAAAATAATCATGTCTTTGTTCACAGGAGAAATGATGACTGTCCACACAGAAAATCTGAAAGAATTAACAAAAGAACCCCAGGAACTATTAAGCAATTATAGGAAGGTTGCACAATAAATTAATATACAAAAGTCATTTTCCTCTAAACCTGAAATGAACACATGGAATTTGAATTTAAAACCACAATACTGAGCGGACCTTCAAGATGGCAGAAGAGTAAGACATGGAGATCATCTTCTTCCCCACAAATACATCAGAAATACATCTACATGTGGAACAACTCCTACAGAACACCTACTGAATGCTGGCAGAAGACCTCAGACCTCACAAAAGTCAAGAAACTGCCCCCACGTACCTGGGTAGGGCAAAAGAAAAAATAATAAAGAAACAAAAGGATAGGGACGGGACCTGCACCAGTGGGAGGGAGCTGTGAAGGAGGAAAGGTTTCCACACACTAGGAGCCCCTTCGCGGGCAGAGACTGCGGGAGGCGGAGCGGGGAGCTTCGGAGCCCCGGAGGAGGGCGCAGCCACAGGGGTGCGGAGGGCAAAGCGGAGAGATTCCCGCACAGAGGATCGGTGCCGACCGGCGCTCACCAGCCCGAGAGGCTTGTCTGCTCACACACCAGGGCAGGTGGGTGCTGGGAGCTGAGGCTCGGGCTTCGGAGGTTGGATCCCAGGGAGAGGACAGGGGTTGGCGGCATGAACACAGCCTGAAGGGGGCTAGTGTGCCACAGCTAGCCAGGAGGGAGTCTGGGAAAAAATCGAGACCTGATGAAGAGGCAAGAGACCATTGTTTCACAGTGTGTGAGGAGAGGGGATTCAGAGTACTGCCTAAACGAGCTCCCGAGACAGGTGTGAGCCGCGGCTATCAGCGCAGACACCAGAGATGGGCATGAGACGCTAAGGCTGCTGCTGCAGCCACCAAAAAGCCTGTGTGCGAGCACAGGTCACTATCCACACCTCCCCTCCCGGGAGCCTGTGCGGCCCGCCACTGCCAGGGTCCCGGGATCCAGGGACAACTTCCCCGGGAGAACACATGGCACGCCTCAGGCTGTTGCAACGTCACATTGGCCTCTGCCGCCACAGGCTCACCCCGCATTCTGTACCCCTCCCGCCCCCAAGCCTGAGTGAGCCAGAGCCCCCTAATCAGCTGCTCCTTTAACCCCATCCTGTCTGGGTAGGAAACAGATGACCTCAGGTGACCTACACGCAGAGGCGGGTCCAAATCCAAAGCTGAACACCAGGAGCTGTGAGAACAAAGAAGAGAAAGGGAAATCTCTCCCAGCAGCCTCAGGAGCAGCAAATTAAATCCCCACAATGAACTGATGAACCTGCACCTGTGGAATACCTGAACAGACAACGAATCATCCCAAAATTGAGGTGTGGACTTTGGGAGCAACTGTAGACTTGGGGTTTGCTGTCTGTGACTGATTTGTTTCTGATTTTTATGTTTATCTTAGTATAGTTTTTGCACTTGTTATCACTGGTGGATTTGTTTATTGGTTTGGTTGCTCTCTCTTTTTTATTATTATTTTATTTTAATAATTAAAAACAATTTTATTACTTAAAAAAATTTTTTTTTTCTTTTTTCTCCCTTTTCTTCTGAGCCATGTGGCTGACAGGGTCTTGGTGCTCCGGCCTGGTGTTGAGCTTGAGCCTCTGAGGTGGGAGAGCTGAGTTCGGGAAATTGGTCCACCAGAGACTTCCTGGCTCCATGTAATATCAAATGGTGAAAGCTCTCCCAGAGATCTCCAACTCAGTGCTAAGACCCAGCTTCACTCAACGGCCAGCAAGCTACAGTGCTGGACACCCCATGCCAAACAACTAGCAAGACAGGGACACAATCCCACCCATTAGCAGAGAGACTGACTAAAATCATAAAAAGTCCACAGACACCCCAAAACACACCACCAGATGCGGTTCTGCCCACCAGAAAGAAAAGATCCAGCCTCATCCACCAGAACACAGGCACCAGTCCTCTCCACTAGGAAGCCTACATAACCCACTGAACCAACCTCTCACCCACTGGGGGCAGACACCGAAAACAATGGGAACTACAAACCTGCAGCCTGTGAAAACGAGACCCCAAGCACAGTAAGTTAAACAAAATGAGAAGACAGAGAAATACGCAGCAGATGAAGGAGCAAGGTAAAAACCCACCAGACCAGACAAATGAAGAGGAGATAGGCAGTCTATCTGAAAAAGGATTCAGAGTAATGATAGTAAAGATGATCCAAAATCTTGGAAATAGAATAGAGAAAATACAAGAAACGCTTAACAAGGACCTAGAAGAACTAAAGAGCAAACAAACAATGATGAACAACACAATATGAAATTAAAAATTCTCTGGAAGGAATCAATAGCAGAATAACTGAGGCAGAAGAACGGATAAGTGACCTGGAAGATAAAATAGTGGAAATAACTACCATGGAGCAGAAGAAAGAAAAAACAATGAAAAGAACTGAAGACAGTCTCAGAGACCTCTGGGACAACATCAAACGCACCAACATTCGAATTATAGGGGTCCCAGAAGAAGAAGAGAAAGAGAAAGGGTGTGAGAAATTATTTGAAGAGATTATAGTGGAAAGCTTCCCTAACATGGGAAAGGAAATAGTCAATCCAGGAATTGCAGAGTCCCATACAGGAAAAATCCAAGGAGAAACACGCCAAGATGCATATTAATCGAACTATCAAAAATTAAATACAAAGAAAAAATATTAAAAGCAGCAATGGAAAAACAACAAAACAACATACAAGGGAATCCCCATAAGGTTAACAGCTGATCTTTCAGCAGAAACTCTGCAAGCCACAAGGGAGTGGCAGGACATATTTAAAGTGATGAAAGGGAAAAAGCTACAACCAAGATTACTCTATCCAGCAAGGATCTCATTCAGATTTGACGGAGAAATTAAAACATTTACAGACAAGCAAAAGTTAAGAGAATTCAGCACCATCAAACCAGCTCTACAACAAATACTGAAGGAACTTCTCTAGGCAGGAAACAACAAGAGAAGGAGAAGACATACAAAAACAAACCCAAAACAATTAAGAAAATGGTAATAGGAATATACACATCGATATAATTACCTTAAATGTAAATGGATTAAGCGCTCCCACCAAAAGACAGAGAGTGGCTGAATGGATACAAAAACATGACCCATATATATGGTGTCTCCAAGAGACCCCCTTCAGACCTAGGAACACATACAGACTCAAAGTGAGGGGATGGAAAAAGATATTCCATGCAAATGGAAATCAAAAGAAAGCTGGAGTAGCAATTCTCATATCAGACAAAATAGACTTTAAAATAAAAAATGATACAAGAGACAAAGAAGGACACTACATAATGATCAAGGGATCAATCCAAGGAGTAGATATAACGATTGTAAATATTTATGCACCCAACATAGGAGCACCTCAATACATAAAGCAAATGCTAACAGCCACAAAAGGGGAAATCGACAGTAACACGATAATAGTGGGAGACTTTAACACCCCAATTTCACCAATGGACAGATCATCCAAAATGAAAATAAATAAGGAAACACAAGCTTTAAATGACACATTAAGCAAGTTGGACTTAACTGATATTTATAGGACATTCCATCCAAAAACAAAAGAATACACTTCCTTCTCAAGTGCTCATGGAACATTCTCCAGGATACATCTTGGGTCACAAATCAAGCCTTGAGAAATTTAAGAAAATTAAAATTGCATCAAGTATCTTTTCTGACCACAACACTATTAGACTAGATAACAATGACAGAAAAAAATCTGTAAAAAATACAGGCACATGGAGGCTAAACAATATGCTACTAAATAACCAAGAGATCAGTGAAGAAATCAAAGAGGAAATTAAAAAATACCTAGAAACAAATGACAATGAAAACACGATGACGCAAAACCTATGGGATGCAGCAAAAGCAGTTCTAAGAGGGAGGTTTATAGCAATACAATCCTACCTTAAGAAACAGGAAACATCTCGAATAAACAACATAACCTTACACTTAAAGCAATTAGAGAGAGAAGAATAAAAAAACCCCAAAGTTAGCAGAAGGAAAGAAATCATAAAGATCAGATCAGAAATAAATGAAAAACAAAGGAAATGATAGCAAAGATCAATAAAACTAAAAGCTGGTTCTTTGAGAAGATAAACAAAATTGATAAACCATTAGCCAGACTCATCCAGAAAAAAAGAGAGAAGACTCCAATCAACAGAATTAGAAATGAAAAAGAAGTAACAACTGGCCCTGCAGAAATACACAGGATCACAAGAGATTACTAAAAGCAACTATATGTCAATAAAATAGGCAACCTGGAAGAAATGGACAACCAGGAAGAAATGGATAAATTCTTAGAAAGGCACAACCTTCTGAGACTGAACCAGGAAAAAAAAAGAAAATATAAACAGACCAATCACAAACGCTGAAAGTGAAACTGTGATTAAAATTTTTCCAACAAACAAAAGCCCAGGACCAGAAGGCTTCACAGGTGAATTCTATCAAACATTTAGAGAAGAGCTAATACCTATCCTTCTCAAACTCTTCTAAAATATAGCAGAGGGAGGAACACCCCCAAACCCACTGTACGAGGCCACCATCACCCTGATATCAAAACCAGACAAAGATGTCCCCCAAAAAGAGAACTAGAGGCCAAAATCACTGATGAACATAGATGCAAAAATCCCCAACAAAATACTAGCAAATAGAATCCAACAGCACATTAAAAGGATGATACACCATGCTCAAGTGGGGTTTATCCCAGGAATGCTAGGATTCTTCAATATACGCAAATCAATCAATGTGATAAACCATATTAACAAATTGAAGGAGAAAAACCATATGATCATCTCAATAGATGCAGAGAAAGCTTTTGACATGATTCAACACCCATTTATGACAAAAACTCTCCAGAAAGTAGGCATAGAGGGAACCTACCTCAACATCATAAAGGCCATATATGACAAAGCCACAGCCAACATCATCCTCAATGGTGAAAAACTGAAAGCATTTCCACTAAGATCAGGAACAAGACAAGGTTGCCCACTGTAATCACTATTGTTGAACACAGTTTTGGAATTGTTAGCCACAGCAATCAGAGAAGAAAAAGAAATAAAAGGAATACAAATCGGAGAAGAAGTAAAGCTGTCACTGTTTACAGATGACATGATATTATACATAGAAAATCCTAAAGATGCTACCAGAAAATCACTAGAGATAATCAATGAATTTGGTAAAGTAGCCGGGTACAAAATTCATGCACAGAGATCTCTTGTATTCCTATACACTAATGATGAAAAATCTGAAAGAGAAATTAAGGAAACACTCCCATTTACCATTGCAACAAAAAGAAAAAAACACCTACGAATAAACCTACACAAGGAGGCAAAAGACCTGTATGCAGAAAACTCTAAGACACTGATGAAAAAAATTAAAGACGATACAAACAGATGGAGAGATATACCATGTTCTTGGATTGGAAGAATCAACATTGTGAAAATGAATATACTTCCCAAAGCAACCTACAGATTCAGTGCAATCCCTATCAACCTACAGTGGCATTTTTTTCCCCACAGAACTAGAACAAAAAAATCACACAATTTATATGGAAACACAAAAGACCCCGAATAGCCCCAGCAATCTTGAGAAGGAAAAATGGAGCTAGAGGAATCAGGCTCCCTGACTTCAGACTATACTACAAAGCTACAGTAGTCAAGACAGTATTGTACTGGCACAAAAACAGAAATATAGATCAATGGAACAGGCTAGAAAGCCCAGAGATAAACCCACGCACATATGGTCACCTTATCTTTGATAAAGGAGGCAAGAATATACAGTGGAGAAAAGCCAGCCTGTTCAGTAAGTGGTGCTGGGAAAATTGGACAGCTGCATGTAAAAGAATAAAATTAGAACACTCCCTAACACCATACACAAAAATAAATTCAAAATGGATTAAAGACCTAAACTTAAGGCCAGACTCTATGAAATTCTTAGAGGAAAACATGGGCAGAAGACTCTAGGACATAAATCACAGCAAGATCCTTTTTGACCCAGCTCCTAGAAAAATGGAAATAAAAACAAAAACTAACAAATGGGACCTAATGACACTTAAAAGCTTTTGCACAGCACAGGAAACCATCAACAAGACAAAAAGATAACCCTCAGAATGGGAGAAAATATTTGCAAACTAAGCTACTGACAAAGGATTAATGTACAAAACAGACAAGCAGCACATGCAGCTCAATATCAAAAAAACAAACAACCCAATCCAAAAATGGGCAGAAGACCTAAATAGACATTTCTCCAAAGAAGATATAGAGATTGCCAACAAACACATGAAGGATGCTCAACATCACTAACCATTAGAGAAAAGCAAATCAAAACTACAGTGAGTCATTACCTCACAATGGTCAAAATGGCCATCATCGGGCTTCCCTGGCAGCACAGTGGTTGAGAGTCCGCCTGCCGATGCAGGGGACACGGGTTCGTGCCCCGATCCGGGAAGATCCCACATGCCGCGGAGCGGCTAGGCCCATGAGTCATGGCCGCTGAGCCTGCGTGTCCGGAGCCTGCGCTCCGCACCGGGAGAGGCCACAACAGTGAGAGGCCCGTGTACCGCAAAAAGAAAAAAAGAAAAAAATGGCCATCATCAAAAAATCTATAAACAATAAATGCTGGAGAGGGTGTGGAGAAAAGGGAACCCTCTTGCACTTTTGGTTGGAATGTTAATTGATATAGCCACTGTGGAGAACAGTATGGAGGTTCCCTAAAAAACTAAAATAGAACTACCATAACAGAACAGCAATCCCACTACTGGGCATACACCCTAGAAAACCATAATTCAAAAAGGGTCATGTGTCACAATGTTCACTGCAGCCCTATTTACAATAGCCAGGAAATGAAAATAACCTAAGTGTCCATCAACAGATGAGTGAATAATGATGTGGCACATATATACAACGGAATATTTCTGAGCTAGAAAAAGAAATGAAATTGAGTTATTTGTAGTGAGGTGGATGGACCTAGAGTTTGTCATACTGAGTGAAGTCAGTCAGAAAGAGAAAAACAAATACCATATGCTAATACATATATATATATGGAATCGAAAAGAAAAAAAAAAGTTCTGACAAACGTAGGGGCAGGACAGGAATAAAGACGCAGACATAGAGAACAGGCTTGAGGACACAGGGAAGGGGAAGGGGGAAGCTGGGGCAAAGTGGGAGAGTAGCACTGACATATATACACTACCAAATGTAAAACATATAGCTAGTGGGAAGCAGCTGTATCGCACAGGGAGATCAGCTCGCTGCTTTGCGACCACCAGAGGGATGGGATAGGGAGGGTGGGAGCAAGACACAAGCGGGAGGGGATATGGGGATATATGTATATGTATAGTTGATTCACTTTGTTATACAGCAGAAACTAACAGCATTGTAAAGCAATTATACTCCAACAGAAATATTAAAAAAAAATAAAGAGAAATACGGTACCTTTTAAATTGTATTTGCTCAATAAAAATGCTTTAAGTTTGAAAAAAAAAAAAGAACCCCCCCCCACAATATTACTTATTAGTATCACCCAATACAGTATACTTAGGTATATGAATGAAATCAAAGATAAACTAAATAAATGGAGACATTCCATGTTCACGGATAGGAAGAGTCAAAGTGTGAAGATGTCAGTTCTTCCCGACATTATCTATAGATTCAATAGATTCAATGCAATACCAATAAAAGTTCCAGCTAATTATTCTGTTGATATCAACAAAATGATTTTAAAGTTTACACAGAGATGCAAAAGACCCAAAATAGCTAACTCAACACTGAAGTAGAATAAAGTTGGAGAACTGACACTATCTGACTTCAAGGCTTAGTATAAAGCTATAGTAATCATGTCAGTACAGCACTGGTGAAAGAATAAACAAATAGTTCAATGGAACAGAATAGAAAGCCCAGAAATAGACTCCCATAAATATAGTCAACTAATCTTTGACAAAGAAGCAAAATTAATACAATGGGCAAAGATAGTGTTTTCAACAAAGGGTGCTGGAACAACTGGACATCCACAGGCCAAAAAGTAAAATAAAATAAAAGAATCCAGATACAGACCTTATATCCTTCACAAAAATTAACTCAAAATGCATCACAGACCTAGATGTAAAAGTAAAACTATAAAACTCCTAGAATATGACATTAGAGAAAACCTAGATGATCTTGTGTATGTCAATGACTTTTTAGATACAAGATTAAAGGCATGATCCATTAGAGAAATAATTGATAAGCTAGATGTCATTCAAATAAAAATCTCTGCTGTGTCAATGACAATATCAAGAGAATTAGAAGACAAGCCACAGACTTGGAGACAATATTTGCAAAAGACATATCTGATAAGGGACTGTTATCTAAAATAATGAAGGATGCTTAAAACTGTACAATAAAAAATAAACAACCTAATTTTTAAAATGGGGTAAAAACATGAACTGACACCTCAGCAAAGGTATAGAAGATGGAAAATAAGAATATGAAAAGGTGCTCCACATCATATATCATCAGAGAAATGCACTACGTACTATTAGAATGGCCAAATTTCAGAACCCTGACAGCACCAAATGCTGGTGAGGATGTACAGCAACAGGAACTCTCATTCAGTGCTGGTGGAAATGCAAAATGGTACAGCCACTTTCGAAGACAGTTTGGTAGTTTCTTAGGTAACAAAACATACTCTTATCATACAATCCAGCAAGCCCACTCCTTGGTATTTACCCAAAGGAGTTGAAAACTTATGTCCACACAAAAATCTGCACAAAGATGTTTACAGCAGCTTTATTCATAATTGTCAAAACCTGAAAGCAACCAATACGTCCTTCAGTAGGTATATGGATAAATAAACTGTAGTGCATCCAGACAGTGGAATATTATATGGCACTAAAAAGAAATGAGCTATCAAGCCATGAAGAGACACAGAGGAAGCTTAAATGCATCTTACTAAGTGAAAGTAGCTAATATGAATAGGTTATATACTGTATGATTCCAACTATATGCCGTTCTGGAAGAGGTAAAACTATGGAGGCAGTTAAAAGATCAGTGGTTGCCAAGGGTTGGGTTGGGGTGGGGTGGGGATGGAAGGAATGAATTAGCAGAACACAGAGGATTTTTAGGGCAGTGAAATTATTCTCTGTGATAACATAATGATTATATATTGCCACTATACATTTTTCCAAATCCAAAGAATACACAATATTCAATGATGAATATAAGATAGAAGCATTGCTGGACCATCTATAGATGGTCTTCCATACTCCTCTGATATGGATAATTCCCATTATTATCCCATTGTTGCAAAACAGACAAGCTACAGCACAGCTTCAATGAGCACTCCTTCATCACTCAAAAACATTACTTTTACTACATAAAAACATTAAAAACAATTTTGGCATGAAAGTAAATTGTAGCAGTACACAGTTTAAAGATGTAAAGGAAACAAAATGCTTGTATTACACAACAGTGACCCAGCATGCCCTCATTTTGCCAGGTCTCTTCTCTTGGTACATATCTTACCGTGAATGTCAACTCACTTATAGCAGGAGATTAGTTATATTCTTTTGGGAGGTAAATTTTCACACATATATCACATACTCAATAAATATTTGATCAATTAATTAAACACTGATTTTCAATGGAGTTATCATTCACATGATAAATCTCCGAATACATCTCTAACACTTTCTTGATCAAAAATACATTACACTGAGATAGCACACATATACATATATGTGTACAAATACAGAAAACAGACATTTTCTAAAACAATACTTGGTAACATGATGTTAGATGCAGTCTGGTACGTTTTTATTCTATTCCATTCTACTATTACATTTTTAAAATACTGATTCTGGATCACATTGTTGATTTTTGGGTCCCGACCCATAATTTGCAAACCAGTGTTGTAGATGGTACAAAACAGCAGTTGGTGAATAGAGTGAAAAGGAAGTATAAGTCACTGGGAAGAAAAAAAAAAAAAAAAAAAAAAAGGTAAAGCAGGAGACCTGGGAAAACGTAGGAAATTCCCTTCATTGTTTTAAGTAGAACAAAAATGCCTGTTTTTCCATTTGGGTATGTGCTGTACAATACTGTCATCACTACTAGGACAGTCATTTGGCATGCTCTGTTTGTCCTAGTAAGAATACTGATAAAATAAAATCAATTCCATAATATCTTTTCTAATTATACCATTTTCATATAAAAATGCAGATCCTTTTAAAAATAACACCACTTAATTTTAAAGATAAATTCATTAATAAAACATAGCTTTGAAAACCACGTATATACCAATGCAATTTTCATATGACACAAGTTGTAAAGCCAACTTTTACTTTTCCTCCAAAACAAGGTTATACTGAGAGTTCTATTTATAATTCTGTCACAATTAAAAATGTCTTCAGATTAAAACTTTGAGCCTGTTTTCTTCTGTGTGAACTGAGATACTTCCTGCTATTTTTATAAAGAGGTGACATATGTAATCACTAAGAACTCTTTAGAGAAAGCTTTACTAGAAATAATTATTTCTTTACACGGTGCACTTAATAAGATGCTATTACTACTGACATTATTTCAACAACCCATTCCAAGAGCTATGAAATCAATTCTCAGTCACCTTCTCATAGTGTCAGTTATTCAGCAATCTAGACCAAAATCATTAAATAATAGCACCTCCGATGTCTCCAACCAGTGCTTCCAGTCAAGAGCCCATTATTAATCAGCCCCTAAATATACTTCCTGTTTACCTCGTATTTTGCCGTAATTCCACACAGGTGCTACTTATCTCAGGAAAACTGATCATAACCAAATAATAGAAGGCATTTTCCTAAAATCTAGCCATATTATATTATTTTGTTGTAGGGGAGCAAAACTTACCACCCTAAAATGTCTCTTTGGCACACAGAGTATTCCAAGGTGAAAAAAGACCAAAGGATTCAAGAAGAGACTTTCACCTCCCCCCTTAACTGCCAAAAGAATTTAAGTAAAGGGTCTCTTCCAGGAATAGAGCTATCTGGAGAGGTAGCTGCAAAGACTGTGGGCGAGGTGTGGTGGGGAAAACTCGGCAGGGCTTGGAGATCAAAATCCACTCTGTGTTGCCTTGAGTCCGCATGGGCCGTCACACATTTGTTGACATCTCCATGCGAATCACCTTTCTCCCCTTTGAAGTCCCAGACCACTACCCCCAACATCCTCCTTTGTCTTTATCTGAAGATTTAAGGTGAAAGTTTCAAGCATTTTGGAGAGCTACTCAATTTCTCTGGGTCTCTCCCATGCATACATGTTATTTAACATTTGTTTGATTTTCTTCTATTAATCTGTGTCATGTCAATTTAATTCTTAGACCAGCCAGAATGAAGCTAGTTGGGTAGAGGAATATTTCTTCCGCCCCAACAGTGTCATAGTGAATGACCACTATTTGTGGACCCCATGTACAGAGTATTGTGACTGGGCTTCCCTGGTAGAGCAGTGGTTGAGAGTCCGCCTGCCGATGCAGGGGACACGGGTTCGGGCCCCGGTCCGGGAAGATCCCACATGCCGCGGAGCGGCTGGGGCCGTGAGCCATGGCCGCTGGGCCTGCGCGTCCGGAGCCTGTGCTCCGCAACGGGGAGAGGCCACAACGGGGAGAGGCCTGCGTACCGCAAAAAAAAAAAAAAAAAAAAAGAATCTTAAAGGTCAAGAGTTTAGTGTGTGTAATTTTGGTATTTTTCCTTATTTTGCAGTATAGTCTTTTTAATAGCTTTGTTCTCCTAGTGGTAGATTGGATACATTCATGACCTTGATGAATACCCTGCTTGCCTGATTGCTCTTTTCAGTGTGATAGTGCAGCTCCTCCTTTCAGCAGTTGGAGCCCATTTCCCCATCCTGGAATCTGGCCTGAAAGGCCAACCTAGGCTACAGCTAGCCGCGCCCCCAAAATACGTGACAGAGTCGCCAAACCAGCAAACTGCCTGTGTGACCCACATCTGACCACAGGCACGAGAGGGAGCCCAGAGATATTGTCCAGCTGACCCAAAGACTCATACACAATCATACATGCTTTTTGTTTTAAGCCACAGAATTTTGAAATGATTTATTACACAGAACCTCCCTTCAAATTAGCTACCATAGGACATGGTTTCTATTTCACTTATCCTTGTTTATCTGGGTCATCCCTAGCACATTGTATCTTATAACATAGTTACTTAAATAAGCTCAATTAACTTTAGCTATTAAAGGATTTGACCATGGGTCCACTAAGATAAGAACAGTTTTGAAAAGAGCAATAGTTTTAAGTCTAAATGAAGTCCGAATTTACATCAGCTAAAGAGGCTGCTAAGGGGATGCTGAGTGCGAGTGAGGATTATTTAAGGATGGGAGCCATACTCTGCCCCCTCCCCATTACAGTCCATGAATTTACATTGACACATCATAATCACCCGAAGTTAATAATTTACATGAGAGTTCACTCTTGGTATACATCCTCTGGGCTTGGAAAATGTATAATGACAAGTATCCACCATTATGGTATCATTCAGAATAGTTCCGCTGCCCTAAAAACCCTCTGTCCTCCACCTGTTCATCCCCCCTCCCCGCTAAACCCTGGCAACCACTGACGTTTTTTCTATCTCCAAAGCTTTACCTTTTCCAGAATGTTATATAGTTGGAATCATACAGTAGGTAGGCTTTTCAGGTTGGCCTCTGGGCCTCTCTCTACAACGTGCATCTTTAATAAAATAGTCAGTTAACCAACATTTGCAAGTTAAATAATTTTATCAAACTCTGTGGCGCCTGATAGCAATAATGAAATCCTGTGTTATTTATAAAAAGCACGCAAACACTTCATAACGGTCGAATACGATTCGGTTTGTAGGTGTATGTTGTTCAAGTGGGTCATACAAGTAAACAAATGTGGAAGTGAGGCAAGCTGGTTCTGAGGGCAGCTGCCCCTTGTCTAATGGGCTGCACAGTTGGGGATGCTTTGCTCAAGGACCAGGCGCTTACAGCCCAGGCAGGTCATCCTCTTCTGAGCCAATATGTGCAGCCACAATAATTCAAAGGAAATAGTGAAGTTTGTTTCCACTAAGACCATGAATTTCTTCCTTTTCCCTCCTGGATATTCCATTTCCAGAACAGGGAACTTGGAGGGGAAAAGTTGCCCCTGCTTTCCTTATGCTGATGAAAAGCATCAAATACATCCCTCTCATTATGTATATATATGCATGTGTGTACATATGTATGTATGTGTATATTTGTGTGTGTGTGTTTATATATATATGACTCTTGGATGAGTTTACAACAAACCTCCAAATTTAAATTGATAAAACAGGATTTAAAATGGATAACCAACAAGGACCTGCTGTATAGCACAGGGAACTCTGCTCAATGTTCTGTAACAACCTAACTGGGAGAAGAATTTGAAAAAGAACAGATACATGTATATGTATAACTGAACCACTTTGTTGTACATCTGAAACTAACACAACATTGTTAACCAACTGTACTCCAATATAAAATAAAAAGTTAAAAAAATAAATTGATAAAATGGGTATAACGGTCCACTCTCTTGTTTTGCTACTAGATAAATAACCAATCAAAGTATGGATCTGGACTTCCTTGAGGTCTACAGCTTACTGTCGACAGAGGGTGGAGAGGGAGGGGAGTACTGACCAGCCCGTTCTGTCTCTGACTGTCTTCTATGCTGCCTTGCTTCTGAGTGAATTTCTATTGTAACCTTAGAAGAATAATCAAATACAACTACAAAGGAACTCCCCCTCCTCAAATTTTCTTGCTGTGTTACTCACTCTAGAGTTTATTTTCTCTCTTATTTCCATAGATAGGCAGCCTCTCAATGCCAGCCTCCTCGTTCACCCTACCTGTTATAATATTCTTAAAATTGTCCCCTCTCTGCCTTTTCTATTTGGAATATGCATTTCTTAAAATCTCTCTAGCCACATTTATATTTTACACACACACATATTTAAAGTAACAAAATGGCACTATCTTCTTGACGTTATACAATCCAGGCATTCTACCAGTTGGAGCAAATATTCTACCTTGTTACTCAAGTTGCACAGTGATTTTTTTTTTTCTATTTTTTTCTAACGGAAAATACAAGAACACGTTTTCTGCTTGGGTAAGCATTTCAAGTATCTCTTCAGTTTTTGCCTTTAAGGGGCCATATTCATTGTGAATTGTTCACGGCTCCATAAGAGACACACAGGACACACAGTATGCTGGCTGGTCATATGACGACGATCAGGTTGCTTATAGGGTGACAGAGAAAGTCCATCCAATAAGGTATTTTAGAAGCAGTGTATCAGTGAAGATATAGCGCTTCTCTCTAGTGTGGACAGCTTCAAGCCTGAGGCTTTCGATCATATATATCTATATTTAATATACACATATATATTATACTGAATCCCCATTTAACCACATGTCACACAGGTGCTGTCTAAAGAACTCCTACTGCTATAAGAGCTGCTGCATCCTTTTGGTAACAGTTACAGTTTTAATTCGTTAAAAAAAAAACATCAGTGTAGTGCCCGGGCACAATTAAACTCTGCAAAGAACAAACTGACATGGAGGAATATTTTCTTATTCATCACTCTCTTCACAGAATAAATCTAAGGGTCAACTGCACACATTATCCAGAGGCCATAAGCTAATCAACTATACTTGAATTAAAAAGTAAATTTAAAAAACTGACCTGAATGAATTCCTTAATAGACACATGATGTTATTTCCTTGTCTAGGGCCATCTCAACTTTGGTTTTCGCTAATGGCTGATCGTGTTCTAAACTTATACAGAATCTGAAATCCTGAGTCCAGGGATCAATGAGATTCAAGCAAATTCTCATAAACCGGAGAAGAATAAATAAATATATTCCTGTCTCTACCTTGAAAACGCAGAAAAAGCAAACTTTACCCAACATACTTTATAACCCTCTGGAAAAATTCCTGCCTGTTTGCCTTTTTGGATGTCCAATACTGCACCTGGCAACTGAAATCTGATTTTTTTCTTTCTTTTTTTTTTTTTTTCTGCCAAGCCTGTCTCTGTCTGGATTGCTCTCCTTGAGAAATTAAAACCTATAGAATAAAGATTAGAGGGAATTATGAGATACTTTCAATTATCTGATATGTTAAACAATTTACCATGAGTCATAATATATAAGTGAACGTTTTTTTAACAGAGAGGAGAAAACCATTATTGAAAAGTGGCTTGGTAGTCATTTTGGTTTCCCAAATAAAAACACTGTCTGAAAATACATTAAGGACAAATAAGTAATTTTGTAGGTGTGCAGAGAGACGTGACACAGTCTATTAATAAATCACAACATTTCAACATTTTTATTTAACCATTCCTCTTTTGCCCTTCACCAACGTTAGAATGAGGGAAATCAATAAATAAGATTACACTCAGCGCCTCATACAATTTTTTACCAGTTATCCAATTATGGTTTGAGATTTGCTGAACATTTATTACCATTTTTTTCCATTTTATTCAGAGGAAACTTTTGGAGGTTCATTTTGTAGAGGCAATCAGTATTGCATGAATGTAAATTGATATTGTGCTAGAAAAGGCAATGCACAAAGTACAGTGCACGAAACAGAACAGCCACCTTTTAATTTTTTATTTAATGACAGACAAATGACCTAAGGGAGAAAATTTCATTCATTTCGTGAGATTCGAGGGAACAATATAAAACAAGAATGATTTATGGAAAAAATCCACAATTGCCATATTCTAATAATTTTCATCTAGGTGATGTAAAAATGTTGGCAAGTATACACTTATGGAAATGACAGTACTTCCTATCACACTCTTTACTCTTATGTCTGAAGCAAACAACAACATCTTAATATTAATGTCCAGTAATGCAGACATCACTGATTTTAGTTCGTTCAACAAATGTTTTCTGTGCATTTAGTATATACCAGGATCTGGCCATAAACTGGGATATATCCATGGGCAAAATAGTCTAGAAACATTGTCCTTGAAGAGTTTACATTGTAGCATAGGAAGACAGGGGAAAAATAGAACTTAATAAATAATCAAATTGTATAGTGCCTTAAATTGCAGTGGCAAAAATGAAACATGGAGCAGGAAATTAGGGGTGGTGGACCATGGCTGGAGAGGCAGCTCCTCAAAGGAAATGGGGCAGCCAGCGAAGGCCTCACCGAGTCAGTGAGATCTGAGAGAAGGTTGCAGGAGTGCGTGGGGATAGCCAAGCAGATGCCTGAGGAAAGAGCATTCCAGACAGAGGAAAGAG
>NW_006785319.1:854634-874891 GCF_000442215.2 Lipotes vexillifer
AGTGGAGGAAAGTATGGCAGACTGATTCAAGGACAGCAAGTCAGCCAGCGTGCAGGTGCAGAGTCGGAGGGCGGATGGAGGGGATACGGGCAGGTGAGGTCAGAGAATGGAGGAAACTGCAGGCCATTGTGAGGATGTCGGCTTCAACTCCGAGTCAGATGCAAACCACCGCACAGCTTTGCGCAGAACAGTGACATGATCTGATCCGTCCTACTTACACAAAAGGATCACCCTGGCTGCTGTGTTGCAAATAGACTCTAAGGAGACAGCCCTAAGAAGCAGCTGCTGGATGGATCCAGAGTTTCGGAGAGAAGGTGAGAATGGAGGTATCAACCGAAGAGTCATCAGCGTATGTATGAAACTGGATGAGATCAGCAAGGGTGTCTTTTACGCAGAGAGGAGAAAAAGACCAAGCTTGAGTCCTCAGCGTGAAGAATAAGAGAAGAGGAGGAAAGAGCAACACACCAAGAAGCGACTAATGCCATAAAAGGAAAACTATGACTGTCTGATATTCTGGAAACGCTGTGAAGAAAGTATACCTTGGAGGAGAAACTTGTTGACTGTGTGTGTCATGACTGTGACAGTTGGTTAAGGTAGATGAATAATGAGAAGTGACCACTGGCTTGAGTACCATGGAGATCACTGGTGGTCTTGATGGAGAAGTTTCAGTGGGGTGGTGAGATGCCAGAACTTTGAAGAGTGTGAAATAAAATTCATATCTTATGGCAAGACAAGAAACATTTAAACATAAATTCTCCTCTGCCCTTTGGCCTCCTCTCTCCCCTCTATGGTGCACTGTGTATTACGCATCAACCCAACCTCCCCAATCAGCAGAAATACCTGCTCAACCATAAAGAGAAACATTCTCCCAGCATCAACAAGACAACTCCTTAAAAGATAACATTCCGTCTTGGTCCTGTAAGCTGTCACATGGTGCCTAAATTTGGATCATGTAAACTGTCAATAATACATCATTCAATGTACAGCTTTCTGTCTCAAAAAGCTTATATAACTGTGTCTTGACTTGTAACGGGAGGAACAGTTCTTGGAGCTTTCTGAGAGGCTCTTCCCGGGTTATAATCCTCAAACTTGGGTCGAATAAAATTTCCACTTCTTTCATAGATTGACTATTGATCAACTTTCATCGACAAGAGACAGTAGTAGAACTGGTTTTCAAACAACAGAAATTTATTCTAAGTTCTGAAGCCTAGATGTCTAAACCCAAGGTGTCGGCAGGGCCACGTCCCCTCTGAAGACTCTAGGAGAGAATCCTTCCTTGCCCCTTCCAGCTTCTGGGAGCCCGAGGCCTTCCTGGGTTTGTGGCAGCATAAATCTAATCTCTGCCTCTGTCTTCACATGGCCATCTTCCCTCGTTGTCTGTATCAAAAGTTCCTTTTCCATATAAGGAAACTGGTCATACTAGAATAATGATGCACCCTATGCCAGTGTGACCTCATCTTAACTACTTACATCTGCAATGACCCTATTTCCAAATAAGGTCACATTCAGAGGTATGGGGGGGAGGAGAGGGGTTAAGGCTTTACTGTATCTTTTTTGAGGGACACAGTTCGGCCCACACTCCCAAACTTAGTTTCCTCGTCTACAAAAAGTCCCAAATATGACCTTTCAGGGTTTTAAGAGGGATTAAGTGTACAGTGTCAACATAGTGAAACCGAGTCCCCCTAAAATCTAGTTCCCCTGCTGAGTTTACGATTAACCTGTCTAGCCAGAACTTTATTCCCTTTCTTGTACTGTTCCTGTTCCCCTCAGGACTGAGGATTATCAAAGCAAAGTTGGGGGGTGGGGGTGGTTTGAAACCAAGCAGGGCCTTCCTGGGCACAAAAGCCCCTCTGCATCCCCTGGTTCTTGTTTGTAGAAAGAGGCTTTCATCTCCTAGGTTTTCCCTGAGTTCCCAAGAGCAAACTCAAGCAGTTACTAATTAGGGAAGTAAGGGAATGCAGAAACAAAGGAAACGCAGTCACACAAGAAAAGTAATGATAGCTTAAACAAGAGTTCAGTGGTAAAATAGAATCTCAGGACTCCTAGCTCCTCCTCACGGGATATACATTACAATCTGACACATATCTTTGGGTTGTACTGCAGGATGTAAGACCCTCATCCAGGTGGAGGATGGTGACCAAATGCCGACCACAAGCACATAGTAGACCCCAGACTCGTCGGAACCAGAAGGTTGATGATTAAGATCCCTGAAACATCACCCTGTTACCTCACCACCAGCCAATCAGAAGAAAGTCCACGAGCTGCAACCCTCACCCCTGACATGGTCTTTAAAATCCCTTCCCTGAAAGCCATCAGGGAGTTCAGGGCTTCTGAGCATTAGCTGCCCATTCTCCTTGGTTGGTGCCCTGCAGTAAACGCTGTACTTTCTTTCACCGCAACCCCATGTCAGTACACCAGCTTTGCTGCAAATCAGGCAAGTGGACACGAGTTCAGTTTATGAACAATACGTCCACTGTTTTCAGAATATGGACTTGGGGGAATTACTAAACTTCTTCAAGCCTCAGCTTTCCATCTGCCAAGTGGAAGCAACAATAGTTCCCACACGACAGGAGCATCAAATTTTTATAGATAATTCACATAACTGGTTAGAGACCCATGTGACAATTAGTCCTGTGCCTGGCACATAGAAATGACCCAGTAAATGAAAGGATTTTATTATTATTATACTTCCAAGTGCTTCCTTTTATGAAACTCTATGAATTTGTAATAGCATATATAGCACAGAGATGTTGTATGGTAACAGTCTAATAGATGAACATGCTAAATTCTGAATTGTCATATGCATAACCCTCCATCCCTTCTCAACTTGCACACAATTTCCTTATTTATAGTTTATAAGTGATACCGTGAGTTATAATAAGATATATATAAATATATATATCCTCTTCCTGGCACAGAGCTTCTAAAACCCTTGGAATTTCCTGTGGTGGGAGTAATAAAGGTGCTCTTGTTATGTTAATGAGGAGACTTTTGGAAGGTACCTAAGGATGGGGACTGGAGATGGGCAGAGGAGAAGGGGTAGAGATTGAGTCAACTGCCAATGGCCAATGATTGAATCAATCTTGCCTATATATGAAGCCTCCATAAAAACCCTGGAAGATGGGTTCAGAGAGCTTCCCTGTTGGTGAACACATGGAGATTCTGGGGGCAGCTGGACAGGACATGGAAGCTCCACACATTCCTCACATCTTCTCCATGCATCTTTCCCATCTGGCTGTCCCTGAGTTATATCCTTTTATAATAAACAGATGATCGAGTAAGGAAAATCTTTCTCTGAGTTTTGTGAGTGGTTCTAACAAATTAATCGAACCCAAAGCGGTGGTCATGGAAACCTCTGATTTACAGCCAGTTGATCAGAAGCACAGGTACAACCTGGACTTGCAATTGGCATCTGAAGTGGGTGGCAGTCTTGTGGGGCTGAGCCCTTAACCTGTGTGATCTGACACTGTCTCCAAGTAGTTGAACTGTAGGACACATAACTGGTGTATAAACACTGCTTGTTTTGTATAAACGCTCCACACGTGATTGGAGGCAAACTCTGAACAACCAACTTTAGATGTATCTGTCAGATGCAGATATTACACAAGGTGTCTTTATGACCCATTCCTTTGAATGTTTAGAGTCTACTGAAAATCAGCAGGTAGCTAGAGGGACCAGCCCTGAATTTCTTCACCTCTGCTTGTCCATTTCCCTAGAATTACGACTGTTACATTGTTAGGTATTAAGGAGATGGAAGATGAAAAATTAGAGTTATTTGACTAAGTAAATGAGTGATGTGGAAATTAAGTGAGGCAAGTGAAATTTAGGCAATTTTCATCACTTTTGAAAACTGTACAAATGCACTTAAAGTCCTACCATAATAAAGCTCTCAAAAATACTTGGATTCTGAGCACTGTACACAAAACTTCATCTTGCTATATCAAGTGAATTCTTGAATCACTGTTAGTTAATTTTTAAGTGCTTCAATACACATTTGACATACTAAACAGAAAAGAGAAATAGTTTAGACGTGTGAGGCATTCGGCTGTGACTCTCAGGTGTGATTTGCAGATCACATAGTTTTCAGAAAAAGATCTGTCATAAAGAAAAAAGGGAAAGTAGAGAGCCAGAGCTGAAAAGAACTGGAGAAACAGGAAAGGGGAGATAAAATATTTAAAGAGAAAGTCATGTGAGATGGGAGAGCACTGGAATTACAGTGGCATCAATAAACTTGCACACTATTACGGGGAAAATGTTACTACATGATCAGACCAAGTAAAAAGAAATTAAGTCTCTAGGGGAGAGGGGAAAGGTTATCTTTAAATTTCTAAGGCTAGTGTTTTGCAGCACAGATGAGCACCTCTATTTGAATTTCAATAAAATGCTAACATTTAAGAAAGGCAGAACTCTGGGCTTTGGACTGGAAACCTGGATTTCTAGTTAGGCCTTAGCCAGGGGTGACATCAAAAATACTGATCAACCTCATGTAGGAGCAGAGCTCACAAGGCCTCCTGCTGTACCAGGAGTTCCCTCTCCAGTTGCTGGATCCAGGCATCTTGCGGTAGGAACCATAGACACTTGCTTTCTACCATGGGTGGGTGGGTGGTTGGAGACCCTCAGGAGACTGAGACTGTGGCCCTGGTTATTTACCAGCTGCCTCTGGAGAAGTTTAGTATTTCATCCATGGCTATGTCCCACTGGTGCATACCATGTAAACACCAGCCCCGGGCTATGCACTAGCTGGGTGAAATATGCAAAACCAGGGGAGCTGGATTTGATGGGCCCGGTGGCCATTTTTCGCTCTGGCAGTCTCTGAGTCTGCGTGTCTGTGTGCGTGTGTGCGGGCACATGCAGATGGATGCGTGTGAGAGTCACATCCCATGTGTAGACATCTTCTGGTGGGTGTTTAGATTGAGCTGAATTATGAAAGCAGTAGCTCCATTTCAGGAGAAGAATCCTTTAGTATGAAGAATTGTGAGAAGCAGAATAAATCTTTTGTTGTTGTTTTTACAAACAGTAAGACTTTTCCGGAAATGTCAAAGCATGATTCTCAAAATTCAAATGGCTCACGATACTTTGTGTTGTGTTAGTTTTCAAAAATTAAGGCAATGCATCGGCATGAATAGCCTGTTTTCACCCAGTTTCGGTGCTTTAATTCATTTTGGAAGTCCTTTTTACTATAAGCATTTTGTGTCTTTGTGTTTAACAGAACTGTGCCGATGGTGTGCTCAGTAACTACGGCAGATAATACAAAACACACATTATGTGAAAGGGAGCAAGCCCTTCTCTTCCTGCATATATTCTTTCCATTAGTTATTCATTGTATATTAAGCCCTTCCTTCGTATGTAACTAGCTAAAGGTGAGAGCTGGAGCTTGTGCTTTTGGGGACAGGCATCTAAATCTCCTGGCCTCTTTTTCCTCTTTTGGGATGTGAGGAAAGAGTGATACTACCTTTCCTGGAGGGTCACCATGAGGACTGAATTAGGCATCCCACACAGTATACTTAGCATACTACCTGGTGCCTAGTGAATGCCGAATAGATGGTAGCTCTTTTGTTTCTGCGCCAGGCGCTGTGCCACGCCCCGCACGGCTTCACGTTGCTTTCAACAGAAGAGCAATCTCGCTTATCCTCACTGTTGCCTGCCATTTTTGAAAAGCAGGCACTTCTCTCTAGCATTTTGCAGCTGTGCTACGTTTCTCGAAGATGAGCTTCGGAAAGCCCAACAACAATAGTCAACCCAGCTCTTTTCATCCTCTGGCAGGTGCCCAGGTAGCTTGGGGTCATCAACCTGCAATTCATATCACTCCAGTGAAATTTAAAATCAGGGATTGGATTAGTTTTTCTTGTTGTAAAAAAAAAAAAAAAAAAAAAAAAAAAAAAAAAAAAAAAATTTTTTAAAAAAAAAAAAAAAAAAAAAAAAGATTTTTAGAGAAGAAAGAATACATGATAAGCGATTTAAACGTCAGCAAGCATTCCAGAATAACCAGTTATATTCAATCTGTGCTTTTTTTCCCCAGGCAATTCTTTTTTTATTATTGAACTATATTTGACAAAAAATACTGTATAAATTTAAGTTGTTCAACACGTTGATCTGATACATTTATATATTGTAATATGAACATTCAATCTGTGCCTCAAAATAGGAGGAGAGACTTGTTTGTGACCATCATTATTTAAGGGCACAGATGGGCTGAAATTCAAACATCACTTTACTATAACACTGTGGCAGGTCTGTCAAGGCGGCAATTTTGCCTGACTTCTAATGTTGTCTACCTTTGTATCCAGGCAGGGTTTCTACCTCTTTTCAACATAGGTCTTCCAATTAAATAGGACCAGTCTTGTAATCATGTCCTTTCATCTTCTCAAGACCACCCCTGTCCTTATCTCCCCAGACTCTCCTTCCACATACCTGACGCATCCCACCTCCAAATGGGCCCTGTGTTAGGAGACGGTCAGAGATGAACAGTGCTGACCTGCAGAGTGAAGGCTGACCAGTTAATCCCCTGCCATTCTGAGGCCGAAGTCTCAGAAGAAGAAAGTCATTTCTTAATTACTTTCTAAAATGATGCACAGGCTAGTCTTTACCAGGAATGCTCACTGGCTTTTCTCCCCCATCAGCAAGAGACTGATGCTGTATCAGTTATCTGAGCACAGAATGCTTAATAAAAAGATGATATAATAATACGAGTCACAAAGTAGACATCTGAAAAATACTTATTGAATACTTTCTGATAGACTTAAACAAAATGCAGCCCCATGAGATGCCTCTTTACTTTAAATGATACAGAATTCCTAGCAGTGTAGAAAAAAATAGAAGTTTGAAAGTGTATTTCATTGATAGTTTGTAAAAACACAGTAAGGTGGATTTCAACAGTTTATCTTTGAGTCACAGTATTAGAAAATCTAAAAGACTTCTGTTTCTTGAAAAGTGCTCAGAAAGTAGAATTTCACTGTGAAAGACTGGTTTCAAAGATGGCTTCAATTCTTCATTCCAAATTCACATTTTAAAAGCTGTGGATACAAAGAGGGGTAAGGTTGATTTCCCCATTCCTTTGATATAGGCTGGCCCTATGATTTGCTCTGGCCAAGAGAATGTGGTGGAAGTGACAGTATGTCAGTACCAGCAAGTGCCTAGGATTCCATGCATACTTCTCCATGCTTTGTCTCTCCTCTCTCTCTCTCTCTCTCTCTCTCTCTCAACCTTGCCACTGCCATGTCATGCAAGAAATTTTCACACTGAGGTATGAGGAAGTCATTCTGGCTTATTTATGATTTGCCTTAAACTTTATGCTAACTAGAACAGCTTATCTTATGGCCTTTCAGACATGCATTGTACATCTGCTTTCATCATTAGGGAAAAGAATGAGTTTAAAAATCAAAGTGGAGTCACTGTAGTTCAGTTATCTAAAATGGAGCCAGGTGGCCACTGTGGATGTGGTTTCAGATATGTTCCTGAATCACTGAGAACTTGAGTTTTCTGAACTATATCAAACCAGCCGTTCTCAAAACAATCTCTGCCACCAGCAACGTTATGGTCTCAAGGTCTCCCCTTGTAACTGTGCAACCATTTCACACCCCAACGAATCCCTGCTTAACAAGCACCCTTGCTTCTTGACAGCTGCAGTTAGAATTCTTGATAAACAATTTATATAACTTTGCAGCTTTTGCCTTTATAAGCCTCCCCCATTTTGTAGTCCAGAGGATCACAATTCAAGCGCTTCTTGAATCTGTGTCTCCCGGGCTACAGTTCTTAGTCTGGCTGGAATAAAACTCTCTTGTATTCTTATTATAGATTGGTTATTGGTCATTACTGTTGATGCGTGCAGTAACCTGGGGCTACCTTGCCGGAGAGTGGGAGACTCCGTGTGGAAAAGCCAAGGTGCCCCCCCGGCAGCTTGTCAAGCTGCAGAAGTGGTCTCTTCAAGGACCCTCGGTTGTATGAGAAGTCCCGACAAGGCCAGAAGATCCACTCTCTGAGCCCCAACCAATTACTCACTAGCAGAGTCATGTGCTAAGAAACGGTGATGTTTTGCACTGATAAATGGTGAGGCTCTTTTGTAATAGCTAACTGATACAGTCATGCTGGTGGTTTCAGAACAATCTGTAGGAGTAGCTTCAGTCCAACAGTAGCCTGAAATCTGCTGCTTTTATTTATCTGTGCCCATTACCTATGATATTACTAAACTTTTCTTCTCCTTAGCTTAGAAATAATGTTCATTATTATCAGTGCATCACTTTCAAGTTCTCAATGCCCTAAGAGTCCAGTGTATTGGTTAAGAAGGTACATTTAGTGACTCAGAGTACTCCAGTTGAATTTGAGACAATTAATAGCACGAAGTGAAACTTCCTAAGCTAAAATCAGCTACAGCATTACTAAGGAACGCTAGTGCACTCTGCAAAAGGGTAAAATGTAAGTGCAAATTTCACAAGATTCAAGACCTTTTGTAAGAGGTCTATAAACATACTGAGATGGGAAAAAGAAAGGGCAGAAGATAATATAGGTGTGCAGTTAAGACACCGCTTATCTAAAGGCTCACAGGAGAACTTGAAAGGAGATTACCTTAGGAAATGCTATTTGCATTTCCCACTGGCTTGGTTAACCTTTTGAAAACAGTGCATAGCCCAATTCATGCTCCTGTTAGGTGAAAGAAGCTTGAGTTTTCTTCAAATGTACCAACTGAGGGATCAGTGATATTTATGTGCACTGGCTTAATTTAGTAACTGTGTTTTTCACCTCTGAAGGAACTGTGAAATGGAAAGCAAAAGGCCAATGCTTTCACAAAGCACCTACATTTACTTGTAAGCTTTGTATTCAATAAATCTCAATTAACAGTGTGCTACACTTGTCAACTCCAGCCTAGCGGCAAATCATGAGATATATGGCTATAAAAAGGAAAAGTAAATAAAAATACATTACTCCATTCATTAGGTACTGACTTTTCCAGGAATTACTTTACCACTAATATAATACTGTTTTTCAATTATTAGTGGAAGTTTATAGAATCATGTTATAAAATTCAACTATCGTGTTACTCATATATTTTCAAAAACAAATTCTAAGTTAACTCATATTTTATTTATCTCAAAATGAATGCCTTTTAGGATGTAGTGTGTTGGTTTTGTTTCAGTTATGGATTAATCCTTGGCCTCTTCTGTGAGACAATCCTAATCTAGTAAAGGAAAAGCAGTAATTTCCTTGTTCTTTCGAAATGTTACTAAAAGTCATTAAGGATGTGTTTTATGATGCAATCTTGTGGTGAAAAATTTCTCAGTGATTTAAATTCTTGTTACAGAAGTATTTTAAGAAATAAAGAGGACACTAGGAATCGGAACTCTTTTGAAGAAGACATTTGTAAGATGGCAAACCAATCTGCATAAAATTAGAAAGTATAATTTTGAGGGAAAGCAACAAAGTATTTTACAAAATTATACTAAGAACTCTTATATGTTACTAAATGCAATTTGCCGGCTACTTCCTATGAAAGGCATTGATATGATTCAGAAAAAAATGTTTTTACTGAAGGTTGTTTGATAAAACAAGAACTTAGTATGGTTTTCTTAAACTGGGGACAAAAAAATTTATGTAACATATACTAAGTGTGTAAGATTATTTTATATATGAAATTCTAAGTTTCAATTAGAAATATACAGAGGGTACTTGGATGGCACAGTTGGACTTTATTACTTTTAATTAACTCTTTACATGTAGCCCAGGATTCCTATCTAATTCAGCTGGGAAAAGGCATCAAATGGAAAAACATGGAGATTTTTAAAAATCTCACAAATGTTTAAGTACCAAATGCTAATTTCCTTAGTGTAGCATCCCAACCGTGTGGGATGTGGAGACAGCCCTCTCCCACACAAACATTGCCAGCTTGGTGAATACTAGGTACCAGTGAAAAGGGGCCAAGGATCACACTAATGATGTGTTCAAGCCATAGGGGGAATGGAAATAAGAATTGTTTTTGTAATCACGGTGCCTCGTTTAAAATGATTTCTTCCAAGTCTGTGCTTCCTTGGGCTCATTTCGTTGCCTTGTTTTGAAACACAGATATTGTTTTATAAGAGTAAAATTCTATGGTGGAATTAAAAGAGATCTAAATTGGTATATTACAAACTGTATATCAGGGATAGTTTATTAAAAAACAGTTGGAACTAACTGCTTCAGTTGAAAGTGTACAAGAAATTGTATTTTGATATACTTCCACATCATTTAAGGAAATTTCATTCAGTTTAAAGTATAAGCATCATAAAATGTCCAGGCAAGTCTTCACCAACAGAAACTACACTAAACTGCTTAATGTACACAATATACTGACACAATAAATGCTGAATGCTAACTACAACTACTACTATTATTATTATTATTTCTATTATGATCCCTGTTCTATGATCCCTAATTTTCCTATCCTTGGTGGTCCCTGGGCTTAAAAGAGCAGCTCCCTATCTCTTTAGAAGAGAATGATTGATGTGGACGTATACTCAGCATTCCTTAATCTCGCAGAGAGTAACTATTACTTACAGGTGTTTGCTTTATAGGAGATGGTTGGGAGATAATGACATATAATATTTAAATGTAAAAAATGAAATAGTATGATAGGACTTACCAGAGGATCATCTCACAACAACCATGAAATGATCCTCTGCAGATTGCTTGCTTGTTAAAATGTTACCTCGGCAGGGAAGCCTTTCCCAATTTTGTTGACTAAGTTTCTTCCGGCTAAACATTCCCATAGCAGCCCCGTAGTTCTCCTTCATAGTCCGCGTCACACTGTGATTAGATAGTTAATCGCATCATTATTTGTTTAGCGTGTACCTCTCCTTTTTGGAGGGGGAAGTCCCTGAGATCAGGGACACACCTGCCTGCTGCGTCCCTACAACCTAGTACAGAGCATGCTTGGAGCAGGTGGACAAACGGAGAGACGGATGACATCGGAAACTACATTTGCGAAGCACAATGTCTTGCTTTTATTCAAAGTGTATATTTCACTTTTTCTTATGCTGTCTACTTACCAGCTTAGGCATCACAATTATAAACAACCCAGCCTCATCCTAAGGCCTCTGCCTACTAATCTTCCTTCAGATTTTTCTCAGGATTTTATTTTTCCTCTCTCTTTCTGAGTAATGTGGATTTGACAGTGTAGTCTTGTGCTACCTTAGGAAGAGGTTTATCCCCCCCCCCCATTTTTTTTCTCTCCCTCCTGCACTAGATACAACCTAGTACAGAGCATGCTTGGAGCAGGTGGACAAACGGAGAGACGGATGACATCGGAAACTACATTTGCGAAGCACAATGTCTTGCTTTTATTCAAAGTGTATATTTCACTTTTTCTTATGCTGTCTACTTACCAGCTTAGGCATCACAATTATAAACAACCCAGCCTCATCCTAAGGCCTCTGCCTACTAATCTTCCTTCAGATTTTTCTCAGGATTTTATTTTTCCTCTCTCTTTCTGAGTAATGTGGATTTGACAGTGTAGTCTTGTGCTACCTTAGGAAGAGGTTTATCCCCCCCCCCCATTTTATTTCTCTCCCTCCTGCACTAGATACAGCAAGAAACTGCATTTTACACTTCTCCCACTTCAATCAATAACTGCACTTACAATCCTTTTAGGCTCTTGTGTTTCCTGAAACAGCTCTCATTATTTATCTCCCTGCATAGAAGGTACAAAACAAACCATAGGGAAAATGAACTAACGGTAATACATCAGATTGCAGATGTCACGAGGGGATATAACGGGGTAGTTAGTCTAACAAAGGTGGTGTGTAGGGTTGAAATGGAGCAGAAGCCTGTGATCCTTGCCCCCCGACGTTCTCCGCCTGCCTTTCGTCTGTGGAAAAACTTTACCCAAAGGATAAGTTTAATCAGAGAAATGAGAAAATACAGAAGCAAAAAAAAAAAAAAAAAGCAGTCCAACAGGACAAAACAATAATGACCAGGCTGTAGCCATGACATAAGCTGCCACAATTCCAAGAACTGGCCTCAAAGAAATGGGACCACGGAACTGAAGATTAACCGTACCTAAAACAATCAGGAAGACACTGGTCAGACCATCGCACGAGCAATTTCGAGATGACCGTCAGAGCTGCCTGTGCTGTTTCTACATGTAGCCCCTCGCTCAGCCTGTAAAAGCTCTTGCCCGCTGTTGTAGGGAAGGGGGAAGTCAGCCTTTGGACAGGCGTTCCCCGCAACCTCCCTGCTGGCACCCAACATAAAGCACACTCTCCTTTCCAGCAACCCTGCCTCGTTATTGGCTTTTGAGTGGCGAGCAGCCGGACGCCACTTCTGGTTACGTGGTCAGTGCTAATACTTTGTAAATCTGACAAAGACAAGGTTACCCACTCTTCGCAAAAGAGGGCCCATTATGCCCCTCTCAGTATGTCCTGCATTTTCCTTATTGAAGCTGCTTTCCTTGCCCAGAGTAACCTCTCTATATCTGCTTCCTGAAATCCTACCCACAATTTAAGGCTGAAAGAAACTACAGGACTTTCCCTTCTCCTTCCCCTTCACATTTTACAGGCAATTCCATTCATTCAACAGGCCAACAAGGATTTCCTGAACCCCGGTTTTTGAGGTACTGTGCAGTTTTAGTGAAACTGTAAAGAACAAGATAGAGCCTGATACCCATGAAGCCAGGAGCCCAGAGATTACATGATATGCTAAATATTATGTTATCTCCAATCTCCAATAAAGAGCTGTGCTGATACACCTGCACAGGTAGAATCATCCGTCTGGCACACTGGTTAAATAGCAACAGATCTACTGAAGGTGACATTGCAACTTAGCTAATTAACTTTGAGGACTTTGGTTCTTCAGGAGAAGAAACTGTCCTTGTAGAGAGCACCCTGCCTCCACAGGGGGACAGTGGTCTGGGAAGCAGGGACCCACACAAGGCAGCTGCAAACAGTACGAGCCCTTTGGGCTTGGAGTTTGGCTTTACCTGCCAACCTTGGAACAGTGCCCAGGAGTAAGCCAGGTAGTCAAGCTGACCTTATTAGCCAAAAATTTCATGCTGCCTGTACTTTATATGGTGACTTCTCACTGGCTCCCTCTTAAACTTTAGGAAAGTCATAGAAAGTACAGCCTTCTCTTCGCTGTATTCAAAAGAACGGAGGAAAGAGATTTTTATCCGTTTTTGGGCCAGAGCGAATACTGTGTCCTTTGAAACAATGTGGCGAGGGAAGCAGTGTCTATATCAGGGGCCCTAGGAAACTCAGATGGCTAAGGATGAGGATGCTTAGTAAACTGCCAAGTCTAACCAGGTATATTTCACCAAACTCAGTTAAATTTTATTATACATTTTGAATTTTAGTGTAGCAATTAAGATGACTTCCCTTATGAATGGGAAAAACCCTTTACAATGTTGCCTCGGATGGAAAGGGTTTCCTGTTTCCACTTGGCTCTGTGTGCAGCATCCTGCGAGCTAGCTGTGGAGCTGGGGGCTACATGGGGAGCTGGCACCCAGGCGGGACGTGACGCTGTGTGGACCGGCCCCAGGAACCTACTGGAACATCCAGACTGACACAAGGCGCAGTGTCTAAAGCTCTGGTGTGACTCTGACAGTTGTTATTAGAAGTTGGAACGGTGGTGTGGAGGCCGGTCTACTCAATGTTGGACACTTGGTCACCAATTAGATCTGACAGACCTGCCCACAAAGAGTAGAGTCGTGCCCAGTGGGCTAATAAAAGTGCAAAGGATGGGGTTCAGAAAAAGGGTTTGGGCCCTTTTTCTGAGCCCAGAAGGATATAAAGGTTCTACCAGGACATCTAACACCTATGGGAAGGGACTCTAAGTTGACACCTAGTTTTTGAACTGGACTAATTTGAGAGACAGAGAGACAGATAAGGAACCTTGGGGACCTTGCATCCCAGATTTGGTTGCATTTGGGAATTAGAAAAACAGATTTCCTCCATCAGGAAGGACTGAAGTTGATGATATATTATTATCTGACTCAATCATGTTCCAGCAGAAAACTGGGCGACACTAGGGTGGAGAAGAATGTCAACAAACGTAAAGGAAAAAATGGGGGTAGTTTTCCTAATGTGCACAATTTACAGTGATGTGTCTCTTTTCTAATTCCCTGCAGCCCCTCGTTTCCTTGTGGAATTTATTTCATTGGGCCTTGAATAGAATTCCATCCTTGTCTTCCTCCCGTTATAACACGGGATTATATAACACGTTATGAACGTGCAGTTGACAGACAGACCCTGGGGTTTGTGTGGTACCCAGCGCATCACCTGGGTTCAGGAAGCTCTCAGTCAGTTTAAGGAGTGAAGTGACCCACAAACGAAGTGGATCAAGTCTGTGGTAGTATTTTTATTACATTTCTTTCCAACACAGCTCAAACTGGACACTTTTTATTTTACAAACGGGGCATGTTTTCAGGAATGTAACTAGCAGTATGTGTCATGCTACTTATGGTTGTTTAATGATCTGGCTTTATTCATCTCTGTCCTAAGGGTCATGTCACAGACTGTAGATTTGGAGAAAAATGGTGAATGTATTCAGAATCTTTGCCAGAAAAAGAAATAAAAGTAAAACATTTTATTAAGTCCTCAAGTACTGGTGTATCATTCTGTAACCTTCCACCTCCCACGCTGAAAACTTTTCAAATTTTAATAATGACCTTTTCTATAGCTTATGACAAATTTCAGATGGTGAAAAGCAGCCATGCAAGTGGATAAAGGATTAAGTAGACAGTGATAGTCGTTGTTGATTGGAGTTGCACGTGCATCTTTTTTCCATTCCACTTAAGACAACCGCAGAGTTATCATTTAAAACTCATTTAATTAGCGGTAACTCAGTAAATCAGCTTTACACCCAAATGGCTTCAAGGAGAGTCAGCTGCACATTTAGAGTTAATCATTATTTCAAGCACAGCACTTCTTGTTTTTCTTTCAAGATTCAGCATCATTGAATCCTATCTTCTGCTTTTACAGGTATAAATGTTGAGAAAATTTGTTCACATAAATAAGCAGTTATGAATGGAAGGGATTTTGTTATGGTAGCACTCAAATTCCTTCTGAATTAAATACCAAAAATCACATACTGATTTATCATTAACCATTATTTTAATAACCTATCAGTCAATAACTCAAATAGGTTCTTCTTTAATTTAGCTGCAAGCAAATAACTGGAAACCTGATTGGAAAAGGCTTTGTTACCCAGCTATTGGAATCAGTGTCTTTAACTGTTACCCTTTCACTTGGAGGTGCTTTGTCTTACTCATTTACTCAGAAAGGGTTGGGAAAATTAAAATGTTAATTTTATATACCTTTGCCTATATAATTATTTTTGATAAAAATGTTATTTCTATATTTTGATAGACCAGGCAAGAAGCCTTGCCATGAAAGAATGTTGCACAGCCTGGGATGTTTCCTACCAAAGCTCTTTGCTTTGTTCTAAGGAGCTCTTAAGAGCTCTGCACTGTTTTTTTTTTTTTTTTAATTGTGAGGAGTGGAACAGACAAAATCCTTAAATAAAACTAACATTTAGAATTGTCCCTTTGTTCGCATCCTGAAGACAGTTACACCCTGGGGCAATATGCTGTATTTCTACTGCACTACTAGTGAGATACTCCTTTTCTATAGTGGAAAAAGGACAATTGTCAGGCACAATGCTTCTTTAATGAAAAATCCAATCTTTCTCATACATTTCTTTAAAAATTGGCTTATTTCCCTAGTAATTTTATATTCTTTTATTAGGTAAATTAGCTTTCATAGGACGTGGCTAATGGGCCCTTATCTCACATCTCACATTGCATGATCATCTAATTTCTGAGGAAAATTTAGCTGCCAACATGTTTCCTTTTTTTTTTTTAACATCT
Organism: Lipotes vexillifer; assembly: GCF_000442215.2. Lineage (NCBI taxonomy): Eukaryota > Metazoa > Chordata > Mammalia > Artiodactyla > Lipotidae > Lipotes > Lipotes vexillifer. The sequence continues at coordinate 870,464 of NW_006785319.1, forward strand.
TTATTGGAGTATAATTGCTTTAAAATGGTGTGTTAGTTTCTGCTGTATAACAAAGTGAATCAGCCATATGTATACATATATCCCCATATCTTCTCCCTCTTGCGTCTCCCTCCCACCCTCCCTATCCCACCCCTCTAGGTGGTCACAAAGCACGGAGCTGATCTCCCTGTGCTATGCGGCTGCTTCCCACTAGCTAGCTATTTTACAATTGGTAGTGTACATATGTCCATGCCACTCTCTCACTTCGTCCCAGCTTACCCTTCCCCCTCCCCGTGTCCTCAAGTCCATTCTCTACGTCTGCGTCTTTATTCCTGTCCTGCCTGTAGGTTCTTCAGAACTAATTTTTTTTTCCAGATTCCATATATATGTGTTAGCATACGGTAGTTGTTTTTCTCTTTCTGACTTACTTCACTCTGTATGACAGATTATAGGTCCATCCACCTCACTACAAATAACTCAATTTCATTTCTTTTTATGGCTGAGTAATATTCCATTGTATATATGTGCCACATCTTCTTTATCCATTCATCTGTCGATGGACACTTAGGTTGCTTCCATGTCCTGGCTATTGTAAATAGCAACACGTTTCTTAGTATTCTTTTTCTTCTAGAAATTTTGGGCTTATTAGTAAAGACAATAGATTTTATAAATTTACATATAAAAAGTCTTAGAGAAGATATTTGTATGAACCCTCGAGAATTACTACACACTAGTAGCTACACTGTATGTAATACAAATCATTTTGTTCATAGAACTTATTGAAATAAAGCCTGTTATTACACTTAAAGCCACAAGTTCAGTTATTTAAAGAACTGTACTCACCCACCTATTCTCAAAACTCATAAGTGCTGAGCATAATTTTATTTCACTGGCAGAAGATATCCATCCAAAGATTCTCCTTGGTAACACAGAACATCAACTTTCTTGTCGAGGATCTTATAAAATACACAGTGCAGATTTACATTTTAGAATCTGGAGCACTGAGGTCCAGAGAGCTTGGCAAGTATCCCTAGAAATAGCATGTTATAGACCGAGCTGAGAGTAGGACTCAGAGACACTCATTTGGCCTGGTCTTTTATTTTTTCCTTTTGCTGCTGTCTTTTGTTTTCATTGTTTCACCTTCACATTTAAGAAATGCCTGTGCTTATTAACTATATGTATAACTTTATCTTTCCTAATGATAGGCTTTAACCGCCCCCATCATAATCTCTTTGTGTAGTTGCTATGACATTGAATTCTAATTATACTTGTGGGCACATGGACAGTCCTATCAGCAAAGTACACACTCATGGGGCATGTCTGCAGGTTTTGTTCTGGAGCACTCTGAATCCAAAAGGCTTAAGCTTATGTTTTCAAGCTGATTGCTGATGACTTTGCTTTCCAGGTATATGATAACTTTGTTAATATTACATAAATGATATACATCGAATCACGCATCTGTGCCGTGATCCGTGATGCGTGTGATATGATGCTGCGCTGTCCTCCCTTTGACTACCTCCCCTGACACAGTGCTGCCCGAGTTCTGACCCACGTTGTACCTTACAGGCTGAAGAAGTCAGTCCCCAGCCTCCTCTGGGGCCATTCCCTCGCTCTTCCCTCCATCTCTGGCCTCTCTGCCCAGGATCCATCCTCTGAAACACTTTCTGTCCAATCAGAGATCTAAGGGTCTTGCCTATAAAGACGAAGTCTTTTTGTTCTGCTAGAAGAGCCAGGGACTATTATAAATGATTTACTATACAACCATTTGTTTTGAAGGAGTAACTGCTCTGGGACACTCTTAGTCAACTTCACTCCATCTCCCAGCAACACTGAAACTGTAAGAAACAAACGATGTTCACTGCAGCTCTATTTCCAATAGCCAGGACAGGGAAGCAACCTAAGTGTCCATTGACAGATGAATGGATAAAGAAGATGTGGCACATATATTCAATGGAATATTACTCAGCCATAAAAAGAAACGAAATTGAGTTATTTGTAATGAGGTGGATGGACCTAGAGTCTGTCATACAAAGTGAAGTAAGTCAGAAAGAGAAAGACAAATACCATATGCTAACACATATATATGGAATCTAAAAAAAAAAGGTTCTGAAAAACCTAGAGGCAGGACAGGAATAAAGATGTAGACATAGAGAATGGACTTGAGGACACGGGGAGGGGGAAGGGGAAGCTGGGATGAAGTGAGAGAGTGGCATGGACATATATACACCACCAAATGTAAAATAGATAGCTATCGGGAAGCAGCCGCATAGCACAGGGAGAACAGCTCGGTGCTTTGTGACCACCTAGAGGGGTGGGATAGGGAGGGTGGGAGGGAGACGCAAGAGGGAGGAGATATGGGGATATATGTATATGTACAGCTGATTCACTTTGTTATACAGAACAAACTAACACACCATTATAAAGCAATTATACTCCAATAAAGATGTTAAAAAATGCAAAAAAAAAAATAAACGGAATTAGCAAGTACTGTCTATTATATCAGAGTAAGAGCTCTGTGTCTATTGCCCAGACGATAATATTTAAATAACACATAAAATGGAACATGCAAGCTGGCTAAAACACCATTAAGAAATCTTTCTAGAAGTTTTGCTTGCTTCCTGATTTAATAGTGTCAATAGGGAAGCATGATCTGACTCTGGAATCTACAGCAAACCTTCCCTGGGTACTTACTCTATACCAAGCAGAGTGTGGGTAATGGGAATTCCTTGGGAAACAGAGTCCCTGACATCAGAATGTACATCATCACAGGGAAAGACAGATGATAAGCACATACATAAACGCAGAATATAATTTCAGGTACTAGTATGTGCTAAATAAAAAAATAAAAAGACTAACATGAAAGAGGATAAGTAGACTCTATTTTAGTTAGGAAAAGCCTCTCAGAGAAGATAATATTTGATTGGGATTTGAACCATAAAAAGGAGGCAGCCATGCAGTATCTCAGGGAAGAATGTTCCAGGCAAAATGACTGGAAAGTTTTAACTCGGAGTCAAGAATGAGCTTGGTTTGTCCAAAAGATAAAAAGGGGACCAGCATGGCAGGCACCATTCTCAACGATAGAGAGAGATGGAATGAAGTGGAGAGAAGACAAGGGACTCAAGGCAATGGCCAGTCATTTGCACTTTAATCTGATTCCGGCAGGAAGCCACTGGAGTTAGACGTGGGGGTGATATGACCTGACGTATGATGAGACACATCTCTCGGCTCCTGCATGCAGGATTGAAATGGGCGGGGACTAAAACAGAGGAAAGGAGTTATAGTGTGATGCTCTTATAATACTTCAGTAAAAGATGCAAGTGGCTTGTGCAAAGATCCTATTAGTGGAGATGATGAGAAATGAGGGGGGCTTATTGATGGACCACAAAAGGTGGAATGAGATCAAGGGTCACTCCTGTTTGATGTCAGCAGTCAGATAGGTGGTGGTTCCATCTAATATATTGAGGAAGACTTAGGGCAGAGGGTTAGATTCAGGGGGGAGCATCTTAGGCTTGGACACCCAAGTAGAGATGTTGACTAGGCATATGGATACATAGGCCTGGGGTATGGGAGACTGCTCTAGGCTGAAGACCTTAGTCCAAGAATCATCAGTGTATGTACAGTATTTAAAGCCATGAGTAGGGACGATGTTACTCAAGAAGGAAGCTGAAATCGAAAATACGCAAAAGAGAACAGAGGGCAAAATCCTTGGTTATGGCAACATTTAGAGGTCTGATAGGATGGAAACAAGGAAAAGAGACTAAAAAAGAACCGCTAGTGAGCTAGAAGGAAAATCAAGAGATTGGAGATTTATGGAGCCTAGAGGAGAAAGTGTTTCTGACACTCAGCAGTACTCAACCATGTCAATTAGTGCTGGAGTTCAAGTGGGACAAGGATGGAAAACTGGCCACTGACTTTGGCAAAATGTATGTCACAGCTAACCTTGAAGGAGGCAATTTAGTGGGTGGGTGAGAATGGAAACTTGCTTGGAGAGGGTTGATGGGAGGTGAAGAGGTGCCAAGGAGCTAGTGTTGATAACTTTTTTAGGAGATTTTGCTGTGAAAGTGAGCTGTATGCTTTCAATATAGTGGTATTTGTAGTAGCATTAAAATGTTTTTAAATTAGATGGCATTAAGACATATTTAGGATATGGTTGGAATGACTGGTAGAGTGGAAGAGATACTGGTTGCAGAAGAGCAATGCTGCCCACTAGGAGATCAGCTCGGTGCTTTGTGACCGCCTGGAGGGGTGGGATAGGGAGGGTGGGAGGGAGGGAGACGCAAGAGGGAGGAGATATGGGGACATATGTATATGTATAGCTGATTCACTTTGTTATACAGCAGAAACTAACACACCATTGCAAAGCGATTATACTCCAATGAAGATGTCAAAAAAAAAAAAAAAAAAAAGAGCAATGCTGCAGGGATCTTCTTCTGAATAAAAAAAGGAGAA
>NW_006785319.1:874921-876668 GCF_000442215.2 Lipotes vexillifer
CTCTTCCATCAGTGTGAGAATCAAGGCTCAGTGTTCAGATACCAGCGCAGCTCAGGCTGTGGTGCTAACAGTGGGAAGTTGATGTGGTCCCCCTATGACTATTTTTTCTATGTAAAAACTAAGTTGATGGCAGGAGGATTAAGTGGGCAAGAACTAGCGATTTAAGGAAAGAATAGCAAGTATGAGATTATTTTCTCACTAAGAGGGACTGGTGCAGTAAATTGGTGCAGCCACTATGGAACAGTATGGAGGTTCCTTAAAAAATTAAAAATAGAGTTATCATATGATCCAGCAATCCCATTCCTGGGCGTATATCTGAAGAAAACTAATGCAAAAAGATGCAGGCACCCCAATGTTCACTGCAGCACTATTCACAATAGCCAAGACATGGAAGCAACCTAAGATTCCATCACAGAGGAATGGATAAAGAAGATGTGGTACATATACACAATGGAATATTACTCAGCCATAAAAAAGAAACAGTGCCATTTGCAGCAACATAGATGGACTTGGAATTACACTAAAGGAAGTATGACAGAGAAAGACAAATACCATATGATATTACTTACATGTGAAATCTAAAAAAAAATGATACAAATGAACTTATTTACAAAACAGAAACAGACTCATAGACATAGAAAACAAACTTCTGGCTACCAAAAGGGAAAGGGGGGAGGGAGGGATAAATTAGGAGTTGGGATTAATAGATACACATGACTATATATAAAATAGATAAACAATAAGTTCCTACTGCATAGCACAGGGAACTATATTCAATATTTTATAATAAACTATATGGGAAAAGAATCTGAAAAAGAATGTGTGTTTGTGTGTGTACATACATACACACACACACATATATATACACATACACACATACATGCATATATATAGATATATATATGAATCACACCTGAAACTAACAAAACATTGTAAATCAACTATATAAAAAAAAGAGAGGGAAAGCAAATTTATTAGGTAAGTGAGGTCAGATTTCCTGGCATTGATAAGTTAGTAGGATTATAACTATATGATGTCATTCCTAACCATTTCTGCCCCATTTAAGGTAATTCAAAGGGTCAAAGAAAAGTCCCACTTTTAAGCAGTTAGGAGGTCTGCCCTTCCCACTCCATGGTGAGCTGTAGAGAAACCCAAGACCAAATGAATTATGCCAGCTCTGATGGTTCTCTTAGACTTCCCAGAGTTTCAACCTAATCCTTTATTTAGAGAAGGCTAAAAAGGAACACCAATAATATTTGAACTTTTCTTAGTATTCTCTGGGTAGAGAATATAAAAGGACAGTAGAATACACGGATCTTAAATTCCTAAAATATTTGTCTTGTTCTTATTTTGAAAATGGAAATAAGTCTAGTTTAGAAATGTGAGTAAGCTCTGATGTGGTAAAACAGTGAACATTGTGTAAACTGGTTAAAGATGACAGAATGAACACGTTACTGTCTAATGAAGTCTCACCTTCTGAATAACAAGCCACAGCAATGTGTTTAAGATCTGGGCTGCTGGATACAGCAAATTAATCTTCTGGACTGTGCCATTCACAGCACCACACAGAACTACCAGAGCCTCCGTTTGTGGGTGCTGGATGAGGGATCTCTTTCTAAACTGTAGAATCAGTGACACTGGCTACCTTCCTCATTGTTCCTGGGCGAAAACAGCTACACATATGACTGGACTCATGAATAATAGGGCAGTGATTGGAGTAAATCATTCCATCATTCATGTTGTAGGG
>NW_006785319.1:876678-916877 GCF_000442215.2 Lipotes vexillifer
GAAAAAAAAATCAATCCTACCTTTAAAACCTAACCTTGACATTGGACACTATTTCTTAAAATATCATCATTTATAATAATATCACTGTAAGTTAATATGTTCTATTTGCTAAATCAATAACTTGCCATCTGAACTTTTGGAAGACAACCTATTCCTAAGCCTAAGCCTGTCTTTAAAATAAATAAAATGCATTCCTTTCTAAAAATTTTGAAATATTTATGCAACCCTAGCCCTGGTAATAAAATAGTATGTGGACTTTACATGAAGTGTGGGTCCTGACCTGCATTAAGCAATATATACTTTCTTTGGTCTTTATCAGGAAAGAAAATCTATAAAATTTCTTATCATAAGACTTTCTGTACTCAAGACAGCACAATGTATAGGACCATTTTCATTGAACTCTTGACAGTGGCCATAAATGCATTAGTATCTCCATATACTTCATAAAGCTATCATTTACATTTATATTATGCCATTTAAAAGATATTTATTACCTTTTAATAACTAATTAAATAACAGTTAAATTAAATTAATAATTTAATTTAGCAAACTTCCCTGCTAGTTTTAAGCCAGGTATGTGCACACTGAGTTTTTATACCATTACTCCTTCACCCCTTCTCCAACTACAGGGAAATGTAAAATTGGACCCTACCACAGACGCCAAACACACTGGCTACTTACGAAGGTGAATTCGACGTAAAAATACACATATCACCTTTAAAATTGCAAAGCCACACAGCTGAAGGGTGACACTCGATTCAGGTCAGCCTTTCAGGGCAGGATGTGAGTGGGACATTGATATTTGAAGCAAGAATTCTACAGGGGCCACTGCCAGCAGGCAGGGCAGAGAGAACACTTCTGTGAAATAGGGTCTCCAAGGTGGCCTCTTCTGAAAAACCTGTTCCTGTTCTTTGAACCACATATTTGACCTCTGTCCTAGCTTCCTTTCCATACCACTATTTACAGCCCATTCAGCAGTATGTTGGCTTGATCTACACAGTCTCCAAACTATAAGAACCTTCACGTTGAAGCCTAGGTCCCACTCATCTGTGTTTCCAGGACCTGGTGTCGGGAACCATGCAGAGTGTGTACCCAGTAAGTGTGGAATGAGTGAATTAGAAACGGCCCCTGCAGGCAAGACAGTATTGTTGAATAAAACAATAGCAGGAAGACTGGAGATCACAATCACCCAGGAGCCAGTTAGAGAAATCCTGACCTGCACAAGGTACCGTGCACAGTTGCAAAACAATATGCTTCTTATTTGGGAAGAGAAAGGACTCCTCCCCAGGCTGGGTGTTGACACGTCCCTCAGGGCTATGAGATGCACGTTCTATACAGCAAAGAGCACTGCACAGCCCTCAATTCTTCCCACTTTGCTACAGTGAAGCTCCGTAGTTTTCATGATGAAGTTAGGTGGGTCCGCAAAGCCCATTCCTTCACTTCTAGCTTCACATCCCAACACCCAGCCTGTCATATGAAGCCCTCTATTAACCCAGAACCTGCTGGCCTTTGCCCAGATTGGCATGAGCTCTCATGACCAAGCTTTCACATATGCTGCAAAATCTGCCTGGAATACGCTCCCAGGGGGGCCGTTTCATTTCATCCAACTAATTCCTGTGAGTCCTTCACAAATGGGTCAGCTAATCTCTCCTCCTCTAGAATACATTTCATGACCTTCCCGTCAGTTTAAAATGTCCCTTCTCTGATCTTCAGGGTTTCTCAAAGTATCTTTTTAGATTTTTCAGAATGTGTGACCTAATCTAAAAAAGAGTGGATATATGTACACGTACAACTGATTCACTTTGCTGTACGCCTGAAACTAACACAACATTGTAAATCAACCATACACCAATAAAAATTTTTAAGAAACTGTGGCTTTCATCATGGTGCCTCTTGTGTTTATTAACGGTGTACACAATTAAGAAGGTAACGCCTAACGTCTTTGGGATAGTTTTAGAATAAAGTGAGATTATGCGTGTCAAACATACATAAGTATGGATAAATTCCTGGTACATAAGAATTCAAAATTTTAATGTACATTTCCTCCTCTTCTTTGGGTTTTTATTATGATACGATGTATTGTACTGTATTACAGTTTTAACTTATTTAATGTCTTTTACGTTGAACTTGAGAGTGGGCATAATGTCTTGTTTCCTTTTATATCCCAATGCTGAGTTCACTTGACACGTGACACTCGGTATGCTTCTGCTGATTTAATAAATGCATTAAAATAACAATACCAAGCATACATTTAGCCCTTCTTCATCTCTTTTTCTAATATGTTTTATACCTTGAGTGACAAAAAACTATTCACCATCTTCTATATGCATAACAAGGAAAATACGCACATACTCTCAAATAATCTACAGTTCACTAAGGAAAGTGTAAAAAGCTAGATATATTTAGCTCCTGACTAAATTATCATTTTATAAAAGCAGGGGAGAAGAAAGCAGGAACATCTAAGGAAATCTCTCAACCACCAGAGTTTTAGGAAAGAAAAAGTATTTATTTCAGAAGGCCATCATTCCAGATAGACAGAAGGCCCACAGAAGAATAAAACAAGTCAGCTTTTAAGTTTTATCTACTAATTGCTCTTTTTTTTTTCCTACAAAGACGGCTTGGGCTAATAAATGTGTGTGTGTGTGTGTGTGTGTCTGTCTGTCTGTCTGTCTGTATGTCTATGGTTTAGTAAAAGAATATTTTACTTACCTTTTCTGGCAACTGTGAAACACGAGATGGTTGAATGTATCTAGGTTTAGAATGTACTATTTTGAATAAATGACATGATAAAATTTTGTTCTCATCTACCGTTTGTCTTTTTTTTTTTTTAATTCTAGGGTTGCTAAACTTAAAGTCATGGCAAGGTAAATCACACTCTTTAGAAACAGAACACTTTTTCTTTTTTTTAACATCTTTATTGGAGTATAATTGATTTACAATGGTGTGTTAGTTGCTGCTGTATACTAGAGTGAACCAGCTACAGGTATACATATATCCCCATATCCCCTCCCTCCCACCCTCCCTATCCCACCCCTCTAGGTGGTCACAAAGCACTGAGCTGATCTCCCTGTGTTATGTGGCCGCTTCCCACAGCTATCTATCTTACATTTGGTAGTGTATATATGTCCATGCCTCTCTCTCACTTCGTCCCAGCTTAACCTTCCCCCTCCCCATGTCCTCAACTCCATTCTCTTCATCTGCGTCTTTATTCCTGTCCTGCCCCTAGGTTCTTCAGAAACATTTTTTTTTAGATTCCATATATATGTGTTAGCATATGGTATTTGTTTTTATCATTCTTACTTCACGCTGTATGACAGACTCTGGGCCCATCCACCTCACTACAAATAACTCAATTTCATTTCTTTTTATGGCTGAGTAATATTCCATTATATATATGTGCCACATTTTCTTTATCCATTCATCTGTCGATGGACACTTAGGTTGCTTCCATGTCCTGGCTATTGTAAATGGTGCTAAAATGAACATTGTGGTACATGACTCTCTTTGATTTATGGTTTTCTCAGGGTTATATGCCCAGTAGTGGGACTGCTGGGTTGTATGGTAGTTCTATTTTTAGTTTTTTTAAGGTACCTCCATACTGTTCTCCCTAGCAGCTGTATCACTTTACATTCCCACCAACAGTGCAAGAGGGTTCCCTTCTCTCCACACCCTCTCCAGCATTTATTGTTTCTAGAGTTTTTGATGATGGCCGTTCTGACCGGTGTGAGATGATATCTCATTGTAGTTTTGATTTGCATTTCTCTAATGATTAGTGATGTTGAGCATCCTTTCACGTGTTTGTTGGCAATCTGTAAATCTTCTTGGGAGAAATGTCTCTTTAGGTCTTCTGCCCATTTTTGGATTGTGTTTTTTGTTTTTTTGATAATGAGCTGCATGAGCTGCTTGTATATTTTGGAGATTAATCCTTTGTCAGTTGCTTAGTTAGCAAATATTTTCTCCCATTCTGAGGGTTGTCTTTTGGTGTTGTTTATGGTTTCCTTTGCTGTGCAAAAGCTTTTAAGTTTCATTAGGTCCCATTTGTTTATTTTAGTTTTTATTTCCATTGCTCTAGGAGCTGGGTCAAAAAGGATCTTGCTGTGCTATATGTCATAGAGTATTCTGCCCATGTTTTCCTCTAAGAGTTTCATAGTGTCTGGCCTTACATTTAGGTCTTTAATCCATTTTGAGTTTATTTTTGTGTATGGTGTTAGGGAGTGTTCTAATTTCATTCTTTTACATGTAGCTGTCCAGTTTTCCCAGCACCACTTACTGAACAGGCTGGCTTTTCTCCACTGCTTATTTTTGCCTCCTTTATCAAAGATAAGGTGACCATATATGTGTGGGTTTATCTCTGGGCTTTCTATCTTGTTCCATTGATCTATATTTCTGTTTTCGTGCCAGTACAATACTGTCTTGATTCCTGTAGCTTTGTAGTATAGTCTGAAGTCAGGGAGCCTGATTCCTCCAGCTCCGCTTTTCCTTCTCAACATTGCTCTGGCTATTCGGGGTCTTTTGTGTTTCCATACAAATTGTGTGATTTTTTTGTTCTAGTTCTGTGGAAAAAAATGCCACTGTAGTTTGATAGGGATTGCATTGAATCTGTAGATTGCTTTGGGTAGTAGAGTCATTTTCACAATGTTGATTCCTCTAATCCAATAACATGGTATATTTCTCCATCTGTTGGTATCATCTTTAATTTCTTTCATCAGTGTCTTATAGTTTTCTGCACACAGGTCTTTTGTCTCCTTGGGTAGGTTTATTCTTAGGTATTTTATTCTTTTTGTTACAATGGTAAATGGGAGTGTTTCCTTAATTTCTCTTTCAGATTTTTCATCATTAGTGTATAGGAATGCAAGAGATTTCTGTGCATTAATTTTGTATCCTGCAACTTTACCAAATTCATTGATTAGCCCTAGCAGTTTTCTGGTAGCATCTTTAGGATTCTCTATGTGTAGTATCATGTCATCTTCAGACAGTGACAGCTTTACTTCTTCTTTTCCGATTTGGATTCCTTTTATTTCTTTTTCTTCTCTGACTGCCGTGGCTAGGACTTCCAAAACTATGTTGAATAATAGTGATGAGAGTGGGCAACCTTCTCTTGTTCCTGATCTTAGAGGAAATGCTTTCAGTTTTTCACCATTGAGAATGATGTTTGCTGTGGGTTTGTCATATATGGCCTCTATCATGTTGAGGTAGGTTCCCTCTAGGCCCACTTTCTGGAGAGTTTTTATCATAAATCGGTGTTGAATTTTGTCAAAGGCTTTTCCTGCATCAATTGAGATGATCATATGGTTTTTATTCTTCAGTTTGTTAATATGGTTTATCACATTGATTGATTTGAGTAATTTGAAGAATCCTTGCATCCCTGGGATAAATCCCACTTGGTTATGGTGTATGATCCTTCTAATATGTTGTTGGGTTCTGTTTGCTAGTATTTTGTTGAGGATTTTTGCATCTATATTCATCAGTGATATTGGTAATTTTCTTTTTTTGCAGTAACTTTGTCTGGTTTTGGTATCAGGGTGATGGTGGCCTCATAGAATGAGTTTGGGAGTGTTTCTCCCTCTGCTGTATTTTGGAAGAGTTTGAGAAGGATGGGTGTTAGCTATTCTCTAAATGTTTGATAGAATTCGCCTGTGAAGCCATCTGGTCCTGGGCTTTTGTTTGTTGGAAAAGTTTTAATCACAGTTTCAATTTCCATGCTTGTGATTGGTCTGTTTATATATTCTATTTTTTCCTGGTTCAGTCTCAGAAGGTTGTGCTTTTCTAAGAATCTGTCCATTTCTTCCATGATATAGGCGTATAGTTGCTTGCAGTTGCCTCTCATGATCCTTTGTGTTTCTGCAGTGTCAGCTGTTACTTCTCCTTTTTCATTTCTAATTCTGTTGATTTGAGTTTTCTCCTTTTTTTTCTTGATGAGTCTGGCTAATGGTTTATCAATTTTCTTTATCTTCTCAAAGAACCAGCTTTTAGTTTTATTGATCTTTGCTATTGTTTCCTTCATTTCTTTTTCATTTACTTCTGATCTGATCTTTATGATTTCTTCTGCTAAGTTTTGGGTTTTTTTGTTCTTCTTTCTCTAATTGTTTTAGGTGTAAGGTTAGATTCAGAAACCTTCTTTAAATGGATTACCTTTAGGCATAAATGAGCCCATTAAAATGAGCTGTAGCTATGGATGTTGCTAATTCAGTGATGAGGAACCAGTGAACAGGTGGTCCTGTCTTCTAATACCTCAAACGGGACAAACATTTCTATGAAGGACCAGTGCCCTGGTTACAGGCTGGGGTTTCTTTGGTCTGAATACTGCTCATGTGGGTGATATTTTGAATGAATTGACTTGTTGGCTTTTTCTCCAATTGGTAGCCTAATGGCAGAGTTACAGCCACACCTCAGTTCTCAACCACATCTATCTTGAAGTCAAACTTCAGGACATCAAGAGCATCCTGGCTTGGAACCAAGCACGAAGTTTAGCAAGATGAACTGCTGGTACCCTTAGTTCATTTTCGTTCTAAGACTCTCCTAATAAATATGTTCAGAATTTAAACACATGGAAGCTATTAAATATTCAAGTTGCTGATGTGACTGAATTTGGGAGGATTGGGGTGAAGCGTTTTCCCTAGCTCATTTCTCTAGCTAGCTGAAAAACTCCATGGAAAAATCGTTGATCATATTCCTATTCCCCTTCTCCTACTTTTTCAGTAAGATTTTTCTATAATGGTTTGTCTTCTAGGACATACAACTGACACGATGGCACAGCAACTGTTGAGAGAATATTACAACTAAACCACCATTCTTAGTCTTCTTCCCCAGAAACAGCAAGGTTCAAGGCATAAAAAGATCTGTATTTTATGCCATGCGATTTGCAAAGTTGCAAACCGCATGGTGTAAAATAGATCTCTCAGCTTCAAAACAGGCTTTCCAGCTCGAAAACGACCAATTTACACAAAGCCATTTGCACTTCGTCAAGCTTCTAGACAGTGTGTCAGGGTCACAGCCATGGTCTTACCTTAGATAATTATTGGTAGAGTCACAGAGTTGGAAATGAGGGAATCGTGAAATAGCACAACAACTACAGCACTTTTTATACCAGTGTCACACCATGTGGACTGACAAATGGTGTTTTCTCCAGTTCGCCTTCTCAGAGAGTGTAGATGGTGAAATCTCTTAAGGAATAAAAGATGGTTTGAACTAAGAAGGCATAAACCTAAACGACCATCTAGCATTTCACAAATGGCATCCCAGCACTCAGATCAAGTGTGCTCGTCTTAGACTTCAATTTATATAAAATAGTTCTTCCACGTTTCTCTCTCCCTTGCTGTCTCCATGACCACTTCTTAATTCAGTGATTGTCTCTTATTGTTTCTTGCCTCAACTGAACCAGCCTTCTAACTGGTACTGTCTCTCTAAAGCCTGTTTTTCACAGAGTTGCCAAAGCGATCTATCTACTCCGAAGTTGTTAAAGACTTAAACTGAAGTCCTGAAACTATAAAACTTCTAGAATAAAACATAGGAGGTAAGCTCCTTGACATCAGTCTTGGCAATGATTTTTTTAATTTGACACCAAAAGCAAAGGAAACAAAAGCAGAAACAAGTGGGAATACACCAAACTAAAAAAGCTACTGCACAGCAAGGAAACCAACAACAAAAGGAAAAGGCAGTCTATGGAATGGGAGAAAATACTTATAAGTCATAGATCTGCTAAGGTGTTAATATCCAAAATATGTATTAAAAATGTGGGCAGAAGAACTGAATAGACATTTTTCCAAAGAAGACATACAAATAGCCAATAGGTACATGAAAAGGTGTTCAACATCACCGATCATTAGGGAAATGCAAATCAAAACCACAGTGAGGTATCTCCTCACACCTGTTAGGATGGCCATCATCAAAAAGAGAAGAGATAGCAAATGTTGGCAAGGGTGTGAAGAAAAGGGAACCCTTGTACCCTGTTGGTGGGAATGTAAATTAGTGCAGCCCCTATGGAAAACAGTATGGAGGTTCCTCAAAAAATAGAACTACCATATGATCCAGCAATCCCATTTCTGGTTATATATCCAAAGGAAATGTAAACAGGACCTCAAAGAGAAATCTATACTCCCATGTTCATTGCAGTATTATTCACAACAGCCAAGATATGGAAAGAACCAAAGTGTCCATCAGTGGATGAATGGTATCTATAAATATATATACATGTATATTTGTACACACACACACACACACACACACACACACACACACACAAAATGGAGTATTATTCAGCCTTGAGAAAGTAGGAAATCCATTTCCATTTGTGACAACATGGACAGACCTTGAGGGCATTATGCTAAGTGAAATAAGCCAGACAGAGAAGGACAAATACTGTGTGGTACCACTTATGCACTTAATTTACTGATATATATGGGCCATTACCGGTGATTTTTCCCTGCTTCATATTCCACAATGTTTAAAAGTTTTCTACTTTGAACACAGTATTACTTCACAACCAGGATAAAAAAAAAGACCAACACATATTTCTTAAAAGTAAAATATATGTCAGAAACCTGAAGTCATCAATAGATAAAGACTTAACTTCAAACAGGAGTTAGCCCTTTCTATGATTATAAAAAATGCCCTCAGTCAGGCACTATTAGGAAACAATACTTTACAAGGCTCCTTTGTGACGGCCTCTGCATTTGCTTTAATGTTATTGGTTGTTTCTCTCATTAAAAATAGGAAGGTTACTTTGAAATTCCCTGCCATCAATTGAAAGAACAAGTTTGCTAAATCTTAATGGCAGAGACTGCGTCATATTGATATTTACATCCCAAATACCCAGCATAATGCCTAACTTACAGAAAAGTTTTGAAATCTATCTAGACTACATGGATGGATTGATTTTCTGGCTATGGTCTCACTCTGAAGCAGGCGGGGCATCTACTGAGGTGTGACATGTCTAAAGAATGATATTAAATACTGAGATGGAGTGTTTTCAACTTTTATGCTGAGTTGCTAAAGGTCAGAGGGAGTAAGGGATCTTTTAAATAACCTAAATACTTATTGGCCACCTTTGGGTTGTTAAAATACAACTAGCTGATTTCTAAACCCAATCAGAAAAGTGTAGTAGCTAAAATACCCCTGACAATTTTGGATATAAATAATGAGTAGATACCAGCTGTCCAGGGTATTAAAACATATTTTAAAGCTACACTAATTAAAACAATGTGTTACTGACAGAAGGATGATAGTTCAGAAAGTAACCAATGTACATGGGGGTTATGGTATGGTAGTATCTCCAATAAGTGGAGAAAAGATGAATAAATGGTACTGGCATAGCTGGCTAGCCATCTGAAGCAAAAATAAATTCGGATCCTAACATCCCACCCTACATAAACATAAATTAGGATGGAAGAGATTTTTAATTGTTACTAAGCCATAAAATATGAGAAGAAAACTTGGAAAAATATTTTAGATCTTAGGATGGGAAGTCATTTCTAAATATGACTCAAAACCCCCAAACTGTTAAATATATTGATACATTCAACTAAAAAGATAAATATTCATGCATTAACACCATTCAAATGACAAACTGATTAAAAATATTTTTAATTCATAGCATATGAGGGCCTAATGTTAAGACAAAAGCCCATATAAATCAGTAAGAAAGAGATTAATAACATAACATTTAAAAATGAATTCAGTATATGAGTACCTGACAATTCATATAAAATTAATATAACTGACTCCTAACAAAATATGCTCAACAAGACTAATATTAAGGGAAAGGAAAACTGAAACAACTTGGTACTTTTAAAAAGTCTATCTTGGTAAAGATCTCATCTTGACAGCTTGCTTCTTGACGAGCTGTGAAAGTCAGGGCTACCTTTTGTATTGCTCATGGCTCTTAACATTGATTTTTCTAGGTGCTGAAGATATAGTAATAAAAAATGCCATAAAATTCATATTTTTTGAGTCTAACCTCTAAAAGATCTGACAGACAACAAAAAGATCAGTATGTCTGATATATTGTATATTTGATAGTCATAACTACAAAGGAGAAAAATAAAGTTAGAAAAGGGACTCCTGATTGCTTGTGACATTTTTAAATAGGTCATAAGATAGGCCTCACTGAGGTGGTAATGCTTAATAAAAGGACTCCAAGAGACAGGAGGAAAGCCATGTGGATAACAGAAGAGAGCTCAAGGCAGAGCAAAGAGTAAGTGCAGATGCTCTGAGAAGTTTATTTGGCATATTAAGGGAATATCAAGGAGGTTGGTGTAACTAGTGTTGAATAAACGCACAGGAGATTATTACGAGATACTGTCAGAGAGGTACCAGGAGCAGAGAACGTCGTCGATCCCTGTAATGACTTTGCAAAGATGAGAGAACATATTAGGGTATGGAGAAATGGCTTACTCTACCCTTTATTTAAAAAGTATCACTTTTGGGGCTTCCCTTGTGGCGCAGTGGTTGAGAGTCCGCCTGTCGATGCAGGGGATGTGGGTTCGTGCCCTGGTCCGGGAAGATCCCACATGCCGCAGAGCAGCTGGGTCCATGAGCCATGGCCGCTGAGCTGCGCGTCCGGAGCCTGTGCTCCGCAACAGGAGAGGCCACAACAGTGAGAGCCCCGCGCACCGCAACAACAACAACAACAAAAGTATCACTTTGGGCATAAGGGGTCCAGGACAAAGCAGCAAGTTCATTTAGTCAGCTACAGGAATAATAATCCGTGTGCGAGAGGACACAGCTTAGTCCAGGGAGATGGTGGTAGAGGTGAAAAGTTGTGGTCCAATCTCAGATACAGTTTGAAAGTGAAGCTGACGGAATTCCTGACAAATCAAATATGGAACTAAAAGAGAGACACCTCATCAAAGAAGATGTACAAAAGGCAAATATGTATATGAAAAGATGCTTCACATCGTATGTCACTGGGGGAATTACAAATTAAAACAAGATACAACTATATGCCTATTATTAGAATGGCCAAAATTCAAAATACTGACAACACCAAAAGCTGACAAGGATGTGGAGCAACAGGAATTCTCCTTCACTGATGATGGGAAGCAAAGTGGTACAGCCACCTTGGAAGACAGTTTGCCTGTTTCTTGGTTTAAAACATGGATTAACCCTATGATCCAGCAATTGTGCTCCTTGGTATTTACCTTAAGGAGTTAAAAACATATGTTCACACAAAAACCTGCACATGGATATTTTTACCAGCTTTATTCATAATTGCCAAAACTTGGAAACAACCAAGATGCCCTTCAGTAGGTGAATGGACCAATAAAGTATGGTACATCTAAACAATGAACTATTATTGTGGTAAAAAGAAATGAGCTACCAAGCTATGAGACAACATGGAGGAATCTTATATATGTATTATTAAGTGGAAGACGCCAATCTGAAAAGGCTGCCTGCTGTAATTATTCCAACTCTATGACCTCCGGAAAAGGTAAAACCATCGACACAGTAAAACGGTCAGCAGTCGCAGAGGTCTATTTTGAGGAAGAAGGGATGAATTGGCAGAGCACGGGGATTTTTAGGGAGTGAAACGATTCTGAATGATAGTATAATGATGAATGCATGCCATTATACATTTGTCCAAACCCTCAGAATCCACAACACCAAGAGTGAACCGTAATGTCAACTCTGGATTGATAGTGACATACCAGTGAAGGTTCATCGATTGAACAATGGTGCCCTCTGCTGCCAGATGCTGGTAATGAAGGAAGCTAGGTGTGTTTGGGGGAAGAGAGTGGTATGGGCAAGTCTGCACTTCCTTCTCAATTCTGCTGTGAATCTAAAACTGCTCTAAAATTAAAATGTATTTTGAAAATGGAAGGGAGAAGTTAGAGATGAAATTATATTGTTTGAACTCAGCATTCAAGCACTGGACATGTGCAGAATTACCGAGAAAAATGAGACTGGGGAAGAAGGTTTTCTTCCCTGATCTGTGTATTTGTTTTGTTTGTATTGGTTTCATTTGGTTTAGAAAAGGGAAGAACAGAATTCTGGGATTTGGATATATTAAATTTGAGATGCATATTAAAAATCCAAGGAGAGATGTCGGCAGTTGGAAATATAGCTCTGAAATCTAACAGACCTGTCAGGGCTGGATACGAAAATTTGGAATCATTGAATATGCATAGTTTTTGAGCCATGAACTGGACGTGATCAATCAGGGAGTGAGTATAAATAAAAAGAGAAGACATTCAACGACTGAGCCTTGGAGAATGCTGAAAGGAAAAATTCAGGGAGAATAGGAAGAAACAGCAAAGCAGAGTGAGAAGTGAAACCAGTGAATTACCCAGGCAGGCAAGTACAGGAAGCGTGTCTGAAATCAAAACTGAAAATTGAGTTTTCAGGATGATGGACTAATGTGTGCCCAGTGCTACTGTTACAGGTGAGATAAGACAAGGATGAGAACCGGCTACTGAATGAAGCAAGTGGGGGTCACTGTTGACTTTGACAAGAACAGTGTTTGTGGAGTGCTGGAGCAAAAATCTGATGGGACCAGGTTCAGGAAAATGGAAGAGAAGCTTTGATAAATTTTACTGTGATGGGGAGACAGAAACTGATGGAAACTGGGAGAAGTGTGATCAAGGGAGGGTTTTTTAAAACGGGGATTATAAAAGCATGTTGTTGTAGAGACGGGGCAATCCAGTTGCGAGTGACTTATCATAAGAAGAGTGAGGACAGATTTGCAGATAGAATGTCCCTGAGAGGTCAAAGGGAAGGGCTTAGCCTCAGTCAGGAGGAGGGATATCCACCTGTAGTCACAGAGGAGAAGGTAGGGTATGTGGGCACACACGTAGGTGGGTGGGTGGAGGTGAAAGCATGCGGAAATTCTTTTCTGGTTCCCTTGATTTTCCCAGTGAAGTAACAAGCAAGGCTATATAGCCTGAGAGTGAGTGTGGGAAGGTAGAGCCACAGGCGGGGAGAGGAGAAGGTATAAAGTCGTGCTAAAGGGAACGGGAGAGTGATTGCTTGATGCCAGGCAACACCAATGTCCCATCTGAACTTAGCAATCATGAATTTAAAATGAGACCTGTCAACATGGTTGGGAGGTTTTCTCTCGCCACGTTGAGCTGCACTGACAAAGGTGCAGAGTAAGCAAAAGCTGGATTTAAGAAGTGCTGGGGTTTTGTCAAGGGAATGTATTATTAATTGAGGGAAGTGGTTAAGAGTGTATAGAAAAGAAAATGCATAATGATGGGCCAAAGAACTGAAGCAGGGAAATATGTGAGTTTTGGACTATGATTGGGGTTAGTGGTTACGGAAAAGTGTTAGGAACAATAAAAACTAGTGTTTTTAAAATTTTTAAATTTTATTTTGGGGTAAGTATACAAACAACCCAATGATCACTGCAGCACTGTTTACAATTGCCAAGGCATGGAAGCAACCTAAGTGTCCATCAACAGATGAATGGATAAAGAAGATGTGGTACATATATACAGTGGAATACTATTCAGCCATAAAAAGGAATGAAATAACGCCATTTGCAGCAACATGGTTAGACCTGGAGATGATCATACTAAGTGAAGTTAAGTCAGATGGGAAAAGACAAATACCACATGGTATCACTTATATGCAGAAGCTAAAAAGAAAAAAAAAAAGATATAAATGAACTTATTTACAACACAGAAACAGACTCACAGACTTTGAGAATAAACTCTAGGTCTTAATGGGGTCCACGTATTACTGAAATTAGAGTACGATACGAGATGAGCTGGAGAGGAGGGGTTGATGGTTGAAGGTGAGGTTACCTGAGGTTTGCAGTTACAGATAATGGCAAGGTGTATACCAAGAGCATGGCCGTAAGAGTGAGTGGCTGAGGGCGAGTGGAGGTCAAGGTCACCTGGAGGACAGAGGCCAGGGAAATTAGAGACCAGGACATTAAAAGAAGTTTAAAAGATCACCCTTGCAGGTATCAAAATTACTAGAACATCTGGCCGACATATTATCAAAGGCATGTCAGTGAATCAAAGCTAAAAGCTTTCAGCAAAGAAACAAGTGATTCCAGGGCCAAAGAAGACCACAGTTAGTAGGGATGGTAGGAGCATCCCTTGATAATGTAATGTTCAATGCTGAGGGCTTGCAGGGGTATGGAGGGAGAATTATCTAGAAGCAGGGTCTCTTGAGGATGGTGGCTCACGTAGTTCTTTTCACAAAGATTAGTGGGGGTGGTGGGTAGGAAGCAACATATACAATGCCGTCCTTCGTCTCATTTGCATACCTGTTATCCCATGGAAAACCAGCTGGGTTTCATGGGACTCCTGGGATTTAAACCAAGGTCAACAGGCAGCAGCAGGAGGTCCTACAAGATGTCACAGAATCCTAAAACCCAGAAATGACAAATCCTGGAAAATGTCAGATAAAGGTCTGTGTGATTTAGTATGATTATCACTATCCAGAGATCCAATCCTTTGGAGACTTTAGGCTTCAGTAGCAGAAAAAGTGTGATATCACTACTAAAAATGAGAAGAGATCTGGTTCCCTGGAACAGAGGAAGCCAGCTGAGGTCTTTGGCTAATGGAGTGAGAAGACGGATCTTGTTTGGGAAGCGCAGCAAAGATGATCTTTTTTTTCTTTTTTTTTTTACCTTTTGACTTGCCTTGGAATAGCTTTTGGGGTGAGAGGGAAGTCCTACTCTAGTTCTGTACTATTGTTTCCCATGATCTTATACCACTGATCTTCACAATTACACGGTTCCACATACGCACATCACCTGACCTCCAATATTTGAGTGGCGTGTCCTGCCCAAGGCAGAGGAAGCATTGACCCACTGTCGCATGTTTTTCAGAACTCGGCTTGCCTTCTTTGTTCAGTTGTAAGCACCGTGCTTTAATGACCTCAAGCAAACTTAAAAGGCATTGTGTTCAGCTAAAGAGACCAGACACGAATGAAGATAAACTGTGATGCCATTGATATCAAAGGTCAGCACAGGTAACAGAAATCACAGTAATGGTTACCCATGCGGAAGAGGGTGCATATGGACTGCAAAGTTACAAATGAAATATCTGGGCTGATGGAATTACTCTTTTTTTGATTTGGGTTGTCGTCCCATGAGGGTATATATATGTAAAGTCATAAATCTGTACAAAAAAGATTGGTGTAGTTTACTGTTTAGAGTGCTGAAAAAAATTTAAGTAGATAAAAAAAACCTGGGAGGCAGCACAGTAGGGCAGCTGGATGGCAAACAGACCACATAAAATGCACCCCCTTCTCATAACTCCCACATAAGACAAATAAGTACCAATGGGAAGAAAAATGGAGGAGCCTGGGGAAAACAAGCTAGAAGTTGATTATTGGGAAGAACAGGATAACAACTCTTCAGATACTTAAATAACAGGAAGAACACACGTGCTATGACGAGAGAGGAAGCCTGTTGTTCCTTACAGACTCTGGAATGGCGTGAAACCACTGGGAGGAACCCAGAAGAAAACGCTTTCACCTCTTACAAGGAAGGCTGACCAAAAAAACATTAACTGTCCCCGGATAAAGTGATTTTTCACTTGAGCATCGATTTTTAACAATTTTCTCCAAATAATCCTCAGAACTGTAAGTTGAATTTGTGAACAATGGGGACCCCTGTGGCTGAAGTGGGGTCTGGAGACATGTCTGCCTTCCCATCCCCAAATCACTTCTGGGCGGCACCCAAGAGCAGAGGGCCAACTCTTTACTATAAAGTTGCAGGAGCGATTCAAACATCTGATTTGTCCTTGAACTAGATGGCTCTTAAAATCAATTTTATCTTCTATCCTATGAACTTAAGGCTTGAAGATGAAAGACCTTCGATTGTCAAAGCATGGTGATTTGCAACATTCCTTTCTTTTCTGGTGTGTATTTGATATTGTATTAAAAGATGCTAGAGCATTCTAATTCATGATGTGTGCCTTGAAGGGAATGGGCAAGGTAGAATTATGCATATGACTTCAGAGCTTCTAGTAACTGTAGAGACATAACAGAAAGAGATTATCGCTTACCTCCCTGGATAACTAAACACATGGCAGATTAATAAAATGTCAATATGGAGGAAGGCCGGCAGGATCACAGACCCACTGCCCCAGTTAAAGAGCCTGGTGCTATGGCATTGAACTCAAGGCTTTGTTACACAAACTGAAAGGAGACCTTCATTTCAAATGTGAAAAGATGGCAGGACAGTCCTCCAGTCAAATGTCAAGTTTAGATGAAAACCTTGGTGCAATATACTTCTACAGACAGTTCTTCAGACTCCGAAAGCATTTTTTAAAAGCTCATTTATAGCTTCCTTTAAAAAAAGACTGGAATAGGATATTCGCTAGCTGTATCTTTAGATGATTTTCTGTCTAGGTTAAAAGAAAGCCACTAGTGATATCGCATATAAAATACTTAATACAGTGCATTGCAATGCAAATAATAATTATGAATGGTATCTGTTCTTGGGTCTATGCTAGGTTCTGGGAAAAATCTTTTCCTCAAAGAGATTATATTTCAGTAGTGAGACAGACTCATTAGCATCATGATGGAATGTGATGGAGCTATAATGAACTCGTTCAGTCCCATGGCTTCAATTACCTACTTCTTGCCGATGGTCCCATTTTCTCTCTATTATAACTCTCACTCATGAACGCCTCACAGATCCTACTGCAGAATTGCAAGCGTTGGAAAATTCTACCTGGATTTTCAGCAGCATCTTCAAGACGGCATTTCTGAACTAAGCTCATGCTCTTTCTTTCCCCATCTGCTCTTCAGGAAATTTGTTGGTTTGTTGCTTGTTTTATTTCTTAGTTGATGAATGATACTAGCAGACACCCAAGCCAGTCTGTGGGTACCAGAGAACCACCAAAGAGTTCTGAGCAGGGAGTGAATTTGAACTTAGGGCACAGATGGAATTCAAGGGTTTACAAAGTAGATACAGTAGTGGTAGAGATCCATCAGGAACTTCTAAAATAATTGATGAAATTTTAGTAAATGTCAGGGAACAAGAGGAGTTGCCTGATCCAAGGACTCAAGTAGTTAATTAAACGTTACTCTCACTGATGAAGGAACAAATGTACAAAGTAAATATTTATTATACTTATAAAGGGTACTTGTAAAGAGAGACCTTGCATATAGAGCTCTGTTATAACAAATAATTAATGCTTAAAAGATGAACAGAACAACAAATAATTTGGAAGAAAAATATAACTGTGAAAAATAAAGACTGGGGAGTGAAACTCAGTGAAATTCAAGGTACTAAATCATTGGTACGACTTGTCTCATAATGAGTTTGGCTCCGTTATTTCAGAAAAATCTTATTACCAATAACTTATTTTTTGGGTGTGTCATTGCAACTACTATCACTTGTTTGCGTGTGTGTGTGTGTGTGTGTGTGCGTGTGGTGTGTTTCCTTTCTGTCACTTTAGGTGTTTGCTGAAACAGGAAGGAAAATTGTTCTCAATGTTATTGAAGTAAGCAGAGGAAAAGAATGAAAGAAATTTGTTGCCCACCAAAAAGATATCTTATGTCAGGAATTCCCTAGATTTCTTTCTTTTTTTCTTTTTTTTTAAGGTATGTGGGCCTCTCACTGTTGTGGCCTCTCCCGTTGCGGAGCACAGGCTTTGGACGTGCAGGCTCAGTGGCCATGGCTCATGGGCCCAGCCGCTCCGTGGCATGTAGGATCTTCCCGGACCGGGGCACGAACCCGTGGCCCCTGCATCGGCAGGCGGATTCTCAACCTCTGCACCACCAGGGAAGCCCCCTTAGATTTCTTATATCTATCATTTAGTCTTTCAAGAGTACCCCCAAATTTAATTTATTTAATAATTCAAGTCTAAAGGAATATAGTCAGTAACTTAGGTCTAGTGCAAATATACTCAGTTTGAAGGTAGAAGGGTAATGTACCATTATCCTTCACTTGTAGAGACATCTAATTGGTGGCAGGTAACTACTGTGACCGTATCACTTTTTGACCAGACTCGGACACTTCTGAAAGTGTAAAGGCATGCCTAATTATGCCAGGCAAGTTAAACCAGCCCTCTCCAGGCAAACAGGAACCTGTCACCCTATAATTAATGCATTTCCAGACTACTATCAATATTATATTTGAATCACAAAATAATAAAGGATATAGAAGAATCTAAGAAAATTTGCTGGGAAATATATAGTTAGTATACTTTGCATATATTATTGTAAGCTGTAATATATTAAGAGTTGAGAGATAATAGACTAAACCTGTCTGTACTTAATTTCTTTTGATTTAAGGATTCCTTTCCATGTGTGATAGAGGTAGATGGGAGTGCCTGCTTCAGGTGGGTTGAGCTGGGAATTCAACCTCATAAAAAAGTCACACTTTTATATGTGTACTGTGCCCACCCAAGGCATGCCGCTGCCCAGTAACCCAGGCTGCTGGCATGTGGAAGTCGTCAACAGTGTCGTGTAACCCTCTCAAGAAATGGAGCAGTGCATGAAGACTCCCGCAGCCTCAACTGTACACTTCCAACTCAAAGTGGTATTTTCCAAGGGCATAAAATATTAAATTGTCATTATTAAAGTGACTGTGCATAGTACTGTTTTTCTTTCTTAAAAAACTCATGAGGCATTAATGAGCATTTGTTTGTACTTGTATTATATATTTTTATATTTTAAGTTACGTTGTGAAATTCTTCCAGAAACTAACATGCTCTGTTAGCATCGGCTTGCCCTTCAGTGGGACATATTTGTGGACTTATTGTAGTGCACTTATAGTTAGATGCTATTTCATTAGAGTTTGTAATAATAATAAATTATGTATTATTTTATTTCTATTCTATATTTTAATCTCTCACAACTTAAAGGAGAATTTATAGGCTACTTAAGCAAATGGTCATCAATCCCCTAATGCTTTTTAACTTTTTGTGTTTTTTATACACATTCATATATACCAATCTTAATACTTTGCTACTCACTTTCACAAAAAAGATCTATCCACCGTATACATATTTCTTAATTTTCCCTAAAAGCTGTTCAGAAAGTTACTCTTACTAAGCTGTAAAAACACAGAAGATTTCATATTTTGATATTTCGAAAAGTAACTAATAATGTTGATTTCAATGATCATTGGTAACTGCAATCATCATCATATCATAAATGCTGATATGTTTAAGTAATTCACCATAAAGCATTTGTCTGAAGGACTTACTTGACTTCTTTCAGAACCCTTTTGCCAAATCATGACAAGACAACAAACAGATACTGCAGGGTGAATGGGTTCTGCTTTCCACTTCCTTGATGAAAACATTCCCTCTGCTCTTTTCAAAAGGACCTGAATTTATTGGTAGATAATAAATACCTTTTTCTCACAAAGCATGAATAATAATCATGGCATATTACCTTTTCTCAAGAGTATTTATCTGTTAAGATGACATTCTTCCCTTTAATTCCAAATATAGACATGATATTTTAACACTAAGTAAAGTGGACAGTGGTATCACAGCATAAATGTAAAGATAGAGATTGTGTAGTATATTGTTCCAATTCACTCTGAGACTTTAACCTAAGCAAATATCTCTTTTAAAATAGGCCATTAACCCCTGCTGATTATCAAGGCATGTGAAAGCTTAATCAATTGGGAACTCTGCTCAATATTCTGTAACCACCTAACTGATAAAAGAATTTGAAAAAGAATAGATACATGTATATGTATAACTGAATTACTTTGTTGTACACCTGAAACTAACACAAGACTGTTAATCAACTATACTCCAAAATAAAATAGAAAGTTAAAAAAAACCCTTAAAAAATTGTGATTTAGATTCCATGATATTTTTTTAACATTGTTGAGCATCACTTATGTGTTTGACACATAAATGTCTGTTTGCCTGTCTTTCTTCTTTACTATCTGTTTCCCTTCCTTTTCTCTCTCACTTTAAAACTTTGTATTTTACGAAGTTTAAAGTTAGTTGAGAATGACTTATCTCAAACTATGAAGTGAGAATGACACACAATTTAAGATGCAATAATTTATGCATTATTACATCAACAGGTTATAGATAAAATATAATATTTCGATACACACATTATTTAACCAACAGAGTATGAAGTAATGTATTTAGGGATACATTTCCCAGTCTCCCTTTCTTAGGAAGTGGCTAAGGAATATTTCTGGGCTGGTCCAATGTGACTTTCTCGTCCTTTGTCAGGTTCTGCTGATTTTCTTCTGGGTGCCCTGTGCTTTTCTCTCCTCTTCCTAGCTGTGTTGGAAAGTTGTTTCCATTTTCTGATGCTTTGCTAGTGTTTGCAGCGAAACATTCAGTCTTTCGATCAGCAATAGGTCAATGTTGAATAAGGTTGGAATTCTACCTTGGCTATGTTCTTAAGGAAGCTATGCTTTCCTTCTGTACTCTGTAAATGGTAATCATTTGTCATGACCGTAAACTTATTTTTTCCGTTTGCATGGATCTGAAGTTCTGTTCAGTGTCTCTCTCTTGCTCAGATGCCTCTGTGTGTTCTGCCTCTCTATTTTTCATGATTTGCTGTCCCTCCAAATCATGGTAAAGGGATGAGATTTTTAAATTCCACTGTTTGCCTCCCGGGGATACTCCTTAGAGACTGAATGCAAGCTGAGGGCCAGTCTCCTTAGTGGCT
Source organism: Lipotes vexillifer (assembly GCF_000442215.2). Lineage (NCBI taxonomy): Eukaryota > Metazoa > Chordata > Mammalia > Artiodactyla > Lipotidae > Lipotes > Lipotes vexillifer. The sequence goes on from NW_006785319.1 coordinate 897,241, forward strand.
GCCATGAGTCCTGTGTGACACTGCGGAACATTCTTGGCCAAGGCAGGACAAGCATTGTCCTGCCTCTTAGCATTTCAAACACACTCTGCTCCGGACCACAGTTTCACCATGTTATTTCATATTAATGTTTTCACAATGAACTGTGGTATTATTACCCTCATTTAGTCGTTAAAGAAAGTATATCTCAGAGAAGCTGCCATATTTCTAGCACAGTCACAAAGCCCCCATGTACAAGACACTAAGACAGAGTTGAGTAAGACATGGTCCGTTCCTCAGGGAACAGTTTCTGAGTTCAGTCCCCGGATCTTTCTATTGCACTATAATTCTATTAAAGGAAGAGAAAGAGTAGTTTACTCTACAGTGTTTCTTAAAAAAAATTAACACATGCCACTGTGCGATAAACAAAATCCTCATGCACCCTTTAATGTCATTTAAATTTCAAAATAAATCATATTAATTAAAAGCCAATCAGAGCAAGAAAAATATCACTTTTGTTTCAAATTATTATTCCTTTGTTTTCAAATTATGTAGTTTTGGAAGTCCACAAATGTTTTTTCAATTCACAATTTTTTTCTGCTTTAGAGTATTTTTAGACTTTCATCTAACATGAATAGAATGGTTTGATGACCAAGATTACTTTTTTAGTAGAACTGTGATATATTCAATTTTATTGACATTAAATATAGCATAATTTAATGTTACTAGAAGCTACTTAATTGATTGACTCCTTAATGAGCTCTTTGATCTAAACTGAACATTTATTTGCCATTTAATTTTTTACAAAAATTATTTGTAACTTCCATGTCCCTACAACATCCCATGAACTTCTAGGGTATTACTCGGTCTTATTTTGAGGGGGTATGTTCTGGCATAGATACGGCCTCAGTTGTGCTTGTTCAAGTTATATATAAAATCTGGAGTATCTCAAAGGGCTTGTGACAATTTTTTCTATGCTCTCCAACTTTCCCAGTGTGTGTGTGTTTAGGAGGGTATTAACTTATTCAATAATTCAATATAATTTCACTCCATTAAGTGCAAAGACTACTGATTATTCGCTACTAGTGTTATACTGTCTTAGTCCATTCTGGCCGCTATAACAAAAATACTGTGCTCTGAGTAACTTATAAACAACAGATTTTTTTTCTCACACTTCTGGAGACTGGGAAGTCTAAGATCAAAGCACGAGAGATCTGGTGTCTGGTGGGATGCCACTTCTTAGACCAGCTATCTTTTTCTCTGTAAATCACCTGATTGAGGGGCAAGGCAGCTCTCTAGGCCACATTATACGGGCACTAATCTCATCCATGAAGGCCCGCCCCCATGACCTAATCACCTCCCAAGGCCCCACCTCTTCATACCATCACCTTGGGGGTTAGGATTTCAACCCATGAATTTTGAGGGGACGCAAGCATTCAGAACATAGTATATACCCAAGCACATATTACACTTGTGCACACACCTTCTCTATCAGCATATGAGAAGAAACTTTTGAGCTCTAAGTGACTCACAATGTTTTAAACTTGCATTTTCTCACCTTTTTTACCCCTCACCAATCTAGATGAGCCAAGGGGAGTGGAACACCATATTCATTGTATGCCTTTGTGGGATTTGTGCCATAGGTTTTCTCTGTTAGTATAAGTGAATGAGATATATTACATTATCATTAGAAAAGGCCACAGCTCTGTCCAAAATATGTATTATGCTGTGGCACTCACCCTTTTAAGATATGGACATTGCAAAACCATTATATGCGATATCTTGAATACCTTTCATCTGTACTATTTGCATAAATTCACATTTCAAAAAACCCAGTACTGTAGAAAAATAACCCGGACTCAAGAAAGCTCATAATGATATCAGGAGTTTCCCTAACAAGCTTGATGCTTGAAACAATGAGGATTCTATCTGGCTACGGGATGACAGCTTGCCTTTCAGGGACTGAAGTTGCTAATCATTGAAAACAAATTCATTTTCTCATCTCTTCTTTCGGAACATATACTTTGAGTGCATTCCCCAGCCTGTCTTGCATTAGGCCAAATGCAAGAGACTAAGTTCCAGCCGGTGGACTGTGACCTAAAGTGATATGTGTCACTTCTGTTCCTGGACCATAAAAACCTCCAGCAAATGCTCCTTTATGCTCTTGTCTCTTCATCCCTTGGATATCAATTAGGGCTCCGCTGGAGGCCTGCAGGTGTGACTCTGCCCCAGCCTGGCCCACGAATGACCACATGGGGCAACTTCTTGCCTCCATTCTCACGCCCTCTAGCTGGGAACTGCCTTGGCTGTCATGTGAGTGAGAAATAAATTTCTATTATATTTGAGTCACTTTAATAATTTGAGTTTATGTGGTATAATCATTAGCTTCCCCTGACTAAAACACTTCCCCTAATGATTGCTATTTTTAAAAATATTTTATTGAAATATAGTTGATTTACAATGTGGTGTTAATTTCTGCTGTACAGCAAAGTGATTCAGTTATATATATTTTTATATATATTCTTTTATATATATGTGTATATATGTATACATATACTTACATATATTTATATATTCTTTTCATATTCTTTTCGATTATGGTTTACCGCAGGATATTTAATATAATTCCCTGTGTTATACATAGGACCTTGTTGTTTATTCATCCTATAAATATAATGATTGCTATTTTAAGAGAAAAACAAATTCACGTATATTAACACACCACAATCTGGCCACTTGCAGAATGTTACATTGCAGGAGAGTTGGAACACAGAAAATGTAGAACTATTAAATTCTAAAATTCCAGCAAATATGATCAAAAACTGATGCCAGGCAAGAAAAGCTCATGATATGTAAAATATTCAAAATAACTGCACAATCCAAATTCAACAAGTAGCTGACTGTTCTTACTGTGTGGTGCACAGCATTAGCGCTGCAGTTAGAAAACCAAAGTACGCATTCTTACTAAGAGGTCATGTAAGGTAACTTGCTCCAATGCTTAGTTTAGTTTTGCTTTTCTTTTTATAAAAGACAGATTTCCTCAAATCCAACTGTCCCTCACTTCACCTAACTCATTAATTTAGCAAATATTTCTTAGTTGGCTACTGTGCACTGTGGACAGAAAATGTCACCTGCCATATCAGTAAACAAACGATGTTGCAGCCATCAAACCATAAGCCACTGCAGCCAACCTCAACTGGGCACCCTGACCCTTCAGGGTGGGAAAGCACAGGACGCTGGCCGCAGAGAGCTGAGGTGCAGATCAAAGGAATGATTTCAATCAGCCCAGACTCTTGCATCTTCCCGTACATAGAAAATCTCTAAATTCCTTAACTTGAGATGTCTGTTCTTCCTTTAATTAACAGTAATCTTTTGATGTTCTGACTACCAGGTTCTTGTCGCAAAACTCCCATACATCCTGGCTCGTCCCTCACCTCTTTGGACCAGTCCCTCAGAGCTGTCTGAAAGGCTGTCTCCCAGGCTTAAGTCCTCAGCAAGTCTGCCCAATAAAACATAATTCTCAACTTTTAGGTCGTGCATTTGTTTTCAGTCGATAGCACCAAGCACTGTTCTAAGTACATAGTACACATGAGTGAATAAAACAGACAGAGATGTCTACCCTTCCAGTGCTTACAGTTTAGCAGGGGAGACAGGTGATAAAAACATAATAAACAACTAAATATGTGACATTTAGGGCAGTGAAAAATGCTACTAAAATAAATGGAGGATGATGGTATATTCAAGATTCAAATGTAAATGGATGGTCAGAATCACTTGTTAGAAGTGTAAACATTCATTACAAGGACATCTGTTGGAAGAGCATTCCAGATAAGAAGGAACAGCCAGTTCTGCAAATCAAGAACACACCTGGCAGGTTCAAGGAACAGGAAGGGGCCCGTGTAGCTGAGAAGGCAGCTGTGTTGGGAGAATTACAAGAGATAAGGTCAAGGAGTTAATGAGAGGAGGGGCAAATCCGGTAAGGCTTTGCGGACCACCGAGAGGCCTTTGGTTTTTGTTCTGTGAGACATGGGGGGTCACTGCAGGGATTTTAGCGGAAGAATGATATGATGTAACTTATATCTTATAGGACTGCTTTGGCCACTAGAATGAACTGGAAGCTCTGAGACCAGATAAAATGCTCTTGTATAATCCAGGGAGAGAATGACAGAGCTTGGACTACCGTGGAGATGGTGGAGAAGGTGGGAACTGATGGGATTTGGGGTTATGAAGGTGGAAAGAAACTAATTTTTGGACAGCTTAGATGTGAAATGTATAAAAGAAGGAAGATTAGTTCAAGGATTTTAACATGGCCAACGGGAAGCTCGAGTTGCCACGAAGCAAGGTGGGAAAGGCTGTGGCGGATAGGTTTGGGGAGAGAGATCTGGACTACAGCTTTGGGCATGTTGAGCTTGAAGTGTCCAATAAACATAAAATCAGAGATGATAAGTCACTGGACACATGAGTATGAATTTTGGGAGAAGATCTGACGTAGAGATAACAGCTGGACGTGTCATCTAGATGGCACTTAAAGGCAACAGACTGGATTAGATCACTAAGGGAGTGAGTGTAGGTAAATATTCAAAGAAGAGAATCTCAAGCGCTCTGATGACCAAAAATCAGAGACAGTAAGATGGCCCAGAAAAGGAGACTAGAAGGGAAAAATTCAGAAGCATGTGGTATTTTTCCAACCAGAGGAAGGAAATGTATTAGTCGAAGGATGTTGACAGGTCAACGCAATTGCAGACTGAGAATTATCATAGGATTTAGAAAAATGAGCTCACTGATATCCTTGGCAAGAGCGGATGAAAATGCAGTGAGAGTAAAGAGGACGGAAGGAGACAGCACTGAGGCAGAGAATTGAGACAACTTTTTTCACTGAGTTGTTGCAAAAGGTAGCAAAGAATGAGGCTGTCGCTCAGAGAGTAATGAATGATCACCCTATTAGTCTATTATGATGGCAGAGGGAGGCCTCTATTTTAGAAATGCAAAAGAAGTGCAAAGTATTTACACAAAATGCCTAAAGTACAAACACTATATTTCACGATACTAAATAGTGCATGACCTTCTTTCGTTCTCAGTAGAAATCGGTGAGAAGACAGCTAGGAAAGGGAGGTATTTCAAGTCCCCTAATTTTTTACGTTAGATTAAAAATACACTTTTTCACAGCTAGAAAAGACTCAGAAACAGTTTTTACTCTATTATCTCTGCCTTTGAAATAACAAAAAAGACAATTATTTTATACATGTCAAGAGGCAAAAAGCCAGAAACCACAGGAGACAACAGAGTTCTCTCCTTTTTATTCAGACATTAAGTGTCAGGAGTAGAAACTGCCTCCTCATTAGTATTTCGACAGAATTTTATTGCTAATCCCTCATGGAGAACTATCTAAAGCACCCTCAAGAACTTTTTTAAAAAACATTCCTTATGAAGATCTGTCTAAAATTGTATTGCTATATGCAATATACACAATTTTTAAAAGAAGTCACTTTGAAATTTTCTCTGAAATGTTTTATTCATGCTATATGTTTATAACCATACATTATAAATTTATATTTATAAATTTACTTTTAAATATCTTGGTAGCATTTTTCTGTGTCTCATTTTTCTCTTTTAGCTATTAAAACGTTTATATGTTATTTCTAGAAACCATATAATTCTATGTATGTGATTAAGTATCCACATACTGTAGCACACAGAACAATTTTAAGGCCAGCGTTTACGGCTATCAATGACTGAGCACCCTCCATGCCAGGAACTATTCTAATTTATAGTAATTATCTTTTTAATTTCATGTACTCTTAATAAAAACTTCCCTGGTAGGATCTCTGATTATTTTTTAGAAATGAGGAAACAAATTTAGAGGGATAAATAACTCACTCACGGTTATACAGCAGCCCTGCCATCCTTTCAACAAATAGGTTTAGCGATACCCTTATCATTTTGAAAACCAGCAAAACTTCATTATGACACTTACATGATATTAAACATTGATTATGTCGTTGCCTGGACTCATATACACTAAGGAGTAACTATATTTTAATCCCAAATATGGACACATAAAGTATTATATTGTATAACTGATCTATGTAATGGCTATATTACATACCAATATCAGTTATTCCTTCCGGTATAAAAATATGTCATAACTTTAGCTAGGGAAGTTTACTATTCTCCTCTTCTATTCTGGGCCATTTGGGATGTAGTATCCATGAGACATTCAAAGTCACTATGTTGCTGAGGCTCATGGAGAATGTCGCCAGAAAGGATTTACAGCTAGTTTAATCTCCAAATTTGCTTTGCAACCTATTAATGCCTATGTATGTGGTTACATTTACACTAAATCACTTCAAAAGCACATTATCCTTTAACTCCATGCTGTCACATACCCACGGGGTGCTTGTGCAGAATACACTGTACTGTAAGCAGCTGCGCATAAAGACCAGGAGTGACGGTTCCTGATACTTTTTTTTTTTTTTAAATGGAGTTGCACAGGATGTATGATGGCTCTGCACTACGGACCATTTTTTCTCAGTTTTGATCCAAAGTAGAAGGTGAATCTTGTCAACCTAGGCTTAAGTGACCCTCCTATCACAACATTCGTACATCTTTTTTTTTCTAGAAAAACATTTCACTCATCACAAAGAGCCTCGACAGTGAAAACCCAAGTGAGAGAGTAAAGTACAGAGTCCCAGCCTATTAGCTGGTAAAACAGACCGCCCACTTCTGAACAGGTTATTGTAGACAAGTGGAGACTTTTATAAATTAACAGATAATGGGACAATATCTAGAGTTTATACCTTCATCAAGGACACATTACAATCCATATCTCTCTGTTTTTCACCAAAATTATAAACTTCTTAAGAACAGAGTTACTGTCTTATTCTTATAAATGTTTGGAATCAAGTAGAATCCCATCATAAATATTTTCTTAAAGAAACTTTTGAACTTTTCTGCAGTTAGTGATGACATAAACAAGCAAAATCCAGAGATAACAAAAACATACTATGGAAAATAAGCAAATAAACCTGGACCCCAGAAACAGATGTCTCAGTTTGAGGTCACAGTCAGTCTGGACAACAATTTGCCAATTAGTCACACTGTTAAGACGTCACGTATAAGAGCTAGAAACATAAAACTCCCTTCGTGTCCTTTGTACTGTTCAGCATAATGATGTCTGTCAGAATGTATCTAGTCCCTTTGCCCGAATGTAATTTTAGTTATACTCTGAACTCTTTTTTGTGGACCTCAAGAGCCTCAAGAGTCATTTCAAAAATTTGATACACAGCAGCTTACGTGTATGAAACTTTTTCATGATTATATTAAATGTTGCAAAGACATTATAAAATACGTATTGTTTTTAACAGGTCTTAAATCTCCAATGAATCGTAAGTAACACAACCATATCTAATTGCACAGTTCCTGTGTGACAGGCACTCTGCTCACTGCCTCCTACCCAGGATCACATTTCATGCTCATGCAAAACCATGAGCTAAGTGTTATTACCACCAAAGCAGGCAGCCAGACAGAGCTGGGGCCGGGAATGGCACCCAGGGGAACCTGATCTCAAAGCCTGCTCCTCAGTCATTGGATATCAGATAAAATATTAGGGTTGTTTTATGGAAGAAATGCTCATTGTACATGGAATTCATGTCTTTGAAGGACATGTAGAACCACGAAGTTATTAATAAGATACACACACAGACATACAAGTACACATTTACATGTATACATATACCACCCTCATCACCTCTACGATATCAGCCACAAAATCCTCAAGGCAGAAAAGGACAAGTGATTTCACAGTAAAACCCCATGATATGGGAACAAAGTGAATAACAACAACAATTTCCTGTTGATGATTTTAATCTTGTAAAAACCTGCTACTTGTCTATCTTAACAATCCTTTCAGTCATTAGATTGGATCCTATTGTGAAAAAGTCACCCTAAATTCAAAATGAGGACGATTCCATACAAAGCTGTTGGGAATTGGAAATCTTTGTCTTGTGCGTTCCTAATGTCGACACACTTTTCTCCTTTGTCACATAGATGTATTTCTTCAACCCATGCATCACGGTATAATGAAAATATTCCAGAATTAGTATATTAGATGTTATGCCAGTCAGCTATTACCACTGCAAAACAAACCACTCCAAAGTGCAGTGACATATAATAGCAAGCATTGATGCTCTTGGTCACAGGCTGCAAGTTGACTGCAGTTTGGATGATCTAAGCTGGGTTTGGTCATTCTCTCTGCCTCAGGCTGTGAGTTGGCTGGGCTAAGCTCCCGGGTGTAGGATGCATTCAAATCTGCTCCATCTGTGCGTGCTTTAGAGTACAGACCAAAGGGCAGGGGCTACTTGGGGGCACATAGTTCTCATGGCAAATAAGCAGTGTGCAGGAGCCAAACCAATGCAAGGACACTGCAGGCCTCTGCTTGTGTTCTATCTGCTAACATTCTCTCAGGCAAGGCACGTCACGTGGCCAAATCCAGCACCAAGGTAGGAGAAAGAGTATTCTTTTGACAATGAGAGTGTAAGTAGTGAATATCTGCTAAGAAGTGAATATTGCTGACCAACAATATAAACAATCATAGAATCAGCAGAATGTAATCAGGTGCCCTTGAAAACATTCCTTACCTGAGAAAAATGAGAAGCTTTACAATTTTTCATTCTTAAATCGTAATAAAAGAATCCAATATATGAAATACAACAAAAATTCCAATTCAGTATGGTGGAAAATTTGTTGTGGGGTTATAATTCCTGTTACTTGTTTGCCTCTAGCTGCTAAAGTGATTAAGACAATTGTAAACTACACAGTTGTCGTGTAGAGAACGACTAACGATGCGCAGTCAAGTAGACACTGCTGACTGTATCTGAAATTGCAGAGGAAGCTGATTTGCCTCATTTTTGGAGCAAAGCAAACATCAATTAAATAATGACTAATCTAGACTCCTGGCTAGTAACTGTGGAAAAACATCTTTGGAGATCAGTTAGCCCTAAATCCATTTACAGGTGCGTAAATTGAGACCAGAAACAACAGTCAACTTACCTAAGGGGCAGATACATGTTAGAAAAATCCAACACACAAACCCAGATTTTCAGACTTTAATGTTTCCATTTTTTTAACCTTAGTAAAGTAAGTAATCGTCAGCTTCTGCTTCACAGAAACTTTGCAAAATGTAATTTCCATCACATAATGGAAATATACTGAGTATCGTTATTCAATACATATCCCTGAACTCAAATTAAATATAAACACTAAAATTAAATGACATCATTTAAACATTTACTCAAGTAGAACTAAAGCACCATGGTTTAGAAGATTCCCAGGGATCTCTTTACATTGACATCTGATTCTACTTTTTGAATTAAGAAAGGCATATGAATTTACTTTTTTATCTCTTTGGAGTAACATCCGCTTATAGAAGCAGACTGAATATATGGAACTGGGAAATGAATGCAAAATTAACAGCATAGAAACAGCTATGTCTAGGGACATGATCTGAATGGTCAAAGCAGTTCTAGGTCTTGAAAACGGTAGTGCAGGGTAAGGATGAGGAGGTGGGGAGATAGCCCTGGGAAGACATAAGAACCCATCATATTTTGCAAGTTTAGGCAGTTCTTGAAGTTCTGTACGAGCGGCACGTCTGTAATCCAAGGAGGCCATCTGAGTGACAGAGATCAGGCATCTAGGAAAGACCACAGGCCCCCAAGGAAGAAGCATCATCTATCCCAACAGCTTGGAATCAAGAAAATTTATTTAAATTTGAAAAAAAAAAAAAAAAAAAAAATCTGTAACTAGGGACCTAGCAACAAACTGAAATCTTATGCCTGAATTTTGTGTATATCTTTCCTTGGTGAGTGAGGGCCTCAGACGGCTTTTGATGGATAGTCTAGTGGGTCTTTGAAACAAACCAACAGAATTGCTATATTAGAAAAAATAATTACTCTATTAAGAAAGGAGATTAGTTCACAAAAATGCAACAAGGAGAATCAGACACAGTCAGAAATGCCCAAGTTTTTAAACAATATTTCCTAAGTTTCTCACTTTGTTATACACTTTGCACAGAAAGCCAATTATGATAAAAGTTAGATTTACACAATGTGTTCCTATTGATTGATTACCTGGAGCTACTTTATTCATGAAATTATGATCAGTGGCTGCAAACAATTATAAGCTTATAAACCATGGATTGACACCTTTAAGGGGGAATATAAAACAGAAGCTTATGAATTTTTAGGAAAGAATTATCCTGTTTTCACAGAAGCCTTTAATCTCAGTGAAATAAGACAATGAGAAAAATAAATTAAATGTGAAAGGAAACTCGTTTCTAAATTAAATGTATCATGTCTAAGGCGGCATCAGCTGCTCTTCAGACCATATGTACATTACTATAATGATCTCTACTTGTAAAGGTTTATTACCTTAATCAGAATATTCATTAGAGGGAAAAATGTTCATTCACAGTTAAATCTTGTTATGTGTGTTTTTACATATTTAAGTCCAACATGAATTGAAATTCTCTTCATTTAGACCAATAAAAATTATAAGTAAAAAAAACTGAACTGTGGTTGGCACATATACATGTCCTAGATTTTAGTTATTATCATAAAAAATTTAGGACTTTCACTTAATTTACAAGTATGTATTCTTAGTTCATGAGGAGTGAAAAATTGAGTACAATAATGATCACTGTGTTGGTTTAGCTCTCTCCTAAAATACACAATTAAACGAATATCTTACTGTACTATTTTTATATATCACAGATGACAAAGAGACACATACATCTAGATGTAAACCAGAATTTTTTGAATAGTTAAGACTCTATTTGAATCAGTTCTGAAGACTGCTACTTTTGGACAATTCAGAAATGCAACTGTCTTTTCCTGACCTCAAATTCACTGAAGTTAGAGGTGTTAGGGGAATCTACATGAATTACTTCATTTATTCCTGATGTTGTGTTATCCTTGACTCTAAACATCTGAAAATCTTTTAAAACAGAAATTTCTTGATCTTTTATAGAATCCTTTGCCTGTATATTTGCAGAGCCTCCTACAAACAGTGATGCAGATGAATATGGTAAAGACAAAAGTGCTTACAGAATATTCTATGAGTATCCCTTTCTTTAAAAGAATACTTTGGATTAGGTTTGGGCCCTGTAACCAGTTCTGGGCAACGAGGCTTTAACCCAGGAGTCACGTGGCAGCAGGAGATGATGAAGCCGCCATCAGACTGGATCTCTGAGGGTTATGTGGAACAGAACCCTTCACTGGGTTGTGTTGGACATGTAACATCAAGAGGAAATAAATTTCTAGTCTGATATGCTACGGAGACTTGGAGGCTAATTGTGCAGCTAGGACTGAAAGCCATTACAGAAATCAAGTGATAACCTAATAAAATTCCTCAACAGCATTACATTGCCTGAGCAATTGGGCCATGGGCTGTGAATAAACTGCTTTTAGGTTCTGGAAAGTTGGTGAGCTATGTGGTCCAGTAGCGGAATATTTGGCCCAAGTGTCGTCTGTAATAACTTTGAAGGTGGAATCTTCATTTCTTGGGGAAGAGGCTGAAAAGAGAACCTTGGCAGTACATGGAAGGTGTTACTGACAAAGTCTGGCAAGGTATTACAAGAAACAATTGGACAGTCAACAAACCTAAATGAAAGGGAACAGAGAGATCAGAAATTTGGGACCTTGCAAAGTTGAAAAAGAGATGTTTTAAAAGGCTTCAACGGGCAAAGGCCCAATAATACCTTTACATTGATTAAAATATCTCAAGTTAAAGGTCAGTTTTAAGGCTACAGCACACGATTAAAAAAGAAATCTCTATTGATTCAAGGGCCTCAGGGTAAAATCAGATTATGGGTAATGTCTTCCTACCTAATAGCTTCAATAAGTGAGAAAGTTAGATTTGGAGTAATAAAGAAATTTGAGAACTTTTAAGAAAGCTCTTGGGGTGTGGTTACTAGCAAATGGACATGTCTAAATTAAAATGAATTGGAAGTCTACTGAGTATCTGAGCAACTTGTTTTGCAAAGAAACCAAAAAAGCAGGTCAAGAAAGAACTTGGACTACCCCTAACCTCCCATGGGCCAAATCAGGACTGACAACACCACCAACTTCCTCTGTGATCAAGAAGCATACTAAAATATGACGATGACCTACCTAGTGTGTGAAGGCAGGGGCCAGGAAGAATCATACGCATAGGACTTCATACCAGAGAGTAAAACCAGGGGTGAATCCAAATTTTCTACCACTCAAAGGTAGGGGATCTTCACAATGTCTAGTCAGTAGAATTTCAAAGTTTTTACAGACCACTAACATATTTCTCATCATTCCCCTTTTTTTAATTGAAGTATAGTTTCTGATTCAGTTTTATATATAAAAGTTATATACATACATAAATATATGTATTATGTATATATATACATATATACATATTATGTATATATTATGTATATATAATGTATATGTATATATTATGTATATATATAATGTATATGTATATGTGTATATATTATTTATGTGTATATATATATTATGTATGTATTATGTGTTATGTATGTATATATATGTATGTATATTATGTATGTATATATATTATGTGTATATATATGTATATATATTATGTAAATATATATATTATGTATGTAATAGTTTATTACAAGATATTGAATATAGTTCCCTGTGCCATACAGTAGAACCTTGCTGTGTCTTTATTTTATATATAGTAGTGTGCAACTCTTAATCTATCCACCCCCCCCGTCCCGCCACCTTTCCCCCTTGGTAACTGTTTTTTTTTTTCTATGTCTGTGAGTCTGTTTTACAAATAAGTTCATTTGTGTCACATTTTAGATTCGACAAGTGATATCGTATGATATTTGTCTTTCTCTGTCTAACTTCACTTAGTATGATCACCTCTAGGTCCATCTCTAGGTCCATCCATGGGGCTGCAAATGGCATGATTTTGTTCTTTTTGATGGCTGAGTTGTATTCCATTGTATAGGTACCATATCTTCATATCCATTCAACTGCTGATAGACATTTAGGTTGCTTCCATGTCTTGGTCATTATTCCTCTCTTAGTTAAGAATCATTCAGTTACCCTATCTTGTGTTCATCACTGAATATTGTGTGTTTGTATTTCAGTGGGGAAGATACTATGTCTTTTTTAATTCTTAGTACTCTACACCAAAGAGGCATAAGGTCTAAACCTAAAGGAGAGACTACAGCCACGACACAATGATCTTAAACTGAGCTAGGTGTGGTGGCTATTTCTTCGGGATCTTCTTTGGGGAGATACTGAGAGTTTTCCATGTGTGAGAAAATAGGAGTAAGTGGGTATGTATTATATAAAAGGGCAGGAATACAAGTGCTCACCAAATATTTTTTGGGTTTTCCTACAGTTTCTAGTTTAACATGAGGGTAGGTTGGACCAATGGGTTGTGAGTGGAAACAAAAGTTTTGGTGATTTAAGACCCCAACAAGTGTAATGTAAGAGAAAACATTTTCTCTATTCATCTCTCCTGAATTCTTACTTCATTATTACAGACACTCCGTGGTGTCTTGGAATATGAATTTAGGGAGGGGGTATTATTTCTATTCCATGCTCCCATTCTGCAATTAACCAGCCCCCTCTCTTTTGCTGGGCAAAGAAGATGGATTTCAGGGTATGTGTGAGGAAATCAGATGTGAAACTTGCATAGAATTAAGCAAGTCAGGCAATGTTTTCTTATTTTTGGTTATGGGATTCAATTTTTGTAGTTCCTAGTTTTCATAAAGCTATCCCATTTTCCAAGTAGTTTGAGTGTGCTGCCTACATTTGAAAATAAACCTTCAAATCAATCTTGTAGATGAAATACAATAGAAACCCAAACCAAATTACCTTTCATTCTATATCAAAAGAAAACATACAGTGAATATTTAGCATCTCCATGGCAAAGTCTTTCATTATATGAAATATATTAGGTTTAGAGGTATAACTGTTTTATAATTTTATCAAATATGCATCCATACACACATGTAACTTAGAAATATATACAATTTAGAAAATACATTGACACATTTTAGATCATGGCAATTCTGAGTGCAAAGTAGGGAAGACAGCATCACCCCTATTTTTATAAATGAGAAATTTGAGGCCCAGAAATTTAAATGACTTTCTAAGGTTAAAGAGCTAACGAATGACAAAGCCATTATGAAATCTGTATATTATTACTACTAGTTTGGGTGCTCCTATTATACCACTCCAGCTTACATTAGCAAAATTTTACTTAGCAGAAATTTAAATGAATTTTGAGAAAACACTGGAATCAGAAATAATAAACACTTAAAAACAGCCTGTAAGGTGTTCTGCCTATGTTTTCCTCTAAGAGTTTGATAGTTTCTGGCCTTACATTTAGGTCTATGACATAAATCACAGCAAGATCCTTCTAGACCCATCTCCTAGAGTAATGGAGATAAAAACAAAAATAAACAAATGGGACCTAATGAAACTTCAAAGCTTTTGCACAGCAAAGGAAACCATAAACAAGACCAAAAGACAGCCCTCAGAATGGGAGAAAATATTTGCAAATGAATCAACTGACAAAGGATTAATCTCTAAAATTTACAGGCAGCTCATGCAGCTCAATAACAAAAAAATAAACAACCCAATCCAAAAATGGGCAGAAGACCTAAATAGACATTTCTCCAAAGAAGATATACAGACTGCCAACAAACACATGAAAGAATGCTCAACATCATTAATCATTAGAGAAATGCAAATCAAAACTACAATGAGATATCATCTCACACCAGTCAGAATGGCCATCATCAAAAAATCTAGAAACAATAAATGCTGGAGAGGGTGTGGAGAAAAGGGAACACTCTTGCACTGCTGGTGGGAATGTGAATTGGTTCAGCCACTATGGAGAACAGTATGGAGGTTCCTTAAAAAACTACAAATAGAACTACCATATGACCCAGCAATCCCACTACTAGGTATATACCCTGAGGAAACCAGAATTCAGAAAGAGTCATGTACCAAAATGTTCATTGCAGCTCTATTTACAATAGCCCGGAGATGGAAACAACCTAAGTGCCCGTCGTCGGATGAATGGATAAAGAAGATGTGGCACATATATACAATGGAATATTACTCAGCCATAAAAAGAAACGAAATTGAGCTATTTGTAATGAGGTGGATAGATCTAGAGTCTGTCATACAGAGTGAAGTAAGTCAGAAAGAGAAGGACAAATACCGTATGCTAACACATATATATGGAATTTAAGAAAAAAAAAATGTTATGAAGAACCTAGGGGTAAAACAGGAATAAAGACAGAGACCTACTGGAGAACAGACTTGAGGATATGGGGAGGGGGAAGGGTGAGGTGTGTTAGGGCGAGAGAGAGACATGGACATATATATACTAACAAACGTAAGGTAGATAGCCAGTGGGAAGCAGCCGCATGGCACAGGGAAACCGGCTCGGTTCTTTGTGGCTGTCTGGAGGGGTGGGATAGGGAGGGTGGGAGGGAGGGAGACAAAGAGGGAAGAGATATGGGAACGTATGTATATGTATAACTGACTCACTCTGTTATAAAGCAGAAACTAACACACCATTGTAAAGCAATTATACCCCAATAAAGATGTTAAAAAATAAATAATAAATAAAAACAGCCTGTAAATTAACTAATATATTTGGAAGATACAGGACTTTCCTGTGATTCAGTGTCTAAACAAACAGGTTCATTAGATTCCTTCGCAGCTCAGGAAATTTATGGAGATGAAGTCTCTATCTTTGGTGCAGGAGATGAAAAAAAGACCTACTTTTTATATTGCTTGACATTTGGGGAAAGATTAGAAAATAAAGATAAATGGAAAGGGGATCTTAAAAAAAATGCCAGTGAAATTTTTCTGATGTATCAGACAAACTAACCACAATTGAACGCATGTAATTTATCGAGCACTTTGGAAACATAGAGCACTTTTCCTTTTCGACTATATAATCTCTACAAGGGATAGAAGTGTAATTCCAGCTTCACAGATAACAAGAAAAACTAATGCAAAGAAGATAAATTACTCCCTTTACTGTCAGGTAGAGTTACTGGCACGTACATTTTTGGTCACAGTAAAAGCCCTAATTCCTACCCCTAATCTCAATTCATGCAGCTGCACGGAAATACACTTGGCTGTAAAACAGTTCCATTTGCATTTCTTTTCATTTTTTTTTCTGAAAACCTACAGAGGAATATTTGCTATCATGGCATATGCTTATGAACAATTGCTTTCAAGTATTACACATTGCTAGACCTAATTTTTATGTTAAGTTAGAACTGCCTGAGGGAAATGTTATAATATTCGTTGCCAGGGTATAAATGCAATTCAAAAGCAAGATTATGCCATCAAAGGTGCCACTCCATATGTTACAGAGAATCTATATATAGTTGCCTACCCATAACTTTTTCCTTCTTTTTTTTTTTTAATTGGGGGTATAGCTGCTTTACAATGTTGTATTAGTTCCTGCTGTACAATGAAATGAATCAGCTGTATGTATACATATATCCCCTCGCTCCTGAACCTCCCATCCCTTGCCCCCTGTCCTGGCTATCTAGGTCATCACAGAGCACCGAGCTGAGCTCCCTGTGCTATATAGCAGGTTCACGCTAGCTATCTCTTTTATACACGGCAGTGCACATGTGTCAATCCCAATCTCCCAATTCATCCCCCGCCCCATCCCATGTCCATAAATCCATTCCCTCCTTTTCTTTCGCATAACAGGAGCTTGCTCTTCCTTGGGGCGGCATTGACCCTGACCCAGGGGATGAACTCCGTGGAAGACAGTGAGGATTTCCCAGCTCTCTGCTTTGCTAGCCTGCCTCGCCTCCCAGTAGCTCTGTGACTCAGTCCTGGCCAAGGAGACCGAAGTGGAAAATCTGCTGAGGTTGGGGACAGAGGACCTTCTGAAAAACATTTCTTTCCTGATAAGAGATCTGAAATGACAGGTACTGCTGCTTTCTTCTCCATCCTCCTGCTGTGGCTGTGGCTCTATTTCTAGAGCTGCAAGGGCCACTTTGTGACCTCGAGACAGCCAGCATGAGAGAAAGGCCAGAAAAATCTAGAGATACCAGCTTCAGCTTAACATTATCGGTCCACTTACCTTCTAATTTTGTTACATGAGCAAAAAAGATGTTTAAGACTATGAGGTTATTTGCTGTCAAAAATAATCTTAACTACTTTCCAAATTATGTCTCTAAGAATCATAAGGTTAAAGAATAGCTAATTTATGGAGTTCACAAGCAAAGAAGAATTTTCTGCCTGACAGTGAAGATTTAAACTGTTGTAATATAGAACTGTATTATTATTATTAATTTTATATAGTGCCTCATATATGATTTCATTTGGGGGAAAAAAATTTAGCTATTAAAATGCTTTAAAATGATGCTGTAGGAAACCACTGCAAAGCTCCTTAAGCAAGAGTACGTGAATATCTAGAATTCTACAAGCACATTCTTAGATTTTACTATATCATCATTTCATGTTATTATTTTTATAGTAATTTAAAACGTATCACATTCTGAATCATTTGAATGATTTCTTTATAATGCACTACATTGCAGAGCTTGTGTTTGTATTTCTTTTTATAATTAAGGGGTATCCAGTGATGCTTTAGAATGATATCATTTAAATTTTGATGTGTTAGCAAACATGGCTGGTTACCTTCAGATGAGCTCGTCTTAATGTCAAAATGCCTCGTTTCTGCTGCTTAGCTCGCATATAATTTAATTTCTCACAGAGAAAAAGTTTTTAAAAACTATTTCTTAACTAAAAGACAATTTCACGAAATGAGGGACAAAGCCCATGGGATGTGATCTTGACGAACTGCCAAAAATCAGCGGGTGGCATCTTTCAGATTTTGCTTGATGCTGTCTCGGCAGCTACTAACTTTGCCACAACTCACTAGTATTAAAAATAACAGAGATAATGGTTCCTGTTTGCCAATCCCAGTGTTGATGTTAAATTATAGTAGTTTGGGTCCTGTAACTGAGTTTGATGGATTGTGGGCAGAACTGTATGCTGATATATGCAGTTTCCAAGCCTGGACCACTGCCAATGCATTTTTCATTCTCTTTCTTCCACTGGTCTTCCATTGTGGACATCAGGTGACCTTAACGCCAACAAGGCGTTGGTGCCACTGGCTTCCCAGGAGCTGCCCAACCAGGAATACGTGGGCCATGAACACTGTTTGAGTGAGGAACAAACTTTCTGTATGTGAATCCACTGAGAATGGAGGTTGATTTTTACAGTAACTAACTGTATTAGGAATCTACTGCTGCATAAGAAATTATTCCAAAATTTACTAGTTGAAAACAACAAACATGTATTATCTCCTAGTAGTTTCTGGTTCAGTCTCTCTGAGGTCGGAACTGAGGTGTCATCTGGTGATGCCATCATCAGAAGCTTGCCTGGGAGAGAGGGATTCACTTCCAAGCCCACTGAATTGGCTATTGGCTGGAGGCTTCAGTTTCTCACCAATACAAGGAATGCTCCCAACAAGGAAGCTGGGTTTCCCCAGAGCAAATGATGAGAGAGAGACAGAGAAACAGATAGTGGGCAAGCAGGCATCTATGATGGAAGCCACAGTTTTTGTAACTTTACCTCTGAAATGACATTTATATTATCACTTCTGCCTTATACTAATGGGCACACAGAGGAATCCTGGAACAATGTGATAGGATACCACACCAGGGTATGAATTCCAGGAGGCAGGGATTGTTGGGGGACATTTTGGAGGTTGGCTACCTCATTGATATTACATATCCAGTCTAATATGTAATAAAAAAAAAAAGCCTAGGATTATCACAGAACAAAGTAGTTTAGCTGCTTTTCTATGATCATATAATCAAATTTTATAATCTTTTATCACATTTTTCTCAATTGTTAGTAAAATTAATACCCTGAAGTTTAGTTTTAAAGAAGCTTTCAAATGTGATATGATTTTTAAGGCAATTTGTGAAATTTGATCAGAACTGCAAAATATGGCAGACTCAGTTGATATTTATTCTGTCTATTACAGGTGTGACTTGAGGATTTCTATCAACAGTTGGCAAGTAAATTATACTTTCAGATCTCAACAGACCTCAGGGTCCAGTGCTGGCACATCCATCTATGCAGAACAGCAGGGAGTCCAAGTCCAAGTCCGCTACCCCTACCCTCTCCTTGCTCTTGATTTGCCCAGGGGTATCTGGGGGCTTCCTGGGCATGTGGCAGAAGCCAGTCTTGCTTACTTTTGCCCCATGGCGCTGAAGCCATAATCAAATGCTGAGGGAAGAGATTTTTCCCCACTGCCACTTAAAGTCTTATTATCTGGCAAAGCCGCCATGTGCACCACTCATGAGGGAATTTTGGAGGGGCTCTGCTGACCACCACTCTCCAGACTGCAGCATCTTTCTGGGGAAGACCACCATACTCTCTCATTTCTATGTTTTATCGGCTGAGCTCCCTGGAACACTGGCCTGGCTTCCAAAGGCAATGCTCACCAGATTCACTCCTGCTGAAGCAACTTTGCAGGCATTATTTATGTCCAACATGACATGCTTGGGCTATGATTTCTGCTGTTTCTGCTAATGGTGATTCTGGATCACAGCCTGCTCCTTCCAGAAGTGGTGCTTTGGGAAAGAG
>NW_006785319.1:916888-918837 GCF_000442215.2 Lipotes vexillifer
GGAAAGAGTCACATTGAACCCTGGGATTAACCAAAAGAACACTATACAAAAGAGGGCCTGAAATCTCAGTATTTCACATCTCTGAGGACAAAGTTTAGTCCGGTAGGGCCAATCGGATTTTGATATTTTTAGGCACAGAGACAGAAATATGAGCTTTTTTTCTGCTTGTTTTTTCTTCTGCAGACAGCACAGAAGTCAGGCCACGTCTCATCTCTTGTTCTGGGGTCAGAATAATTATTGGGGAGATTTGTTGCCCTTCTGTGTCGCTAGATCTTGGTTGGGATTACTTGGTCTGTACTAACAGACAAAATCAGAATGAGGCTGAGGGATCCCAGTCCTGTACCTCCTGTAGGTGCATGACTTCTAGAGAATAGATTCAATGTTCTCTACTCATCCAGAGAAGGGATTAGAAGGCTATTTTCTAAGTCACAGGTTAAAAAACAAACCTGTCCTTTCTTATATTCTTCCTTCGCTCCATTACACATAATTATATACATTTGTGAATTTTTACTAAAAAATAATTAATATAGTTTCAGACTCCCTCCAACGATGGAGTTTGCATTCATAAAGCCAGCTTTTGCATTCTTTCCTAAAACCAGTCTGACAAGATAGTTAGTCCTTTCGCCTCTTCCGGGTGATAACTACCAGCTGCTTTCTCTGTGAGGCCTTCTCTGGTCTCATAATCTCAAATCTATATCAAGTTCTCTACTTCTTGTTTGCTTCTTCTTCTGGATAGTATCACCATGCCACATGCTGTATTTTCCGTATTGGACTTGTTCATTTTCTATTCCTCCTTGGAATATAAGCTCCAGGAGGGCAGGATTTTGGACTACTTTTTCACAACTCTGTTTCCAGAACGCAACTGGCACAAAGTAGGCCTTCAGTAAGTACATGTTGGATGAGTGGGTGACACTGTCTGTGTCTCCAGGCTTCTCAGTTCATGTCCTCTAGCATCTGGTATGTCCCAGGAAGGTTGCAGGTGAGCTGAGGTTTTGTCTCTTCAGTCCTCAGAGCAATTGGAGTCTTTGCCTGAATAAAGCCTTCCCTGTATATTTCAGTGAGCTGAACTTTTTTTTTTTTCTCAATATGTGCTACAATGTGAAAAACGTTAGGCGGCTGCTTCCCATTAGCTATCGATTTTACATTTGGTAGTGTATATATGTCCATGCCACTCTCTCACTTCGTCCCAGCTTACCCTTCCAAGACGCAAGAGGGAGGAGATATGGGGGTATATGTATATGTATAGCTGATTCACTTTGTTATACAGCAGAAACTAACACACCTCTGTAAAGCAATTATGCTCCCATAAAGATGTTAAAAAAAAAAAAAAAAGAAAAAGCTTAGGAAGGACTGATAAACTCCCTCAACATCTACTTTCAAACCTCTGTTCTCATATGGAACATGTAAAAGAATCACTGAAAACCTTTTTTAGGTGGGGGAATTTGTCACAGTTAGCATTTCCCGAAGGAAAATAAATGACTCATTTGGAGTTTATTTTGAAGTCCCCAACCAGATTCCAGACGAATACTAATGTGGTAATTGCATTACCAGCTTCTTCTGATATTTATAAACTGCTCCAACTCTGCATTAGTGGTTTACGACATAAGCAATAGCAGCTAATTTAATCATGGTTTTTTTCCCTCCAGTAAAGAATCATGTATCATTCTCCACAATAAGAGCATACCCCATCGGGCCTATATAAATCTTCACCAATGCCTTCTGACATTAAAATTCCTGTGGTCCTAATGTAATGACTTCATTCGCAGATACACATCACATTTGCTGACTAAACATATTCATAGTCACATATGAAAGATGAATCATTAAAATTCAGAAAATAATTAAAACAGGCTTTCCTTTAATTTCAGGAAGGCATAGTTCATTTAATCAGGAGTTATTTTGTATATTTACAGAATCTGTGACCTTTCAAATCCCAGAGTCTCTTCCGA
>NW_006785319.1:918847-920042 GCF_000442215.2 Lipotes vexillifer
GGCTCTCTTTGCTCTTTTATTTAATTCCATAATAAATGGGATGGCTGTTGTGGCATTATATTATAATAAAGATATTTATTTCCTATAGACTATGTTGGTATGAGGGTAGGAGGGAAAATCAATGTGTCACAACATCATAAAGCAATCCAGAAAATAAAGTGAGACATAAAAGAGCCAATAAAAAACCCAGTACAGGGCTTCCCTGGTGGTGCAGTGGGTAAGAATCCGCCTGCCAATGCAGGGGACACGGGTTCGAGCCCTGGTCCGGGAAGATTCCACATGCCGCGGAGCAACTAGGCTCATGAGCCACGATTACTGAGCCTGCGCGTCTGGGAGCCTGTGCTCCGCAACAAGAGAGGCCGCGACAGTGAGAGGCCCACGCTCCGCGATGAAGAGTAGCCCCTGCTCGCCACAACTACAGAAAGCCCGAGTGCAGCAACGAAGACCCAGCACAGCCAAAAAGAAATAAATAAATAAAAAAAAAAACCCAGTACAATTAACTGACGATGCTTGAATTTCCATACATACAAAAGTAAACTTAAAAAAAAAAAGCTGTATTTGTACGTGGTTTTGTGCTGTTCATGGTGGTGGTGGTGTTTGTGAGATCACTTTAGGGGACCAAACAAGTAAAGTTAAATTTCTAATAACCCCTGATTGGGAAACTATTTCATTAAATAATTTTGCAGACAATAAGGTCTGGCTCATCCAGACTTGAAGGCAGTTAGGTAATTAGTAAATCAGTTCCTTTGTAACACTGATGTCACAAACTAAATCTCCCTGCAATACAGTGTTATTGTGTGGCCTGCCTCATTTAGAGATCTGTAATATTTTAAGAGATTTATTTAGAGCACTAACCAAGAATATATGCCTGCTTTATCTCCTAAATTTATTTCTATTCAGGTGTTGCATTAGAAAATTACATTACAGAGGTCTGGAAATTGATTGTATGACAGTGTAACTAACTGTACTTAACCTTACTGAACTTTACTCTTAAAAATGGTTAAGATGGGGGGCGGTGGAAAGATGGCGGAGGAGTAAGACGCGGAGATCACCTTCCTCCCCACAAATACACCAGAAATACATCTACATGTGGAACAACTCCTACAGAACACCTACTGAATGCTGGCAGAAGACCTCAGACCTCCCAAAAGGCAAGAAACTCCCCACGTACCTGGGTAGGGCAAAAGAGAAAACA
>NW_006785319.1:920811-922099 GCF_000442215.2 Lipotes vexillifer
CTCCTTTAACCCCGTCCTGTCTGAGCAAAAAACAGACGCCCTCCAGCGACCTACACGCAGAGGCGGGGCCACATCCAAAGCTGAGCTCCTGTGAGCTGTGAGAACAAAGAAGAAAAAGGGAAATCTCTCCCAGCAGCCTCAGGAGCAGCGGATTAAAGCTCCACAATCAACTTGATGTACCCTGCCTCTGTGGAATACATGAATAGACAGCGAATCATCCCAAATTGAGGAGGCGGACTTCTAGAGCAAGATCTATGATTTTTTCCCCTTTTCCTCTTTTTGTGAATGTGTATGTGTATGCTTCTGTGTGAGATCTTGTCTGTATAGGTTCGCTTCCACCATTTGTCCTAGCGTTCTATCCGTCCACTGTTTTTTTGGGTTTTTTTAAAATTTTTTTCTTAATAATTAATTATAATTTAAAGAACTCTATTATACTTTACCTTCTTTCTATCTTTCCTTCCTTCCTTCCCTTTTTGAGACAACGAATCGTCCCAAATTGAGGAGGTGGACTTGGAGAGCAAGTTTTATGATTTTTTCCACTTTACCTCTTTTTGTGAGGGTATATGTGTATGCTTCTATGTAAGATTTTGTCTCTATAACTTTGCTTCCACCATTTGTCCTAAGGTTCTATCCTTATGTAAGATTTTGTCTCTATAACTTTGCTTCCACCATTTGTCCTAAGGGTCTATCCGTCCTTTTTTTTTTTCTCTAAGTAATTATTTTTTTAATTCAATAACTTTATTATACTTTATTTTACTGTATCTTCTTTCTTTCTGTATTTTTTCCTTCCTTCCCTCCTCCCTCCCTCCCTTTCTTTCCTTCTTGCCTTCTTCCTTCCTTCCATCCCTCCTTTCTTTCTTTCTTTCCTATTTCCTCCTACTTCTACTAATTCTCTCTACTTTCTCTTTCCCTCCTCTCTTTCTTAGTGGATGAAAGGCTCCAGCCAGGAGTCAGGACTCTGCCTCTGAGGTGGGAGAGCCAACTTCAGAACACTCGTCAAGAAGAGACCTCCCAGCCCCACATAATATCAAACGGCGAAAATCTCCCAGAGATCTCCATCTCAACACCAGCACCCAGCTTCACCCAACGACCAGCAAGCTACAGTGCTGGACAACCTATGCCAACCATATAGCAAAACAGGAACACAACCCCACCCACTAGCAGAGAGGCTGCCTAAAATCATAATAAGTCCACAGACACCCCAAAACACACCACCAGACGTGGACCTGCCCACTAGAGAGACAAGATCTAGGCTCATTCATACACCACAACACAGGCACTAGTCCCC
>NW_006785319.1:926378-978043 GCF_000442215.2 Lipotes vexillifer
AAAAAAAAATGTTATGAAGAACCTAGGGGTAAGACAGGAATAAAGACACAGACCTACTGGAGAACAGACTTGAGGATATGGGGAGGGGGAAGGGTGAGGTGTGATAGGGCGAGAGAGAGACATGGACATATATATACTAACAAACGTAAGGTAGATAGCCAGTGGGAAGCAGCCGCATGGCACAGGGAAACCGGCTCGGTTCTTTGTGGTTGTCTGGAGGGGTGGGATAGGGAGGGTGGGAGGAAGGGAGACAAAGAGGGAAGAGATATGGGAACATATGTATATGTATAACTGATTCACTCTGTTATAAAGCAGAAACTAACACACCATTGTAAAGCAATTATACCCCAATAAAGATGTTAAAAAAAAAATGGTTAAGATGGTAAATTTTATGTTATGCATATTTTACTACAATTGAAAAAATAAATTTTTATAGTAAAAAAAAGATAATAAAATAAACCTTGTGTTACGTATAAGTTCTCTAATATTAAACAAAAAGTACAAGGATGTTGTTATTTCAAATATAAAATTTATGAATTAAAATTTTATTTTTATTTTGAAACCTGTTGTAGATTGTTTATAATGCAGATTTATTCTCGTGAGTATTCCTGAATAATTAGCCTAATATGTGAAAGTAGAAAAATCTGGAAATTGTTACCTCTTCATATTTATGAGCTTTGTGGTCTTGAGCAAGACACCAAGTCTTTCCAAGTCTTGGTTTCTATCTCTTTTATAGGGTAGGTACTTGGATTAATCAAGATAATATATTAAAAAATCTAGTACAGTGATTAGCACATAATTAATTGATGTCCACCAAATGTGAAATTCCTTCTTTTCTCTTTAAAGTCAGACACAGTTCTCCTGAGCTAATAAACACTAGGTGATGATGTCTGAAGTTTAGGCTACTGACACATATATTAAACAATTTACCTATACCCAAAAAGTTAAAAATCATTTTTAAAAATTTTAAGATTCCAACACCAGAAAATATGTATGGGAATATGGAATACACACACAAAGTTTTTCTGCTTTGTATTTTATAGTAACTTTTCCTCACTAAAATTTTGTCAACAGCAGTATATAATCAGAGAAGTTCTCAATTTTAATATTCAAACAGGTCAGAGCTATCTAAATTCAGAATTGCATGCCTTGTAATTGTAAGCGCATTAAAGTAACATCAGCTACCAACTCATATGTAGTAGTAGACAAAACAGGATAAGAGATAGTCTATAAAATCCTAATATTGTTTGGTGTAAGTTGCATGCAAGTGTGTCTAGAAAAAGAAATTAGACATTTGACGATCAAGTCTAATAATTACTACTATTTATTATAAGTTCTTTGAGGTATGTATTGATAATGGCAACGCTGTAAAATCTATTGCTAAACTTTGTGTAACTGTTGACTCTTGTGGTTAGTAGAAGCACCCATAGTAACTGCGTGTTAATCGGTGTATCTCACTGGGGATCTAAATTGCCATGTGGCTACAACAAGCATTGGCTTAGTCTTCAATGCAAAGACTTTTTGGAAAAAAATTACTGAGAATTTTAGCTTATCATCACATGTATTAAAGGTATTATATTTATGACCACTGTTATTTTCAAGCATATATATATATATGTGTGTGTATATGTGTGTATATATATATATATATATATATTTGCGGTACGCCGGCCTCTCACTGTTGTGGCCTCTCCCGTTGCGGAGCACAGGCTCCGGACGCGCAGGCTCAGCGGCCATAGTTCCCGGGCCCAGCCACTCCGCGGCATGTGGGATCTTCCCGGACCGGGGCACGAACCCGTGTCCTCTGCATCGGCAGGCGGACTCTCAACCACTGCGCCACCAGGGAAGCCCTCAAGTATAATGTTTTTCAACTAGAATTACCAGGATTTAACGGTTCCTTCTCATAATAAAATAATTTAGAACTGAAAATACTCAGCACCTTTCTAAGTGAAAAAGGCTTAATCATACTAGGCAACAGAGTACAGTGCGTAGTAACTGATGTATAATGTTTGCTGTTATAAATGTAATGGTTGGCCCCTATAGATTTTCACTGGCAAAGATAAACTTCTGGATTAGAGAAATTTTCAGTGTGGACCTTAAATAAAATAATAGCCTAGTAGAGTTGAGACAACCAAGAAGGGGCTATGGACAACAAGGGGACTACCTGAACAGTGGTTTCCATCATGCCAGCCCACCTGTGGTTTCCACTAAAGCAGGACAGAGAAATATTTCCTCACCTACTAAGACCATTAATTTAATTCAACAAAAGATTAGCATTTGCCTCAAATATTTTATGGTTTCAGGTTAGACAATATAGGTGCCATCTGTTAAAGTTAGAAGAAATCAGAAGAAAGGCAAAATAATGTGTGTGCACACATGTGCATGTAAGCATAGAAATACTTTTGTTCTGAATATATAATGTATATATTTTTATGAAATTCATATTTATAAATCACACATACATAAATATGTAATAAAATGTTTTTACTTGCATACATACACATACATATATTTTTAATCTATTTTGCTTATATGCTAGTTTTGGTTGGGATTCATTCAAATCCCAAACACCGCCCTTTTTCACTTTCTCCACACCCATACTATGTCATATGCAATATCTCTACCTGTATAAGAATAAGAATAGGTATAGAAAGGCCAAGTGTATCACCATTCCTATTTTAGATGGACAATTCATAGAGAAGACAAATGGCAGCACATAAATGGATTCTAAATACATGGTTTTTGTCTTAATGGAATACATTTCCACTATTTGCACATAATAATATTTTATGCTAGACTTTCGAGTTCATGGTTCAATAAAAATAAGGGATGCCAAGAAACATTCTCAAGGTGGTATTTTACCTAAATCTCCAAATGCTGTGACAAAAAGAAGAAAAACTGACTACATTTACATATTAGCAGCAAGGAAAATTTCCTACCTTAGCTTCCTATATATTTCCCACAGTTTCAGTAAGCCTTTTAAAAACATTTAGTAAAATAATACATTGGAAAATCATTGCTCATAGAATAAAGACTTGATTCTATATTCTACATAGTAATCTTGAAAAAAAGTCACATTTTAGTCTACTTGCTGCTTGTAAACTACAGGGTAGTAGAGCTATTGTGTAGAATTTGGTTAACAGTCCCTTTTCTCTTTATTGAGGCTAACTCTACATAGAACAAAATGCAGTGTATGTTTTAGTGATGGTTATGGTTACTTTAGACTGTTAATAAAGTCAAATATAATCATTCAGCCCACAGCAGCAATGAACTTTGTGTCTGAATCATCAAATATAGCAAATATTCATTTTATGTGTTGTTGTATAGACATAATCCAAAAGTGAATTCATTATGCAATGATTGATCCTTTTCCCCAACACAAAGTTCAATATCTTACAAAGAGCTATTCAAATAGATTCTAAATAAAACAGTGAAGCACTGATGTATAAATGACAGTAATGCCCATGAAAGAAATGCTACATTTGCACAGAGTAGACATTAATATAAGTTTGTGGCATTGTTGCCATAGAATCTGCCACATGCCTGAATAATTTTGCATCTTTATGAATTTTTTATCACTTACTTCAGCTTATTTTGCCACGATTTTTAAATAAATGTTGTTTTCCATGTGGACCAAAGCATTAATCATTGGTCTGCTGTCACTCACTTGTTTTTCGTACTCATACCCTAAATTGTATTATTGATCTTATAAAGTTCATACTGGATAATATGATAAGCAATCATACCCATGAAAATTAAAAGGCCGATCAGAAGCACGAGAATAGAGTAATAATAAAGTGTGATTATAAATAGAAGGCCTACAACTGTATAATTATAAAATTATGTGCATTTCAGATGACCCTGAAAAATCTTGAAAACTCCATAGACTTTGCTGTAATGGATATGCAATGATAAAAAGTAATTAAACACATAAGTCATAAATAAAACTGACCTATTCAAAGTGACTTTCAAGAAAGATAATGATAAGTATCAGAGAATTCCATAATTAGCACTGGGAGGGGATACAGGACAAGATAAACTGGGGTGTTTATCTACAATGAAAGATACAAAAGCTATTAATATTTGGATGTCATCTTATAAACTCTTAGAGAAAAATGAACAAACTTTTAAAATTGAAAGGACATGAAAAATTTTTGAAAATACTATTTTTTGATATAAAATTTGAAAAGTATTGATCTTTATTTACTATAGCCATAATTGAAGATGTAAAATTGGATAAGGGCAATAATATTGGACAAACTGAGGTTAGTTAGCTAAGTAGTGGACCGGCTGTCAGAACATGAATATCCCTAGTTCTACTCTGCCATTAATGAGTTGTAAGAACCTGGACATATAACTTTTCCTTCTTGTGCCTCAGTTTCTTCATCTACAAAACTTTCTGAGGTTTCTAAGCTATACATTTAAAAAAGAAAAAAAAATTACGGTTAGGACTTTAGGAATACGGAGTGTGTTTCTGATATTTTACTCAATTTTCTTATTTTTTCTCTTGAAGACAATGTGTTTTGTTATGCTAATGACTTCAGTCCCCAGGTGGGAAAATGTGTATGACTTGTTTGCACATACAAAGACCACTTGTATGTATCAATATGTTTTACCTAAATTTTCTAGTTAGTATGCATACACATTTTTTAAAACAATTTATCTCCTAAAATCTACTTCTGACTTAATCTTTTAGTTCTTTAAAAATATATATTCTTATTAAGGTACTCATATCCATTAGCCTACAGTTAAACTTTGCATTTATTTCTGATTTCTGTTATTGGGAAAGAGAATAGTACTGTTTGGAGATCAGTGCGATGAGATTTAGATTTGTGGAGGACACAGCAATTTAAAATCCAGTAACATCAATTCAGAAAATATATGTGAAAACGCTTTGAGAATTAATTAGTATAACTTGTTAGTTGTAGGCGCGATACAACCAACATCTCCGGAAGGGGTTTTCCCTGTCAGATTAAAAATTTATGAATCAAAGTACTGAATTGTTAGCAATTCTAGAAAAGTCGGCATTTTAAAGCTCCATTTTAGAACAAGCACAGAGAAAGAAAACTCTGTGATAGTCAACAAAATCAATAAAAGGAAGAGCTGAGGGAGTGGTTTGCGGGCTCCCAAGTTGTAGGTGTTCTGGGCTGTGGAAATGACAGCATGGCCATCACTGCCCAACTTACTCAACTGAGCAAGTTAACTGAATAAAATCCAGCTGCATGGATCGGGGGCTATTTTAAAGCACAGGCTTAGGTAATACCAACTGAATTAGAAGGAAAAACGCCGTCCAGACACAAGGATGCAAAATAACATGGAGCTCTCTGTAGAGAGCTCAATTTGTTAACCTTGCAAGAGCTTTGTTTACTTGCATCACTTCAATGCAAGGGAAGGAGAGATATAGATATAGATTAGCTATATATATATACATATATATATAATTTTTTCTCCCTTTCTTCCTCTGTATATTTCTAAAGTCAGCAATTCCATTTAGATGCCGAATGTCGGAATTGAGTTGTCCACTACCGCTTAGCAACTAAAAGAGCTTCTCATCAAACGAGGTTTCCAGGGCACACCTGGTATAATGAAGCCTGACAAGAAGGCTTTCCAAGCCATTTTGTTTTCTCTAAAAATGTCTTTTAGTTCTTTCTAGAAATTTGCCAAAACCTAAATCAAACACCATTTTCTTAGTAATTACACATTGAAGGATGTAATCACTGCAGCCTTCTGAAACAGAACACCAGAAGCCCTGCTTTGGGCACTTTTCCACAGTTGCTTTCGTTAATTTCTAATGAGCCATTGTCACAGTGGCTCCAACCCAGCATTAGCACTTACAATAAATTTACTGCAAGAACACTGCTGTTTGTAATTAGCTCTTCATTACACAATGAGGCTGATTTAGAGAAGCTCTCATATGATTTGCTCAGCAAATGAAGCAATATAATTACACCTTTCTTGAAATCAACAGATTAGACTGCTCTTTGCAATTGGCTATATTATGTACTATTAGTGCCAGGGCAATTGCAGGCCTGTTGCTTCCTTTAACACTTTAAAGTAAGTCTAATTAAAGCCCTGGCTATTTCTGTAAATGCGAGGTCGGCTAGGTAATAGTCACCATTTTTATAATTAATGAGGGAACCCCAGATTGATGTTCAGAAATATTTTATATTAAGCTCAAGCCTTGGCCATTTAAGGCTCTTATTATAGAAATCAGAAACTGAAAAACATAGCAGGATGGAATGAAACTTTTCCTTTGGAGCAAAATTATTTCCTAGCCAGAACACACAAGAATGGAGTAAGATTCAAATTAGGTTAAAGCAGAGTAATGTGTTATCCACTCAGTCGTGTGTTTCTCAACAGGAGATATTTAGTACAAGTCAGCTATTATAGTGGCTCATGTTCATACCATCTTCTCTCTGGGTTTTTGGCTCTGGACACTCCATCCACTAGTTGTGGTAATCACTGGTAGAGTGAGCTGGTAGGAATTTTAGAGAAGGGTTGTCAGATTTAGTAAATAAAAATACAAGACACAGAGTTAAATCTGGGCATCTTGTATTTTCTTCTGGCAACCTCATTTTAAGACACTGTGTTAAACTAAGAAAAAATATATATATATACACATACACACACATATACATACAATAACTATCCAAAAGGATTAATTCCCCAAAAGATAGTGGATCAAGAAAATAACTGTCAATGAGTCAATGAGTTTTGGTTAGTACCTCTCTACTAACAGCTTATATTTCTTTAACTGAAAGGCAATGTCACTTCATTTCTATATTCCAAATATTTGCCATTTAAAGAAGAGTATCAACAACAGTTAATGAATCAATCAATAAATGAAAGAAGATTCCCTGACTACACTTTTTTATAGTAGACTGATAGAGTTTTCTACGGTAGACTTAATATTCCCATTCAAAGGGCCATTGCCTTAAAAATCCAATGTAGATTCCTCTTGCCATCAATGCATGCAACTTTTTAAAAGAGTGTGTGTGTGTGTGTGTGTGTGTGTGTGTGTGTGTGACCTTTAATTAAAAATTTTTTTATCTAGTAAGGGATGGTGTATATTATGCACATTCATAGTATTCCGTTCTACTGTAGTTTCATGAAATCTAGTACACTTTTTGCTTCAAGTTAGGAAAAGACTTCTATATCTTTGCCAAGTCTGGAACTACTTTATTTTGAAATGCTGTTTGATGAAGTAATTCATGAAAGATTCAGACCTCCTCAAATGTATTCAGTGAGTTCCACTCGTGGAACATATGACCAAATATACCTTTGTTCTATCCTACCCTGCCTGGACTGTTCCTCATTCCCAAAGGGAGCAACTGTGTATAAGATTCATGGTTGATGTCAACCCTGGCCCCTGGCAAAGTTTCAGAATCAGAGTGCATGTTGAGCTAGGATGGAAGGACCCCATTTTGTTGATTTCTGATGCCCTTTGTTTTCAGGTAATGAGGGAGTTTGGAAGTCCATTCTGATCATGAGCCCATCACTAGGCTGGCTCTGAGACAGTTCCCTGATCCAACACTGTGAAGTGAACAACGCCACGCCTGTGAACACAGTACTAGACACAAGCTTTATCATCTTTACTTTGAAGGGTATTGCATTGTCTCACTCCTTTTCACAAATTATTTTAAGATGTGGACTAATGAAGATCATTTTACCATTAGACCTTAGAAAGTTAATTCCAAAAGAGCAAGTGTCTGAGTTTAAATGTTGTAGAATTAGGCTACATTGTGAATTACAATGACCCGACATATCTTCTAAGATCTGCTGATTTGAGGTTATTCATTTTTCTACCTACTAAAAGTCATGTTCTTTAATTTTATCCCTCTTTCCCCTCAACTTCTGCATTTAAGAAGAGTATCAACAACAATTATCAATTAGTCAAAACCTTTTAATAATTTGTAAAAGGAATTAAATCATGCAATACTCTTCAAAATAAAATTTAGAAAGCTAAAGTCTATTAAAATTTGTTTATTGGAGCATTAGCAGAGCAAATCAAATGGCCAAGAGGTTCAGTGTTAGTAAATGTATTTCTTCTTCTTTGTGAAAGATTTTGTGTTAATCTGTATTCTTACAATGTCACGGAGAAGTGATTTTTTTTTTTTTACATCAATTAAAAAAGAACTGTCTTCTTGAAATCCTTATCTCTGTTTTATTGGAGAAGCTTGGTAACATTTAGGAAAAGGAAATGTTTTTCTTTAAAAATTATATTCTCTACTTCCCAACAACGGCAGCTACCTGTTTTGGATTTTAAATTATGCTTTAAGTGTATTTTGATAGTGGAAATTATGTTACTGAAAGGTAGGTGTGTCACTGACCTCACTGAGATTTTCCATGTTATCTTTTAAAACGACAGGTTTATAAATCATTCTGTAGAGAGCAATGAGCCTACCCACTGAAAACAGATTGAATTTCTAGAATATAAGGTAAAATCATTTTAGTAATCACAGGGGTAACATCACAGCATTAAGTACATTGTATTAAGCCAGGCAAACAGCTCAGAACAAAGTCTAAGGCTCCCTAAAGAGAGGAGAGAAAAAAAAAAAAGTAATCCTTTCTACAGATCCACAGGCTGCAATGAAATGGCACATTTTATGAAACATATTGCATGTTTTTGAAACATACTGCACAGTAAAAGTATCACAGAAAGTATTTTTATTAACCCAGGTTAGAAGTATGGTGAACAGAGATTTTGATGTTTGGAATTTCTTTTTTCGAGCGGCAGGGGGGGGCCCTGTCTGTTACTAAGAATCTCCCTCTATTTTTCCAGATGTCAGGGAAAGTATACTGCTCATATTAAATAGCTTAAAAGATTCTTCACTATATTTTATCTTCCCAACTAAATAAAAATTTTAGTTGCCTATCATCATGCCTGTTTCTGCGGGGCTGTTTCTAGGGTTTATGGGTCATATCCACACTATAACTTAGTTCAGACATAAATGTAGTAAAACAACTTACACGAAGCACATTTCTGTGTCAAAATGTACTAAAGGAGTGTGTATACTTCAATAAACAGGTCATAAATTTACAGAGAGACAATGATAAATAAAACTGACTTCAAAGTTATTTTCAAAAAGGACAGAAAGCATAAAAGAGCAGTTAACTCTCTTTTTTTCTAATTTAAAAACATTTGCACTTAAATTTTATACACTGGGAAACATGTTTTGGGGTAATAAAACAAAGCATGGTTTAGCTTTTGTAGAAATGGCCATAGCAAAGCCAACACTATGAAGGTTAGATTCTAAATGCCATATGGAATATTGAACTTAGCTTTGTTTTCCCACTTTTTGGAGTGAAAATTAGACTTAAAAATTAAAATCAGTAGACAGTATAATTTCTTAATTGTGTATTTCCTAATTGTTTTGCCTATAGCAGCAAAACTATACCGAAGCCAAAATCATCTCAAGAAGAGAAAGCTAAAGCTCTGTGTGATTTTCATACATTTTCCAAGTGTGTGGGTGTGTCTGTATGTGTGTTTCATAGGGGATTCACTGTTTATCTGATAGAAACAACACAAATGAAAGAATATGGGAGTTAATACGGAATATAGAAATTTAAAATATAAGCTTTGCACAAAGACAAGAAAACGACCCTGAGGAGATCACCTGTGTCTCTAACAAACAAAACGATAGACTGCATTTGCTTTCTTGCTACCTCTTCTAAGGCATGTGGGATGATCACCTCAGTATCATCAATCATAGGAAACTGTTTTGCACTTATGTTTCCCTTCACAGAACAGCTCTCCTGTAAAATGTAGGTCTGTCACTCTCACTAAGCAGAAATGCACAGTCAGGGAGGTGGATGGAGGTGTGGATTTGTCTGGGAGACATACTCGTGGAAGACCTGACTTTACACGGCCACTCTTTTGGAAGTACACACGTCTGAATCTCCCGTGGTGGATCCTCCCCTGGTGCTTCTTCTCTAGCCCTCTGGCCCTTCTGCTGGGCCTCACCACCTGGTCATCTCTGCACCTTTGTCTGGGCTACTCCTGCATTTGGGGCCGGCTGCATATGCCACCTTCTCAGTGTGACAGGGCCTTCAAGGTGTTTCAAGATTTAATTGCCCCACAAAGCCTTTGACCCCTTCGACTGTTTCTAGAGTCTCCTGGGGTCTGACAGGAGCCTGACATTATGTATTTTTAAATTATGTCATAGTTGTTGGGTTTTGCTCAGCTGCAAGGCCCCGCATATCTCGGGTTACCAGTCTTTTGCTCTGTACGTATCATTCTACAATGCTGGGGATTCATCCTTTTATCAACATATGTTTGGGTAGTTTTTAGTAGACTTTTGTCCATCTTGATACATTATGGTAGCAAATCAATCTTGTAAAATTAAAATGGACTTGCATTCATTCTCCTGAGAAGTTCCTGATAGTATTATAATGTAAATACTCTGTAAGCGTCAGAGAAACTTCAGCTGAACTTTGAGCTTTTCCTATCACTTGCTAACTCTACCAATACTCTCAAAAATACCGAAACATATATATTTGTTGGATTCAAAGGAAACAAAGAAAGCAGGCAGGTGACGATTGAGGAGTGGGAGTTCTAATTAGCACAACTGTTCTTTTTTCTGAAGTTTTAAAAGGACACAAAACCTGCTGTGCTACTGGTTAGGCTTTTACACTTTTCAGAAAAAGTAAGTGGCTGAACCTTCCAACTGGTTTATTCTTATAAACTCGATAACCAGTGGCAAAGGTGTAAATGAGGGAAGCAAAATCTTTAAATGCCTACATGTAGATTAAAAAAAAACTTGGTCAAAGTGAATTATAAATTCACAGTGAATTAAAATTATCATGATAAATAGTAGATTTAGGACAAGAATTCTTTTTTAAATCAAGTTGAATAAAATATGTCTTCATTTAAGTATCATGCTTTGATTTTTCAATTACAGGCTAGGATATTTGACTGGTGGATGAGAAATTCATTGATTTAGCTAAAAGTTTTACTTTTCCGCAAAGTAAGTAACAAAATCATATGGCTACAGAGGAGACACATACCTAGGGGCCCTTCCATGTAAAGCAGAAATAGATCACAGATAATATTCATTTAACAATACTTTAAGAAAAATATATTTCTTTTTTTTAAATTTCTTTTTTTATTTTTGCTGTGTTGGGTCTTCGTTTCTGTGCGAGGGCTTTCTCTAGTTGTGGCAAGCGCGGGTCACTCTTCATCACGGTGCATGGGCCCCTCACTATCGCAGCCTCACTTGTTGCAGAGCACAGGCTCCAGACGCACAGGCTCAGTAGTTGTGGCTCACGGGCCCAGTTGCTCCGCGGCATGTGGGATCCTCCCAGACCAGGGCACGAACCCGTGTCCCCTGCATTAGCAGGTACATTCTCAACCACTGCGCCACCAGGGAAGCCCTATATTTCTTTAAATGAGATTTTTGGATGTAGTGTCGGGTTCCGAAACTGATTTCTTGGGTCTCTAAGTTGCTAATATGAATGCAAACTACACACTGGCTTTTGGAAAATTTATGAAATTGAGGGAAGAAAATAACATCCCCAAGGATGGAGTCACATTAATGAAGATTCAGCTTGTACTAAAAGCACACATCATGCAAATCAAGTTTTTCTCTCTTTCCACTGTGCACTTACAGTTTTCTCAATAAAAATGTATGGATAAATATAGAAAATTTTGGAAAACAGCCCAAATTAAACACCCATGTAATCCTTTGACCAGAGTTAAACACTAGCAACTTTTTGCAATATACACCTATATACTTATTTATATAAACATATACATATATAGATATTTCATTGATACAATTCATTTATTTGTGATGATATAATTTTTCCATATTAACTTTACACACAAAACCATATCTACTTTGCATGCTCTGCTACCCAGTAGGCAGATCTGACCATATGTTCAAGGCATTCAAAAGGTAGTGGCTATATATATATACATACATATATATATATATACACACATACATATATATATACACATACACACACATATATATATAAAACACATTTATATATATCTTTTAATAATTTATATGTGATTTTCAAAAAAGCATGGGACATATCATGAGACAAGTTAAAAATTGGATTTTCTTTTGCTAATTTTCGTATTGCTTATTTTGAATAGATGGAATATTATAGTCTTTTCTGTATTTACAGTTTCTAAATGGCTCAAGTCAGTTTGCCCATATGCAAAAAAAAAAGGAAGAAGAAAAAGAAAAGCTGGCAGAGGGCAAAATGGTATAAAAACCTCAAACACATATTTATGAAACCAAGCCCAGAAACACAAATCAATATAACTATATTTCTATGCCACTGAATATACTCCTACAAAACTATATTTAGGGACTGAATACATTTGCTGAATTGATGTACCATGGTTGACTGAACCAATCCCTTACTGTTGGAAGTTCAGGTTGTTTCAAATATCACTATTACAGAAAACACCAATACACTTTTTTTATAATTTACTTGATTACAGCAAGGAATACAGACTCTTTGCTTTTCTACTGTCAGTTTCTTTCTTTCATCTCAACACATAATTCAAGTAATAAACAGATTGCTAAAGGCTAATCTCATTTTGAAGAGAACAGGGCCAGCCTCTAATGGATCAAATCTAATAACACTTCCCCACATTCGGTCACGTCAATGCCTCATCTGCCATTTCTTCCATAAATGCCATTTAAATATTTATTCATTTTATTAATAAAAGGTCAGTACCCCTGATATCTTGTTACTTTGACAGCTCATTTTCACACTAGTCCATCAGAATCCCTTCTTAACTAGACACTGACTAATTATTTAAAATAAGCATTAACTCCGTTCAGCCACGCTGGCACTCTCATCTCATATTTCCAGCCCCAGAACTGTGAGAAATGAATTTCTGCTGTTTATAAGCTGCCCAGTTTATGGTATTCCTGTTATAGCAGCCCAAGTAGACTAGGACAATATGGAAATAGGAAGACTTCTAAAGAGTTTATATTAACTATCACAAACTTATTAAATACAATATTTTTTAATGATCCATACATCTACAGAATCTCTCTCACATGGACAGGTCGATACTCCTGTGTACACTCCATCATACATTAACTCCATCTCAAATTTTATATCTTTATGCTTACCAAAGTTTTCTTACTTCAACTGTTAGCAATTATATAGTAGATATCATGGGAGAAAAAATCGGCATTAAAATATGATGCTGAAAGACTGTTTATGTTATTATTTTTAAATTAATGAAGAACACTTCTAAATTTCAAATGAAGGATCTTTTGTTACTAATTCTGAAATTAAGCAGACAAAATTAACTGAATTACATACTTAACTACTGCGTTAAATAAAATGCTCAAGGTTAAATTTTTAATTAGAACACAGTGATAATTACATAGAAATAAAGTAGCATGCATGAAATTCTACTACTATTTTTTTTTGGTCACACCACATGGCTTCAGGGATCTTAGTTCCCCGACCAGGGATTGAACCTGTGCCCTCAGCAGTGAAAGCTCAGAGTCCTAACCGCTGCACTGCCAGGGAATTCCCAATACTTTCTATTTTTTTAATTCAAGCCACGACAATGTATTCCCACTGAAAAACCTCACACCTCCTAGAAGGTGGGACTACATTTTTGTTGAGACAGAGTCAAAGGTGTCATAAACATAATTAATTATTCAGGTGAGTGGTTTTATTGAGAATTAGTCTTAAGAAAGAAGACAATCATGATTGGGTTTGGGGACAGGATGGGCACCATCTCTTATTTTCAGAAAACCATCACTTGGTTTGTAGTCCTATGAAAACTACTGGAAATTATAGCTATTCTCTGGGATTACCAGTTATAAAAAATATTATAAATGCAAAAATAGTAAATCAAAACAAGTAGGATATAAAGGCTTGGGACTAAATGAAAGAAAATAGTAATGGTAGGTGTACAGGCCTTAGACTGGAAGAAGACAGGTGTCCCAGCAAGATGAAGGGAAGACCCTTGCATCTCAGGCAGAATGAGCGAGGATCTGGGTCAGGAAGAAAAGGAAGCTGATGGCAAAGTGTTTTACAGTTAGCATGAAGGAAAATACACATATTCAAGATACACAATTTTGGGGTCTTAGGGCAGCAGGCTTTTCTGGGGTTGGTAAAAGGTGGGCATCCTGAGTGTTTCCTGGAGACCTTTAGACCGATGGCAGGGGCACTAGGACCATTTCACCACTCTATGCTTCTGTGAACTTCGACCTGGCCTCCGCCATTGGCTGACCAATGTGCAAAGTCAGAAAACACAGCAGTTAATTCCCAATTGTTGAGACTCATTTTTCATACCAAGGAGGCAGCTGCAGTCTGTGCATTAACAATGAATGGTATATGCTGATTTGCAGGAGAATTACATTAATCATTAAACCTCTAAAAACTCTGCCCATTTCATAGGAAACCTTGCTATTTACTTCTTTTTAAATCTGTAATACTGCACCTCTTTCATCGGTAATTATCTTGGGAAGTTGGGGGACAGGCAGAGATCATTTCTTTACTGTATTATTTATTTATTTAATTAAAGTATAGTTGATTTACAATGTTGTGTTAATTTTAGGAAAGTGACTCAGTTTTATACACACACACACACACACACACACATTCTTTTATATATTCTTTTCCATTATGGCTTATCCCAGGACACTGAATAGAGTTTCCTGTGCCATACAGTAGGACCTTGTTGTCTATGCATTCTGTATGTAATAGTTTGCATCTACTAACCCCAAACTCCCAGTGCATCCCTCTCCCTCACCCACGCCCCCTTGGCAACCACCAGTCTGTTCTCTATGTCCGTGATTCTGTTTCTATTTCACAGACAGGTTCATCTGTGTCACACTTTAGATTTCACATATAAGTGATATCATACGGTATTTGTCTTTCTCTTTCTGACTTCACTTAGTATGATAATCTCTAGTTGCATCCTGTATTGTTTATTTATTTATTTATTATTTAGTTATTTATTTTTGCTGTACGCGGGCCTCTCACTGCTGTGGCCTCTCCCGTTGCGGAGCACAGGCTCCGGACGCGCAGGCTCAGCGGCCATGGCCCACGGGCCCAGCCGCTCCATGGCACGTGGGATCTTCCCGGACCGGGGCACGAACCCGTGTCCCCTGCATCGGCAGCTGGACTCTCAACCACTGCGCCACCAGGGAAGCCCCCTGTATTGTTTATTAACAACACTAAGGCTACAAGAAACACAATATACATGATCATCACTGTTTACGAAATTTTGTCTCAGAATATATTTTACTTTAGGAAAAAAACCTAAAATTTTTAAATGACCCTTGATGCCAGTAACTAGCTGATTCACTTTGTTATACAGCAGAAACTAACACAACACTGTAAAGCAATTATACTCCAATAAAGATGCTAAAAAAAGAAAAAGAACTGTGTGTTCAAAAGAAAATCATTTCATGTTGCTAACAGTAAGATACGATTTTACTGAAAGTTACATTCTAACAATGAAAAATATAATACTAATTTATATCTAAAGAATTCTGATAAAATTAAAAACAAAAGTATATAAATTTATAAATTTTCTGTTCATCCTTATTAAATAAAATAAATTTATATCTTTTCAGTCTTTGCAAACATTATTTATAAACCTCTGTGAAAACAAAACTACTGATAATTTTTAAGGCACAGTGCGTGTTAATATTTATGACTATTTTACTATACCTTGCTTTATGGAAATTATGGACTTTTGAATGTAAATATTGACCAAGGGATGGCGGTGATGGACTTTTTGGATATACATTATCAATTCATTCATAAACACAGAATGCTTCTGAAGACACTCAAAGCCTGTTGATATGATTTTCTTTGGGGATGATTCTAATGTTAGAAGCTTTGTAGCATCAGTAATTTCTAGAATACAGATGTAAACCACTTAAAGGTGGGAAGAAACTGCTGTATTATCCTAATACCTTCTTAAGTATTAAAAGAAGAAATTTTGAACACAGATGATGAGTAGACCTTAAGATACAAGTGGTATTAATAGCTGTAATTTCTATGTGGCAGGCACTATACAAGCAGCCTAAAACAGACCAAATGGACCTGCCAAAACATGTCATGCATAAGGACTCTGCTTAGAAGGGAATTTAACTGGTTCAACTTTCTTTCTTTCCCATGCAATAAAAGAAGAAAAGAGATTGCCAGGCTACTGCTAATTTCCACATTCACTGCCTTTAACAAAAAGTTGGGAACCCATGTATTTATGGCACATAAACCCTATGACTCTCACATTATCCTATGTGAATAAAAAATAATTTTCAGTTATAATTTGCTTTAAACTTTCTGAAAATACTTCTCAACAAAAAGAAAAAATATGGAAAATGAAAGCCTAATGGCAACTAATTATAGGGCTAATATAAAATTGTGGCAAGAAA
Source organism: Lipotes vexillifer (assembly GCF_000442215.2). Taxonomy (NCBI): domain Eukaryota; kingdom Metazoa; phylum Chordata; class Mammalia; order Artiodactyla; family Lipotidae; genus Lipotes; species Lipotes vexillifer. The sequence goes on from NW_006785319.1 coordinate 942,761, forward strand.
AAACTCACCAAAATTTAGAAATTTTTATAAACTTCTATAAATCAGATTACCTGTATAATGATTAACCATGATTAATGATTGACCATGGCCAAGCAACCATCTTCAAGTCTTTAATCTGACACAATTTTTCACTGAACTTTTATGTGCAGTTTCTTTACTAAACACTTTTCATAATAAAAACACTAGAATAAAGTATGCCTACTTAATCAAATTCTTTATAACTATGATGTGGGAAAATGAATTTAAAATAAGAGTAAAAATTCAAGTGTAAAGATAATATAAAACCCTCCTAATTTTTTGAGTTCTCAGCAGAGGCCTGAATAAATCAGCATTAATAAGTAGCCTGAATAATTAAGGGTGTCCCAGGAGTGAAAATCAAATATCCTATGAAACTATCTAAATAATGTCAAATCAGTCAGGCACTCATCACTTTTAATTAAGTATAACAGGGTCACTGATGGGGTTATCACAGAGAAATCTTGTAAAGAGAGAGAGATATATAAACTTTGTACCCCCTAAATATTTTGGTATGCCATATAAGGACTTTTGCCTATTATACATTTTCAATTAAGATAGAGAAGGGATTTCTTTTAAGAAAACATTATATCAATACTTCATCATTCAATGTATCTTTAATGAGTAACAATGTACTTTGAAAACAACTTAAGTTACTGATCTGCGGCTCAGAGTTGTTGGAATCTCACAGTTATCTATTTTGTTTAAGGGAAAATTTGACATGATAACTATGCATGGGTCCTAGGGAAGCCTGAGAGGTAAATCAGAAGGTGACGGAGGAGCGGTCTCTAAGAACCGTGGGACTGACAGGTGGAGGGGCGATGTCACCCAGTTCTCAGAAGTGCTTACCCTGTTCTCATTTTTCTCAAGTTTTTTCAAGGGGTCAGACACTTCGCATGTTCTATTACAAAATCATCATATCACCTTTTCTGAGATTGTGACACAAATACTTATCCTCATTTGATACATGAGAAAACAGAAGTAGAGAGAATTTTATGCCTTTTTCCCAAAGGTCACAAAGCCAATAAGCCAAAAGTAGAGATTCAAATCCACATAATCTGGCGCTAGAGCCTGGGCTATTTTCAGCTGTAATTTTGTCCCTATAAGAGCTGGAGACGCAGATGTTTTACAGAAATCCCTTCATTATCCAGGTATGTTTCTCTCTCCAAAAAAACCTTTCAGCCAGAGCAACACTTCCTTTGAAAACTGTGAATATTCTAAGCGACAGTTGTTTTTACCTCTTCCCTAAGAGAAACTGAGGATATTCAGTTTTGTATATTTAAAATTTTTGAATTGTCTTCATAGGATGATTGAAATGCCCCTTGAAATTATGATACATGTAAAGAATTCTTAACTAGAAGAATTGTTTTTAATTTTTAAAGATAAAATATTGGGTGATTAATTTATCTCATCAGTGTGTCCTTTCAATCAACATTGGAAATCAACTAGCAAGGGAGTTCATTTAAGTTCCTTTGAGACTTTGCTGGGTAAGGTTCTGGAATTCACTGCACATTCCATCTACCTAGTAATAGGCTATGTGCCCCACTTGATGACTCAGGACTGTCTTTCTGACTTTTCCACCTGGTTGGCAATGCAGAACTAACAAATGGGGGGCATTTTGAGAGTAAGTATTTACAAATTACATTTGTCAGAAATATTCCCATTGTAAGTCAGTAGTCCCTTAGTTGTATATAGCTACATCAACACTGGGTGTATTAAAATTTGAGAAATGTGATAGTTCCTTCTCACCTAGTCTATAAGTTAGGTATTTTTAACTATTATATATAATAAGTTAATGGGGGGCTTCCCTGGTGGCGCAGTGGTTGAGAATCTGCCTGCCAATGCAGACGACACGGGTTCGAGCCCTGGTCTGGGAAAATCCCACATGCCATGGAGCGGCTGGGCCCGTGAGCCACAATTACTGAGCCTGCGCGTCTGGAGCCTGTGCTCCGCAACAACAGAGGCCGCGATAGTGAGAGGCCTGCGCACCGCGATGAAGAGTGACCCCCGCTTGCCACAACTAGAGAAAGCCCATGCACAGAAATGAAGACCCAACACAGCCATAAATAAATAAATAAATACATTGTGTATTATTTAAAAAAAAAAAAAAAAAAAAAGTTAATGGGTTTACAATTTTTAAGTAATATTGACTTGTTGTGATACAATTAACCACTCTTCCTCTCTATTTTTCCAATAAAGTCTTACATTATTCTACGGATATTAGGTTTTATTTATACTTGTTTAAAGAAGGCCAAGATTTCTGGTTTTCATGCCCTGTTTGTAATCAAAGCTCTTTGGAGCCTCAGTGTAAAACCTTTTTGCAGTTCCCATTTCTCTGTGATAATTCAACACTACTAATTACCCCTTCTACTTTATGTCTCCCACTTGAACAAAGTATTGCATTTCAAGTCGTAATTAGTTATATTTATTATTTTCCCTAAATAATACTGCTTTTGTTCTGGTTACTAAGATCTAAAAAGTCTACAGCTGCTCATTTCACAGATAATCCATGAAATTTGAGAGCATGTTAAAAGCAGCACTTGGAAATGGAGATATTACAAAGTTGGAAAAATAAATTTTCAAGATACTAGATTGCAGTCCCTAAAAATATTTCGTGTTATTTTCTTATGGTTAAAATACATGGTAACCTTTATTTTGCTAAAGCAAATTTAACTAGTAAGGGAAAATAAAACCTAAGCAACAAAAAAATGCTTCGATCAGCCATTTCCAGCATTCAACCACAATACATGTGTTAGGAAGTATATCATTAGTTACTTGCAAGCAATCAGTCATGTATTGTGAATCTGTCACTAAATTGAATGCAAATGGTGAAATGGGAACATAGGAAGCAGTAATTTTTTAAGAAAAAAACTGGAAAGTGTTATTTTTTAAAATTTGTGAACTAAATAAAGGGATTTTATTTTTTTAGTAATACCTTAGTTTATATTGCCCTCCCAAAACCCTTCACTCAATTAACTTTATTATTGTGATGAGCTATAAGGTATATAAACAGCCCTAGGGCTACAATCTAGCTTTGTCAAATCCTGTTATTTAAGCCAACAGTCATTTCAAATGCTTTTGCTACCTTTTTAACAATTAAAACTTCTGAGACAAAGTTGAAGACCGCCATATAGATTTCAGTGATTTCAAATATCCCCTCCCCTCCTCAGAAGCAGCCAACAGGCTGAGTTTGGATGTCAACATTAAATTGTATGTTATATATGTCTATTCATTTTACTGTTGACTGCTACATAAACAGAAGCTATTATTGGTTTTCTACTTTAATTATATTTCCTATTCAATTTCTAATCTTTTAATAAATATCATACTCCTCATTTTTGCAATAAATCTTGAGAGAATTTGCCTAGTAATTAGTTTTAAAAAGAAACTGTTTTGTTAAAATACATCACGACATACTTTTTTTACTATCTTAATGATTTCTATTCTTATTTTAATTATATCATTTTTTATCTCTCTTTTGATCTGTTATTTTTTCAACATCTTGAATTGGACACAGCTAATTAATTTCATCCTAATTGGAAGTTTTAAACATATTTTTCTTATTTTTATTATTAATAGTGCCATGAGGATATTTAAACATGCATTAAAATGCCAATAAAGTAGGCACAAATATCCTATTCCATATTACCCTAAAGGATTTCATATGAACACGAAATAAAATGTAGGTCATAGATCCTGAAATTGTGTCTAATACAATCATACACTTCTGAATTTTGAGTTTGGAGGATGATTAAACAGTCTAAACCATTAGGGATTAGGATAACCAAGAAAATAATGCTCACAAAGAAAAATATGCAGATGTTGCACAAGGATTCTGGTTGCTTAGTTTTGAATAGCTAATAATAGAGATAATGATTTATTTTTGTGTGTGGTTTGCCACTTAAGTATGATATAATTGACTTTTTCCCCCTAAAGCAGGCAACTAACACTAAAACTACCGTTTGTAAAATTAATTAGATGTCCTATATGAGATGCAAGTGATTTTCTCATAGATTATTTCAGTTAACATAATGGTCTTATTACTGGGACAAAAGCACCTCTTCTAATAGGCTGAATATGAGTTTCATAAAGCACTCAAATGGGGACTATATAAACTAATACAGCAAATTGGAATCAGGCTGAAGCAGATAAAATGCTAATACCAAATCTCAGTAAAATAAACTAGCTTCCATTTGGAGGATTGACTTCTGAATATGTAAAGCAGGCTGAAGTAAATACTTCACAGAGAGGTTACAGTCATTTAACATATTCCATGCAACTTTCCTACCAGTTGTCTTTATTATTTCACAAAAACTTTCTATAGCTCATATATATATATATATAACCCCACACCTCTACTTTATATTGTAAAGAATCACCAAAATGGAGCTCTAGCAACTTTGAAATGAAAATAAGAACTGATTCAAATATACAAGGCTTCAACACAATGTGATCTGTTATTTCAAACTGACTAATGTAGTGGTATTTCTAAAACAAATGTACAAATAGCAACAACAGCAGACTCATACAACACTCCATAAAATTCTTCCACTGTGCTCAAGAATCTTAGAACTAAGTGGCTGAAGGCATGAGATCTAGAGCAAGTAAAACTGAGGTTTAATACTAACTTGTGATGTTAAGGTGGACAGGATTTCTTCATTTCTTAAATGGTGTTAACAGAATAACACTGAGTTTTTGGGAGCAGCAGAAAAGAGAGCACATTAAAATGGTGGTTACTGTGGTTTCATTTGACATGTAAGTGAATAACTACACTTCATGATAGAAGGTGTGACTACTTTAAAACAGGTACTTTTGTATTGGAGTTTCCAAACTCTAATGAAAATGTGTTTGGGAGGAAAAGGGAGATGTTTATGCTAAAGATATAAGTTTTCAAAACAAACAGAAATAGAAGATGGGGGAAAATGTTGATGTATGAGGAAACAGTATGAGCAAAGAAAAGGGGTAAGAGAGTGAAGAAAGGTGTAATGATGGAAAGAGCATTTTAGCTTACATAAACTGAATGAAATGTAAATTTGGTAGAGGAAGGTGAAGAGGAAGACACACGGTTGTAGAATATTTTCAGAGTATTTGAAGAAATAATGATCAAGATATTCCAAATTGGATGAAAAACATCAATCTACATATACAAGAAGCTCAATAAACTCTAAGTAAGACAAACTCAAAGACAGCCACACCTAGGCACATCACAGTCAAAATATTGAAAGACAAAGAGAGAATCTTGGATGCAGCAAGATAAAAAATGACTCATTTGGTACAGGTACCTTCAATAAGATGGTGACTTATCAGAAAACATGGAAATTAGAAGGTAAAAGGATGCCATATTCCAAATGCTGAAAGAAAACTTCAACTAGGAAGTTTATAACCAGGAAACCTACTTTTCAAAAATGAAGGAGAAATTATGATATTCTCAGATAAACAAACAAAAAAAAAAAATCAGAGAATTCATTTCTGGCACACTTGCCCTACAGGAAACACTAAATGAAATACTTCAGGTTGAAATGAAAGGACAATAGACAAAAACATGAATTCACATAAAGAAATAAGCCATACTATTAAAGATAATTACATAGGTAAAGGTAAAAGCATAAATATAGTTTTTATAATTCTTTTCTTTTCCTATCTGACTTAAAAGGCACTGTATAAAGCTGTAATTGTAAAACTGTGCCAACCAACTTATAACCTATAAAAGTATCATTTGTGTGAATAGTACAAAGCAGAGGTAGCAAGAACAAAGCTACATTACAACAAGGGTTTTGTTTACTATTGAAATTAAGTTGATGTGAATGTGAATGAGGTTGGAAATTATTTTAAGTTAATTGTAACTGCTAGGAAAACCACTAAGGGAAAAAGTATATGTGTATTTGTGTGTGTATGTATAAACAGACAACAAAGGTACTCAATTAGTACACTAGAAATTGTACATATAACTCAAGAGAAGGCAACAGTAGAAGAAAAGAGGAACAAAATAGACACAAAAATTTTGAAAACAAATAACACATGGCAAATAAATTCCACCTTATCATGACAGTAATGACTTTAAATATAAATCAACTAATTATAACTTGGCTAAATACTGACTAAATATAACTTGACTAAATATTGACTAAATCCTCCAATCAAATGGCAGAAATTGGTAGAATGGATTAAAAAAAATAGCCAACAATATGCTCTCTAAAATCATACACTGAGAATCAATAAGTTGAAAGTAGAAGGATGTTAAAAGATATATTATGCAAACAGTAAACAAAAGAGAGCTAGTATTACATTGATATCAAAACCAAAGACATCCCCCAAAAAGAAAACTATGGACCAACATCTCTTATAAATACAGATGCAAAATTCTCAACAAAATACTAACAAACCAAATCTAGCAACATGTAAATTGGACTGTGTACCGTTACCAAGCATTTATTATCCTAGGGATGATTTAACATCCCTAGGATAACATCCCTAACATATCCTAGGGTTGATTTAACATTAAAAAATCAATTAGTATCAAGCATAATATCAAAAAAGGACAAAAACCACATGACCGTTTTAACAGACATAGAGAAAGCATTTGATAAATACATCATCTTTTCATAATAAAGGCTTTCAAAAAATAAGGATAGAAGGAAATTTCCTGAACTTGATGAAGGGCATCTACCAAACAGCAGAGTTAAGAAGACACTTGAGCAGGAAAGATTGCATGCTTTCCATGTTAGACGAGGACAAGACAAGGATGTATTTATTACCTTTTTATTGAACTTTATATTGGGGATTCTTGCCAGGACAATCAGGCAAGGAAACCAAGTAAAAGGCATTCATATTGATAAGAAAGAAGTAAAATAACATCTAACTGTAGATGACATGTTCTTATATATAGAAAATCCTATGAAATCCACATAAAAATTAGGACTAATAATCAATTTTATTTTTTCTCACCCATTTCTCCCATCTTGTACCCCCACCTCTGGCAACCACCAATCTGTTCTCTGCAGTTATAAGCTTAGCTCATTTGTTTATTTATGTATCTATTTGAGACGCCACACATAAGAGAAATCATACAGTATTTTTTATTATCTGACTTATTTTACTGAGCATGATGCCCTTGTGGTCCATCTATGTTGTGGTAAATGGCACGGTTTTGCTCTTTTTAATGGATAAATAATATTCCACTGTGTGTGTGTGTGTGTGTGTGTGTGTGTGTGTGTGTGTATACCATAATTCATTGATAGCCACTTAAGTTGTTTCCATATCTTAGCTAATGCTGAAATGAGCATTGTCTTTTCAAATTGCTGTTTTTGATTTCTTCAGATAAATATCCAAAAGAAAATAAAAGTACTACTGCTGGATCACATAGTACTTCTATTTTTACATTTTTGAGGAAGGTCCATACTGTTTTTCCATAGTGGCTACACTAATTTACATTCCCACCAACAGTGTAGGGGGTTCCCTTTTCTCCACATCCTCATCAACATTTATTATTTGCAGACTTTTTGATGATGGCCAGTCTAACAGGTATGAGGTGATATCTCACTGTGGTTTTGATTTGCATTTCCCTGATAACTAATGATACAGAACATCTTTTCATGTACTTGTTGGCCATCTATATGTCTACTGTGTAGAAATGCCTACTCAGTTCCTCTGCCCCGTTTTAATTGGATTTTTTTTTTTTTTTGCTATTAAGTTATATGAGTTCTTTGTATGTCTTGGATATATGTGCTTAATCAGTTTACGCAAGGTTAAAGGATACAAAATCAATATATAAAACCAACTGCATTTTTATACACTAGCAATGAACAATCTGAAAATGAAATTAGGAATACAATTCCATATACAATAGCATCAAAAACAGTAAAATACTGACAAATTTAACAGTACTTCAAGACTTGTGCACTGAAAGCTACAAAATGTTTTTGAGTAAATTAAAGAAAACCTAAATAAATAGAAAGATTTCCCATGTTCATGGACTGGAACATGCTAATAAGCACATGTAAAAAATGCTCAACATCCGTATTCACTAGGGAAATGCAAATCAAAACTTCAATAAGACATTATTTCATACCCAGGAGAATTATTAAAATAAAAAACAGGGCTTCCCTGGTGGCGCAGTGGTTGAGAATCTGCCTGCCGATGCAGGGGACATGGGTTCGTGCCCCGGTCTGGGAAGATCCCACATGCCGCGGAGCGGCTGGGCCCGTGAGCCACGGCCGCTGAGCCTGCGTGTCCGGAGCCTGTGCTCCGCAATGGGAGTGAGAGGCCCACGTACCGCCAAAAAATAAATAAATAAATAAAAATCAAAAAATTAAAATTAAAAACAGATAATAACAGGTGAGGGTGAGGATATGGAGAAATGAAAATACTCATAAGTTACTGATAGACTGACTGTAAAATGATGCAGCCATTTTGCAAAGCAGTTTGACAATTTCTCAAAATGTTAAATATATATATATGGCCCAGCAATTTGACTCTTAAGTATATACTCAAGGGTAATGAAAACATAAGTCCTCATAAGTTGTACACGAATGTTCATAGCTGCATTACTGATAATACCTGCTGAATTGATGAATACAGTGTGATCTATTCCTACAATGGAATATTATTAATTCATAAAAAGAAATTAAGTATTTATATGTGCTACAACCTGGATGAAACTCTAAACATTATGAAAAGGAAAGAAGCCAGTCACAAAAACCATTTATCATTGTATCAGTGTATTTATATAAAATGTCCAGGAGAGGCAAATACAAAGAGACAGACAGAAGGTGACCTCTGAGCAGCTGCAGTTCCCTAGCCAGTGAGATTTATCCATGGTGCAATTATTGCTAATTGAAAACTTTTCCAAAAGAGAAAGAAGGTAGATTAGTGGTTCCCAAGAGCAGGGGGGAGGGAGGAATGGGGAGTGACTGCTAATGGATATAGGGTTTGGGGGTCGGGGTGATGAAATACTCTAAAATTAGATAGTGATGATGGTGGCACAACTCTGAATATTGTGAAAAACACGTGCACATTTTAATATGGTCAATTTTATGGTATATGAATTATATATCAATAAAGCATTCACTACAAAAGAAAAAAGGAAATAAATTTAAAGGAAAGAAACAATCAATTATCTTTTATCCAAAGAGCAGATCTCAGCTTCTTTGTCCAAAATCCTTAGAGAAAGTGAAAAAATGATAAAAATAAGGGATAATCTCCATGGAGATTTTTAGAGGTTTATTCAACTTCCCTTTACATTACTGTTTACATTAGAATATCTTCAGCAAATTATATGAATTCATAACACTTGCTTAGCAGAGGGTAGTTAAATTAAATCTACAGTTCAAAGTATGATAGGAACATAAACCATTAAGATAATGTTCAGATTTGGTAGATTATCTCTTCAACTTAACTGTAACAAAAGTGAAATTATTTTCACACAAAATAAAATTTATTCTCATTAACATTCTACAGCAAAAAGGAAAAGAAATAAACAATTTGACAAGTTGAAAATCAACAAACCAAAATTGCTTTAGGATGAATTGTTCTAAATGTCTTCATTGTAAAAAACAAAACAACAAAAAAACTGGAATGTAACCATTTTTAGACTGTCACTTACTTCTCTTTCATGGTAAATTATATGGAATATATTTTACAGATTCCAACTACATTTTTAAAGTTTTAAGGGAATAGTGCTTCTTTGTTCTGAAATACCATTAAAAGAGATTACTTTTGTTAATAGATGCATATTAGAGAGTGTCAATGTTCTTATTTTTTCCTTACTAACCTAAAGTGTACATCGTTGCACAGTAAAAAGGAAAAAAAACAGAAGATATAAACTTCAAGTAAAATTCTACCAGAATAACATCCATCTTATATTGACGCATTCTGGTACTGACTATTGAAAGGTTTTAGATAAAATCAGCAAAAAGAGCAACATAAAATATTTAATAAATGATCTTTGATAATCGTCTGATATAAATAAAAGATAAACATCAATTTCATCTAGCTCATAATGCACAGTGCCTCAAAGATATATTTGTTAAACACTGTAGCTGAAAGCATATACACTTTAGAAATCGATGTGTAGGTAATGTAATTTCTTCATTTTGTATCTTATAAAATTAATAATTTATGTTATTATCAACCATTAGGTTCCAATAACAAAAGACAAACTCCTAGAGTAGAAACTATAAATTGTGAGAGTTTTTCTTCACTTGAATATAAAGAACACGCAACCCAACCAACCAAATATCTTTATAATTCATTTCACAGGGAGTTCATTTAAATTTCATCAAATTACTGGTATTTCAATAACTGACTCTTTATTTTTATACAGCATTTTTAAGATAAATGCAAAATCAGTGTTAATTAATTAACATTAATTTTGTGCCAAATGTTTACAAACTAAACAGGCAATCTTTCATCCTCTCAGCACCCTGGGAGGCTGGCAGCATTCTTATATTCGTTTTTGAGGACCATTAAGTAGGGACTGAGTCAAGGTCTCTTTTTGACTCTGCTTTGCAGCTTCCAAACATTAGTACCTATTCCCAAGAATTGTACTCCAGCTCTGGTACTGCCAAGTGTTTCTTTCGTGCAACAGGAATTATTCAAGAACCGTAACTTTAGTATTAGAACTTTATATCAGAATGTAGAGTGTCGTACACTTAGGTGGCTCTTTTGGTTAAGGGTGACTGAAAAAGTAGTGCACAGTGCTTGCAATATCTCTGATCTTCTGTAACAGTTTGGTAAGCATCATTATAAAAGTATTTCTAGACCTATTTACATGGAAGGGCAGCAGTACTTGAAGGTGGTGTGTACTGCAAAACCAGTCAAGCCTTCCTGATAATTTTATACCCATTGCATTTACTGACACTATTTTGCTGGTATTTCTCCCCCAAATCTTATAACAGAAGATAAAACAATTTTTTCAGATACATTTTGACTATCATTTTATGTCCTCAGCTAATACTGAAAAGAAAAAAAAACCTACAATCTTTATTATTTAATAGAACAGTGATGGTGTTGACAAAAAGGGTTAAAAGTTTGAAGTTTTATAAATTTATATTAATCTTCTCAGATTTATTAATGGGACATATACATATTCATGTCTCAGAGGGTTAAATTACATTCCTTTGGAAGAAAACATGTATGCATACGAGTTACATAGTATAACTAAACTATTAATTCAAGGAGACTTCATTTTGTTTATTTGTAGACGTACAAAACGGGAAATCTACCTGCATTAATATGTCCATTAGAAGTAAAGATTTAGCACAGCCCTTACCCTAATTCCTTGCATGTAATTCAGGACATGGGGATATTTTTTTAAAAAGCTAGCACTGAATGAGATTAACAGTTATATTTAACAACACATAGGAACACCCTTCTTTCACACCGTCTTTCCATTATAGATCATATTCAGAAATACAAGTAAGAAAAAAAGCTGTAACACCTTTATCAATATCGCCTCAAGAAAACTTGCCCATTAGTGGCCTTACTGTGGGGAGGGATCATTATCTGGTAAATTTATCAAAGGTCTAACAGGCGACTGAAGTGTGCGACTTCTACCCAGGTCTGTCAGATGGCAGCAAAAGGTCCCAGTTAGTCAGTATGCACAGGGTGAACGCGCATGGATGAAAATACTCACACCCCGACAAGCAGCTCTTTTGAAGCTTGCGGTCAGACCAGCATATGGGAAGAAAATGGCCAGCCTGTTTGTTAGCCAGCAAAGAGAAAGCACTACCAGAGGGATGCAATACCAGAGCTGTCCACACGAACAGAACCCTCCTCCCTGCCTTTATTTTCTCTCTTGCAATCAAATGTACCCATAAAAGAGGCACGCTAGGACCCATGGGGTGTTAATTTTAAAGCCTAAATCTTAGAAACTAGTTCTAATTCTTAGCAGACACAGCTTAGGAGCCTTCATGTACAGAGTGTGCACTTGAGAACTTTATGTCTCTTCTCTTTATCTACAGTCATCAATCGGCTAACATCTGAAGCTGACAAGTTGTTAATAATTTTTTTTAATCCTAAGAAAAGCATTAAGAATTTTTTTTAATATGTATCTGTTTTTAAATTTTATTTATTTTCTTGGTCACATTGGGTCTTCGTTGCTGCGCGTGGGCTTTCTCTAGTTGTGGCGAGCGGGGGCTACTCTTCCTTACGGTGCGTGAGCTTCTCATTGTAGTGGCTTCTCTTGCTGCGGAACACGGGCTCTAGGTGTGTGGGCTTCAGCAGCTGTGGCTCACGGGCTCAGTAGTTGTGGCGCGTGAGCTCAGTAGTTGTGGCTCGTGGGCTCTAGAGCACAGGCTCAGCGGTTGTGGCGCATGGGCTTAGCTGCTCTGTGGCATGTGGGATCTTCCTGGACTGGGGATGAAACCTGTGTCCCCTGCACTGGCAGGTGGATTCTTAACCACTGCACCACCAGGAAGTCTCAGAGAAAGGATATTATATGTCTTATAATATAAAACTATGTCAAAATATGTCAACATGTCCATCACAAACATACTTATTCACATTCTTAAATTTAATGAATTTAAATGGTTATCATTGCTTTTGTAGTTTGTACATACATTGGCCAGATTTAGCAAACAAAATAGACAAATTTAACTGGCATACTGTTTTTATTCTGTCGACCACATCTACCTAAAAACTTATGAGAAAACAATATGTATATAGTTTCTATATGATCTTAAGTAATAGGGACATGCAATATGACCTTTAGTAATAAAAAGTAGGGGAAAAGTTAGAAAACCTGCCATACGCCACAGCAATCACCAAAACACACGCTGTCAAATTATCTACCTCATATCCTCCACCAGCCAGTTTCAAGTTGAAATGAATACAGATGAATTGCTGCTTTTTCTCTAGGCTTATCCTAGATTTTGACAGGGCCTGCACGTAACAAAGCTCTTAATGGAAGCTGAAATTGTCTTCAATTATACCCAGTGTCTAAAGGTGGGTCAGCCTGGCTTTTTAAGCTCTTCAAATGTCTCTGATATTTGTCAGGGTTACCAAATTAATAGGACTCCATGAACTTTTGTCCTTACTTACAAGTTAAAATTTAGAGGAAAGTACTACATACATTATGATGTTTTTTTAAAGATTTCCCAAGTTAGGTTTGCAGATGAACTCACAAGTTTAGGCATAAGAAGGAATCTGAAGAAAATCAAGGCTACAATTGAAGCTGAAGTGTGTTGCAACCATGAGGGCTGACGATGCTATGGTCTCTGATTTCAGAAATGGAGGGGGACCTTTTTCATTTATGATTTATTCATTTATTTAGCAAATATTAATTAAGCATCTTCTCTTCTGTATTCTAGGCATTGGGGATGTAGCAGTGACAAACCAGGCAACTGAATCTGCCCTCATGGAGCTAACAGTCCAATGTGAGGACAGAGGCCATTGTATATGCTATTTTAATTTGAATAAAAGTTTTTTTGAAATAAAAGTTTCCAATGTTTCTTTTTCACATATATGAATTATTATATGTAAATTTATCTTATTCTGTCCATTAGTTGAGCATTCTTATTGTATCTTTTTAGTTTCATTTTGATCAGGGGATAAGCAGGTAAGAAACATATTCCTCTGTACACTTTTTATTTAAAATTCTGAATCTTTGTAAATAACATTGGATCAAATATATTTAACACATATTTCTTTTCCCATCCCATGCCACCCTGCCACTGAGACTCAGTGTGAAAGGAAGAAATATTTGTTATCTTTTTTCATATGTTAATAGATTTGCACTATTGGAATTCAAAATTCCTAGAGATCAAAGAGTTTTTCAATCAAAATAAACAGAATTTAGTTTTTGGTTTTTTTTGTTTTTGTTCTTTTTTTTGCGGTATGCGGGCCTCTCACTGTTGTGGCCTCTCCCGCTGTGGAGCACAGGTTCTGGACGCGCAGGCTCAGAGGCCATGGCTCACGGGCCCAGCCGCTCCGCGGCATGTGGGATCTTCCCGGACCGGGGCACGAACCCGTGTCCCCTACATCGGCAGGCGGACTCTCAACCACTGCACCACCAGGGAAGCCCCAGAATTTAGTTTGTATTTAACATAAGATTCCTCTGACATTGGTCACGGACAAGTTGTGACCCTAACTTTATTAATTCTATTACATTCTGCTTTCCTAAAACTGTCTTTTCTTGGAAAAATTAAATAACATGTTTAAAACAATTAATACCACATCTTAAATTACTTACAAACTCTCTAAAATGGCAATAACCTCATATTGTGAGCTTGTAACATGTGGAGACAATTGTTGCAAAGAAGCAATTTGTTCCTGGAAGCTCCATTATCTCTGACATATGTCATTATTATGCAGTGGCAAACTTTTCTATTTTGGGGAATCTCTCAATCATTTTAATTAATTAAAGGAAGTGAAGAAACAAACTCTGCTAAGAGCCGAACCTATTTTTCCTATGTTTAATTTTGACAATGTGAATGATTTCTATTTTCAGGGATAAGTATATGAATGTATATGCAGATTGGTCCAACCCACAACAATTTTATGACTATGACCCAGACCCATGTTTACTCAGGTAAACATGATGATCCTCTTTTTCAAGGAGCTCATTAGTCTACAGTGGGGATAGATGTAAATTCACATCCAAATAATGTGGAAATTGCAATGATATTAACACAGAATACTACAGAAGAGGGGTCATTGCAAAGGTAGTTGCCAACAGTTGTTCTGTGCACTAAGTACTTTAGATGTATTCACTTTAATTCTTATAACCACCCAGTGAGATGGGTACTATTATTATCTTCATTTTACTGTTTTAGAAATCGAATCACAGGATTTTGTTGTTGTTTGTTTGTTTTAAAGTAATCTGTTCAAGGCCTCCCATTTGGTAAGCGGCATAGCCTGACATGGGAGGTTTCAAGGAAAGTAGCCTGAAAAAGCTGTATTATTAGTCTTAAAAGATTAGTTAGAATAAGGGACATAGAAACAAGGAAAGTGTAATGGAGATACATTTTAGGTAGAGAAAACAGGACTGAAAACAGTACACGGGTAATAAATATATGCTGTGTGCTATTTACAATAGCCAGAACATGGAAGCAACCTAAATGTCCATCAACAGAGGAATGGATAAAGATGTGGTGCATATATACAATGGAATATTACTCAGCCATAAAAGAGAACAAAATAATCCCATTTGCAGCAACAAATATGGACCTAGAGATTGTCATACTGAGTGAACTAAGACAGAGAAAGACAAATATCATATGATATCACTTATATGTGGAATCTAAAAAAAAAAAGGTGCAAATGAACTTATTTACAAAACAGGATTCACGGATGTAGAAAACAAGCTTATGGTTACCAGAGGATAAGGGGGGTGGTGGATAAATTGGGAGACTGGGACTG
The DNA here is from genome assembly GCF_000442215.2 of Lipotes vexillifer. Classification (NCBI taxonomy): domain Eukaryota; kingdom Metazoa; phylum Chordata; class Mammalia; order Artiodactyla; family Lipotidae; genus Lipotes; species Lipotes vexillifer. The sequence goes on from NW_006785319.1 coordinate 958,133, forward strand.
ACATATACACACTACTATATAGAAAATAGATAACTAATAAGAACCTGCTGTACAGGGAACTCTATACTCTGTAATGGTCTATATGGGACAAGAATCTATAAAAAAAAGAGTAGATATATGTATATGTATAACTGATTCACTTTGCTGTACACCTGAAACTTACACAACATTATAAATCAACTATACTCCAATTAAAATTTTTTTTAAAAGCCTATGTTGGGGGGCTTCCCTGGTGGCACACTGGTTAAGAATCCACCTGCCAATGTAGGAGACACAGGTTCAAGCCCTGGTCCGGGAAGATCCCACATGCTGCAGAGCAACTAAGCCCGTGTGCCACAACTACTGAGCCTGTGCTCTAGAGCCCATGAGCCGCAACTACTGAAGCCCAGGTGCCTAGAGCCCATGCTCCCAAAGAGAGAAGCCACCACAGTGAGAAGCCTGCGCACCACAACGAACAGTAGCCCCCGCTTGCCACAACCAGAGAAAAGCCCGTGTGCAGCAACGAAGACCCAACGCAGTCAAAAAAAAAAATGCTCTGTGGATGGAATACGTGCAATCTTGGTTTTGCAATGGCAAAATCTGGAAGGTGGAATTCAGAGAAGATGAGTAGAGCACTCATGAACTCAGGGCCTCTTGAGGAAGAGTGGACTCTGATTGGCACGTTGCGGGGCGGGGGGTGCTCCAGAAAGCAAAGAAGAGTTGTAAAAAGAGGTGGTTGGTACAGTTTTGCTGGTTATAAAGATCATTTTGATAATGGATGATGGATTTGAGAGGGACAAAGCTGGAGGCAGAGCAACAAGTCAGAAGGGCATTTCAGTAAGTGAATTACAGCTACTTTGAATGGAATTAGAAGACAGGATGGCTTGAAAAGTACTCAGGAGGCACACTGGGCAAGATTTGCTCCTTGACTGGATGTGAGATGTGGGCAAGAAAGAGACTTCACAGGAATAATTCTCAACGATTTAGAATAGTTTGGATGAACAATGATGTCATAAATTGAGAAGGAAGAGAGAATTAAAATTGGGAGAGTTTAGACACATTGAGTTTGAGACACCTGTGGGTCACTGAGGCCCAGAGGTGCAGTAGTGTTTTGAATATTCAGGTCAGGAAACCAAGCAGGACCCATGGGGCTCCTGGGCACAGAAGCATTTCTGTCCCCCGTTTCTTATGTCTAGGGATTAGACCCCAGCCTCCATGACCTTCCCTGAGGTCCAAAGGGCAGATTCGAATGGCTGCTGATCACGGAAGGAAGGGGATACAGAGACAAGGGAGGTGCAGCCAAGACACAACAGTGCAGCCTTGGGGCAGGTCCTGGTTCCCCCTCAAAGGGTACAAGTAACAATATCTTTAAGCTCTTTTTTTTTTTTAACATCTTTATTGGAGTATAATTGCTTTACAATGGTGTGCTAGTTTCTGCTTTATAACAAAGTGAATCAGCTATACATATACATATATCCCCATATCCCCTCCCTCTTGAGCCTCCCTATCCCACCCCTCTGGGTGGTTACAAAGCACAGAGCTGATCTCCCTGTGCTATGCGGCTGCTTCCCACTAGCTATCTATTTTACGTTTGGTAGTGTGTATATGTCCATGCCACTCTCTCACTTCGTCCCAGTTTACCCTTCCCCCTCCCCGTGTCCTCAAGCCCATTCTCTACATCTGTGTCTTTATTCCTGTCCTGCCCTTAGGTTCTTCAGAACCTTTTTTGTTTTTTTTTAGATTCCATATATATGTGTTAGCATAAGATATTTGTTTTTCTCTTTCTGACTTACTTCACTCTGTATGACAGACTCTAGGTCCATCCACCTCACTTAATAACTCCATTTTGTTTCTTTTTATGGCTGAATAATATTCCATTGTATATCTGTGCCACATCTTCTTTATCCATTCATCTGTCGATGGACACTTAAGCTGCTTCCATGTCCTGGCTATTGTAAATAAAGCTGCAATGAACATTGTGGTACATGACTCTCTTTGAATTACGGTTTTCTCAGGGTATATGCCCAGTAGTGGGATTGCTGAGTCATATGGTAATTCTATTTTTAGTTTTTTAAGGAACCTCCATACTGTTCTCCACAGTGGCTGTATCAATTTACATTCCCACCAACAGTGCAAGAGGGTTCCCTTTTCTCCACACCCTCTCCAGCATTTATTGCTTGTAGATTTTTTGATGATGGTCATTCTGACCGGTGTGAGGTGCTACCTCGTTGTAGTTTTGATTTGCATTTCTCTAATGATTAGTGATGTTGAGAATCCTTTCATGTGTTTGTTGGCAATCTGTGTATCTTCTTTGGAGAAATGTCTATTTAGGTCTTCTGCCCATTTTTGGATTGTGTTTTTTGTTTTTTTGATAATGAGCTGCATGAGCTGCTTGTATATTTTGGAGATTAATCCTTTGTCAGTTGCTTAGTTAGCAAATATTTTCTCCCATTCTGAGGGTTGTCTTTTGTCTTGTTTATGTTTTCCTTAGCTGTGCAAAAGCTTTTAAGTTTCATTAAGTCCCATTTGTTTATTTTTGTTTTTATTTCCATTTCCCTAGGAGGTGGGTCAAAAAGGATCTTGCTGTGATTTATGTCATAGAGTGTTCTGCCTATGTTTTCCTCTAAGAGTTTGATAGTGTCTGGCCTTACATTTAGGTCTTTAATCTATTTTGAGTTTATTTTTGTGTATGGTGTTAGGGAGTGTTCTAATTTCATTCTTTTACCTGTAGCTGTCCAGTTTTCCCAGCACCACTTATTGAAGAGGCTCTCTTTTCTCCATTGCATATTCTTGCCTCCTTTATCAAAGATAAGGTGACCATATGTATGTGGGTTTATCTCTGGTCTTTCTATCCTGTTCCATTGATCTATATTTCTGTTTTTGTGCCAGTACCACACTGTCTAGATTACTGTAGCTTTGTAGTACAGTCTGAAGTCTGGGAACCTGATTCCTCCAGCTCTGTGTTTCTTTTTCAAGATTGCTTTGACTATTCGGGGTCCTTTGTGTTTCCATACAAATTGTGAACTTTTTTGTTGTAGTTTTGTGAAAAAATGCCATTGGTAGCTTGATAGGGATTGCATTGAATCTGTAGGTTGCTTTGGGTAGTACAGACATTTTCACAATGTTGATTCTTCCAATCCAAGAATATGGTATATCTCTCCATCAGTTTGTATCATCTTTAATTTCTTTCATCATTGTCTTATAGTTTTCTGCATACTGGTCGGTCTTTTGTCTCCTTAGGTAGGTTTATTCCTAGGTATTTTATTCTTTTTGTTGCAATGGTAAATGTGAATATTTCCTTAATATCTCTTTCAGATTTTTCATCATTAGTGTATAGGAATGCAAGAGATTTCTGTGCATGAATTTTGTATCTTGCTACTTTACCAAATTCATTGATTAGCTCTAGTAGTTTTCTGGTAGCATCATTAGGATTCTCTACATATGTCATCTGCACACAGTGACAGCTTTATTACTTCTTTTCCGATTTGGATTCCTTTAAGCTCTTTATAGAATTAAACCCCCCAACAAATGGAAGATGTTAGCATTCTTCATTCCAGATTAAAGGAACCAGAGAAGCTCTTCAAGAAGACCAGGTGAGGCCAGATTAAAGGAACCACAGAACCTCATCAGACCACCTGAGACCAGATTAAAGGAGTGCAGGCCCTGCACACAGCCTCATCTTATCAGCAACTCCACCCTTGAACTATTGCTATAAAACTCATCAGATCCTCCCGGGTTGGGAAGCGTAGTTTTTGAGGGCACAAGCCCACTGTGTCCCCCTTTACCTGGCAAAGCAATAAAGCTCTTCTTCTCTGCTTCCCCCAGAACCCTGTCTCAGAGAGGCAACTTGGGACCAGTGCCCAGAGGCCAAGCTTTTTGCATCAGAAGCAAGAGTTTACTTGTACAGAAAGTGGGAACAGATCCCTCAAGCTTAGTGCACACAATGGCGTGAGCTGTGGGTGGTGAGTAGGGCCCTGAGGATCACCAATGTTCAAGGAGAAAGTTGAGCAAGGGACATCCATGAAAACTCCTGAGAAAGAATGACTGTAAAAGCAACCCCCAGATAAGAAAGAGGAGGTACACAAAGAATATCAAATGAAGCAGAGAGGTCCGACTTTAAATTACTAGTACATGATTGAATTAAATGAATGTATTTTCTTCCCTAAGTAAAATTATTCATTTAATCAAAATAAATTTTAAAGTATTTATTTACTTAAAGTATTCAATTAATTATTCAATTCTCATATATGGAGCTCAATGGATTCTGCAATACTGAGAATTACAATTGTCAGTGGTAGTTGTATAGCTTCAAAATCCTCTTGATGAAATCACAGGGATACCAGAGGCCCCTAAAGACAGTGCGTTTGTCCTTTGTCGAGGTTTAGGGACTCTTCCCACCACTGTGTTGCAACTATTCTATGTGTCCAGTTTTAAAGGAAACAATTACTTGTTTAATATTTTTTTAATAACCTATAAAGCATAGATACTAATTCTGTACTCAAAATTCTTTGAGATAGATTTAGAAGTCATCTAGCTCAATTCCAGCATTTTATAGCAAAAACAATAATAGCCTAAATTTAATAAGTGCTTACTTTGTACCCATCGAAGTTCTAATTGCCTTATATGCAGAAACCCAATTTCCCAACATGTATGGGACAAGTGAGATAAATAGCTTGTTCATGGTGACAACATCAGTAAAGGTAAAGCCACGATTCACACCTACAGTGATGCCCAAACCACCTACTTAGCCGCCCACTCTTGTGGCAGAGGAAGGAAGGAGGCGGCACTGGCTGATATGACTAGTTGGTTATCAGAGTGCAGCATAGCCCAGGGCCCTTCCTCAGACGCGATGCCCTGCCGTCTGCCCCTTCTGACTCATTGTTGATAATATAAGAGAATTAACCACATTTTCAGACATTGAAATGAATAGGAGATGCTGATGCTACTCACCAAGTATTGTCTTGGCAAAAGCTTATCCTGGGTTCAATGTTTAGGCCAAGTATAGAACCCTAATCCATAAGCATCCCCCAGTTCCAGGGGGGATGATGCCCGGCATTCATGTGAGGCACTGTGGCAGCTTTCTCACTGGGCACTTTAGATTTCAGCTCCCTTGCAGATATTCCCTGATCCTAAAAGGGACAGTGGCTGAAGGGATTTGAAAAGACCATTTGCTCTATCTGTTACTAGTGACGCCCTGTAATTGACATCTCTCACGAGAAAAGCCTTCACCGTACTGAATCATCAGAAGCTCTCAACCTACAGTGCCAAGGGATTTGAATTTACCATAAAATATTAACTAGTCTGTAGTAAAGACTAAGAGTTTTCCCTAAAATTACCAAAATAGATAACCCTTTTGAATTCTGAAAGAGGCTAAAAACACATTTTAGAGATATTAAGTGGCCAGCATTCCTAAGACTTGAAACATATGTTTGACATGAGACATTCATTTGCTGAATTATTTTACACACTATCCTTAATCAACAGGTGTCAAAACATGAAACCACAGAGTACGTTCATTCCTTTCCATTACAAGGAGAGAGAGAGAGGAAGAAAATTAGGAAACAAGCTGAAGATACTGAATGCAAACTTCTATTCAGGGCTTGAAAGTAATTGCCTCTGGCCTGCAGGAGAGTTCAGTCTTTGATACCTGGATTTGAGCTGAATAATTACACATAGTAGATTTGCCTTTGGGATGACAGTCTGACATGAAGGAACTACATCTTAATTGCAAGTATCTATTGCTATTCTCTTTCAAGTTCTACCACCTAGTAATATCTTACAATTTTTACCAAGAGCAGTGCAATCACTGGCAGTTCTGAAATAGGTTATATCGTCAAGTGCAATAGTATTTTGATTTTAGTCCCCTCCTTTTCCTAAGTGGTGTCTACTTCGTGGTTCCCCTGTACTTGATTCAATTTTAGGAATCAATCATCAGTTCCCTGATCCCGAGTAAGTGTCGCCTTATTAGACTTGGCAATAAAGCTGCTCATTTAGGAGGAGCAAGACATCTGCACCCTAGAAAATAAAAGAATCGGCATTGGCTCCTTTGATTTTTTGACTAACTATACAGTTTTGAGTAACTATACTGTATACTTTTGAAATGTGTCATATCTCTGCAGATGAATACGTAGTTCCCAGGATACCATTCGGCTAAAATCAAGGTAGTCATCATAAAGTTTACCTTATGTATTAGTACCACTTGCCAGTTATGAAAAAGTGCTCCTGCAGGAAGAAAGTATATGCCTAAGAATACATCACTGATGAGCTTATAGCTTTTAGTATCTCCTATTAAGCTGACTGTCTGCTATGTAGAAGCTATTTAAATGAAGATCTGGTTTTTATGTCCCTGAATCTTTGTCCATCACAATGACTTCTCCTTTTGATTCATAAATGCTTTTGCAATGAGGGACCTATGGGAATTTATAAGATAAGCATGTCGCCTATGGTCTTAGGTAAGTTGTCAGGATTGCTAAGCCATTTGGGTCTCTTCAGGGCTTCAAACTGATGTATAGGGTAAAGGAAAACGCAAAGATTACGGTCAGCAAAAATATGTCCAGGGATTCCCAGGAGCTTATGGTACAACCAAGAGTCATCTTACTAGGGCATCTTGGGCTCAGCCCAGCTTCTATTTCCATGGAGACACCTCCACTCGTGTATGTTTCACCTTCCGTAGAGAAGCGTGACAAAGTGGTTTAGTAGGTGAGGTGCTCATAGGCTGCTTGGTGCCATGCGATCTGGGGTAACTCCAGATGATTATAAGAGTGGCCTAGGAAAGCTATCTGCTGCACCTGGGAGCCAAGGGACAGTTTGGTCCATTCGGTCTCAGGAGATATTATATTATGGTCATTCCTGGGGGTGAGGAGGAAGTCCCAGGTCTAAGAGAATCTGAGCTTGCAAGTCATACCCACCTGGGGATGATGTCTGACTGAAATTTAACAAACTTGTACTGACTCCTAGTGCTTCATGCTACTATGGGCATTACTCTGAGCATTACTATTATCCAGAAGTATTACTTAAAAAGCACTGATGCAATTACTTTAAAAATTTTCCAAAGATCAAAAACAAATGCACTGAACTTTGGAACCTGAAATGTGCCTTTTTATAGATACAGACACTGTATTTATCTGACTCCAGTCTTGGGAAGTTATTTCCTTCATCATCATTTCATGAAGATTATTCACGGTTAAAAGGTAAATTTTGTAATTTCTCCAAGCACATGGCAATCGTTTAGCCCTTCAAGCACGAACTTATTTGAAGCGGTCACGGATTATCCTGCTATCTCCTCTCTATAGTGAGCGACGTGTTTTTCCTAACCTTTCAGTTTAGAGAGATTTTTTTTTTTGAAAATGAAAAAAAATAGTGAAATTGTGTCTTGTTGTTTCTGAAATCTAGGGTCACATCAATCCTTTCTAAGGTCTCCAGGCCTGAAGTGGCAGAGGTGAGACTTGGATTCAAGACTCTAACACATAGGTTGTTAACTGCTCGCAGTATTTGTATCTGTTCCATGAGTCCATAATTTTATAACAGTACTATAAAATAAACAAATATCTTCTTTTCTTCATAGAGCCTTTATTTTCTAAGAAGCAGTGCTTAAACTGAGCAAAACTAGAGGAAAAAAAATGTACCCAAAGTGAAAAAAATCAATTGCTTAAATTTTACTTTAAACCCTCAGTGTATCTCCATTAGGCTGGAGGTGGCCTTAATTTATCCTGCAGAAATATGCAAAACTCAAAATTATAAGTTACGGAGCTTAAGTTTATTCAAGACATAAAATTAAGCTTCCCTTATCACTGTCCCCCTACAATGTTGGGGTCAGTGTTTTCTGAGCTATGAGGCACCTACTAGTTTTCCAAGTGGCTTGTAAACATAAATATATTCCACTTAGAGTTTTAGTAGATAAGACAAAAAAATAAAAAATAAAGGGAAAATCAACGATGTGTATCTAATGAGTATCTAATGTTAGATATTTGCTCATTCACCCCTACCCCTTCACCCCCAGCCCAGCTGCTCTGTCCCAGGAAGACTCTTATTTTCTGGGGACATTTTACACCAGAGTGGCCTTGGCAATCTCAGAAGTGTCTTGGTGTCTGTGAAATGAGGCTGCCTAAATCTGGAACAATACATCCAGAGTAAAGACAGACTCAGATGATCTACAAGAGGACAGCCTAAAATCCATTCACTTACCTCAATAAATTCTACTTTGAATCAGCCTGGGAAGCCACATGAAACATGTATAACTATGTTTTATGCCCTATTTCATTACTTTGTGAGCCTTTCAGAATGTTAGAAACACTCTTTTCTCCAGGAGGAAAGCCCTGATTGGCCCCCTGCAGGGCTAAAAGGCCATTTGGACACTGGAATTTGTGTGCTCAAGTCATTACTCTTCTCATGAATTCTTCATTCTACTATGTGTGTGTACACAGTGAAATGATGGTTTCTATTACGACCCTGCTCCTAAGGCGAGAAAATGGGTAATAAATTAGATTCAATTATCTAGAGTGTCTATGTTAACTGTAGTACAGTTTTATCAAATTAAAGATAGTACCAGAATGGTTCTGGCTTCTCAGAATTAGATGTCTGAGAAAACTACAGAGGAGAGGAACCCTGCATGCCTAAGCAGAAAAACCATCCATTTGAGGTTAATCTAGCATTTACCTCAGCATATAAAGTTGACCTAGTGTGTGACCTAGGATGTCACCTCCCTGAGTCTCTATTTATTCATCTACAAAAGGGTACAAATGTACCAGGTCACCTGCAATTTCCTTCATCTCAAAGATCTTACCAGTCTAATGTGGAATTGTTCCTCAGTTGACTTAAAGACAACTCTTATTAGGAGAATTTTGTTAAAATGTGTTTTATCAATACAGATGCACTTATGTTTAAAACTTGTCGGCTTATCAAAAACCCTGACTGATCATTTTCTAAGGAAGTGTTATAATTCAAGATAAAGGAGGAAATATTTGTGTTTTTTTTTATTGTGTCAATGCAGTGATTTTTTTAAAAAATTAAGAGCAGGTGGATCTTTAGGCACCAAAAAAGGATTGTTTGAAATACAAAACATTTTATTATTAAAGCTCACCAGCTGAGGTTTGCTGACAAGAGAAATAATCATACAACATAACCTTTTATTTCATCAGAGGAAGTCATCCCTACCCAAGATCTGAAGCCCCAGATCCACAAAATGGTTTCATATGAGTGACAATCCTACTCAAAACAGCTGTCTGCGAGGAAAATAAATGGGATTTAATCTGCCATAAAATGAACTGCACAATTTATTTTTCTTGAGGAAGTCATGCCTTGTGACATTGGTGAGCTGTAATGGTTTTGCTTTGAAAAGAAGCATCCCTTTCTATGCCAAACCCATATGAATTCATCCATGTGGAGTGTTCATCCAGAAAAAGCAACTGGAAAGCCAGATCGGCTTACCCACCACCTGAGGATGGGAGCTGCTCTTCCCTATCTTTAAAAGGACTGATTTAAAACATGAGCCCTAAATAATTATTCAATTCAGAGAGAGGTTTTAAGATGGTTGGTTATTAAGGTTGAAGTATATGAAATGATCAGCCAGCCATTAATGTTCTACAAAAAATGACAATTTCATATGCCTCAAGCTAACATTTAAAGAGAATAGAACTGTAAAATAGCAAAATGCTAGTTAAAAAAATGACAATTAGATGAGAATTATCATTTCTTCAAAATGAAAATATTTTTTAAAAACTGAAAAGCAACTAATAGAGGAAATATAAATACTTACAACCCCTAAATTGACAAAATTTTCTGTGTGGGCATTTTTAAAGACCTCACAGGAATTAACAGTATTTTAAATTTATCTCATTCATTCAAGTACACAAAATATTTTTTAAATGATAAAGAAAAAGAAAGCAGTAACAAAATTTTTCAACTGTGAAATATGCTTTAATATTATATATGATACCTAACTACAGCTCAACTAGACAACAGAACTTAAGTGTGCCTCTTCATTCTATTACACATTTTCCAAGATACTTATTTTTGTGTTCAAAATTCATCTAGAACGGGTCCATTCCAACACTCTAGTCTCAAATTCTACATTAGAACATTTTAAAAACAGTTTCTAACACCACATAAAAATGTCTATTTGTGTGGAAGTTTCAGCACATGTATCTTTATTCAATCAAATATGAATTTTACTGAAATTGAACTGAAACAAATAAATTTCATCAAATTTGATATATTAGGACTTCATTGAGAAGACAGAGGATATAATCCCCCAAATTCTGAACCTTCCAGTGCCAGTCTTATCGAGGCTAATTCATAAAACAATTCATCAAGAAAAACATATACCTTTATAGTATCTCAAGACCTTTTATCCTAATCTGCAAAAAAAGGATCTACTTAAAATAGGCTGTTTCTACCAGAATAAAGAAAGCATTCCAGTGGTATTCATGAGGATCGTGACCCTCGCGATTGTGTGTAACCCTCAGGAACAATCCTGAAAACTGCAGGGATTATTCACATTTGCTCTACAGAAGAAAAAGGAGAAAGCAAAATGCTGGTCTAAACATTATGGCAAATATCAGGCTCAGCAAGGACACATAACTCGTTATTTTGTCAGATACGGTCCTTTGTTTACACAGTCATTTACAACACGTGCGACTGGAGTTTTCCTTTAAAAGTAAGAGGGACAGAAATCCCAGGAGTGCTCTGCCTTCCGAGACAGCTTCTATTCAAAGCATATTCTGTCACTGATGAGTAGGACTCATATTTTACAAATACATAAAGACATTTTTATGAGTTGATTTTGTGTTTTGGAACTTGCAGAATGTACGCTTTATAAATTGTCTTCCCTATTTTCCTCTGACTTTGAGAACATATAACTGTTCTACATTCATATTTACGACTCCATGCCCTGGACTCCCTTCGGCGGCAGACACAAAACTAATTGCTAAAACAGAACAGTTTTATTAAAACTGTACATTTCATCCTTACACGGCATGATATGCAAATTTATCATCAGAAATCAATCAGCTTTCTTTCACTTCTATAGCAGGTGATGATAAATTTCTAAAAGTGTACAGTTGAATTTTATAATATTTTCTTAGTTCCTGTTACTTATTAGTATTTAATATTGTATTTTGATTTTATAATGCAATTATCCTTACAACTTGAAATCTGCATAATAAATCTAAACAATTCCAAGATTCACTTAGAGTGACCGGCGCCCAATAAATCTGAGACATAGAAATGGCTTGTCTTACAGTCTAGTGGCCTGACGGAAAACCAGCACAAAGGCATTTCCGTTGACTGTCACCTCTGAATCTTTACATGCACTTTAGTGTCAGTATTTTATCATTTAAGATAGAAATGCACTACCATTCTTCATCTATTTTATAACCTTTTCACACCAATGTATCACCTTCTAGCTTTGAATAATTGTAAAACTTGTGCCAACTGATTTGGCTGTTTATGGAAACTTTCCTTAATGGTAGTTATGGAGACTATTTGAGTAAAGTAGAACCTGGAATTCAAGACTCATCATTACCACTTGTGAAAGGACTTAAAATATTCTCAGTATTTTAAAGATTTATAAACACATTTATCTATGTGAAGAGTCTAAGATTTTGCTGGTAATATGGACCTTTAAAGAAATTGTGTGTGTGTATGTATACACATGATTTCTGAATTTGGCACGAAAATTATTAAATGATTTCAAAGCAAATTAGATCTACAAAATATTGGAAGGCACATTTGTATAACAAAAAAGGAAAATTGGCAAGGGAGGAGTAACAGCAGTAACCTCAAATTCAACATAAAATGCTACAAAATCAGTTCATGAGAAGGCATAGTAAATGTCTATAAACTTGTGAAAATGCCAACATTTATCAAAGAAATGTTATCACAAATGTCACATACAATAATGTAGAGGTAATACTATTGAATTCCCATCCCAAATTTCCCCTTGCAGATTTATAAATCCAATATCAATTAAATGCTAAATAATAAGAATACAAAAATGTACGTCAAAATAATATGGATAAGACACAGGAGATTTTTGAAATTAAGCTATTTATGCATTTATATTACTCACTGAAGCTCCAACCCCAATTCTAAGACACATGACAATTATTCTGAAACCTTGATTTGCATAAAAATGACACAGGTTTTGTTGAAGTGAAGATTCTGATGTATCTGGATGGAGCCTGACAGTCTGCATGACTGATAAGCCTCAATGTGACGCTGACGTTGCTGATCTATGGACCACACTTTGAGTAGCGAGGATCTATGCTCTCTGAGGAAGAGTAAACTGGAATTTCTTTAAAGTGGCTGATTTTGCTAGATCGGAAGGATAGTTTTAAGTTTGTGATTTTCCCTCTAACTAGAACATGGAGAATAATAGGTCTTTGTGAAACTCTAACACTCAGCTCCCTACTTTTCCTGTCCAGGAAGTTTGAAACAAGCAGGGGCGAGAGTGAGTTAGTGTGCATGTGTGTGTGTAAGTGCACACACATCCAGGGCACAATAGTGCCCTCACACCTGCATTAAGGGAAGTGTATCAGCAACTCTCCTGTGAGTTCCCTCGGTTTAAACTTGAATTCCTCTAAGCACACAAACTTTAGAGAACTGTCAGGTTCAAATCTGCCCTGTCTCTGAGGCTAAGCCCCAGCTTAGTTCACACATTTCAACATTTTCCGTGTGGATGCCGTGAAGGTTGCCTGGAATTTGGAGATAAGCCCAGGATTAGTCCTGCTTTAAAGTCATCATGAAGCCTTGTTAGAAGCCTCAAGTTAAGTTGTTAAATGTATTTCTGAGAGCTTACTGAAAAAAAATATATATATTCACTAACTTTGGTAAGTGTCAGATAGCAAAAACATGGCGTTGGTTTTGAAATTTTACCTGTAGGCCTGCACCTTCCTGTTTTTATAGACAGTAGGCTTATGTTCTGAGGCTAAAACAACACTCTGTTTACCAAGCTCATTTCAGGAAGAATATCTAAACTGAGAAGTGCTGGGATGTTCATTTTTTAAAAGCATTTTGATAACTGGGTCAACTGGGTAAATTCAACCTGATTTTTAGAAAGCACTTTGCATTGATTTTATAATTCAAAAATACTTTAGTATTTTTTTCTCTATTGCTATGAAAACAATTTTGCAGAATTCACCAATCATAGAATGATTACATTTTTTTGGAACTATGAATTCCAAGCGATATTACACTTGTGCTATTAACATGGCTAACATGTTGGCTTTCCTTTTTTTTTTTTTTTTTTTTTCATGTGTAGCTATTCTACTGACCTGGAAGACATAAGATATAAAGCAGTAATGTATGATTAAATCTTGTCAAAATTTTATTGCCTTTAGCCAAAGGACATTAGGGAGTATTCAGAAGAGCTATAGTGCAAAGGTGTTAAAATGCATATACTGAACAGACTTGGAACTAGAATATATTTCTGAAAATAAATATGAAGTGTAACATTTCAGAAATAATTTCCTGAAGGAGGCCAAAAAAATCCCCTATATTTTCTTGTACTTTAAAATTTGTCTAGCCTACTTAACTTGATTTTTAAAGAACCGGTGGAAAATACTCCGAGTTCTGGGTTGTCCAAAAGTAAACCAAAAAGCATAAAGTATAATAGCTTTTAACAGCATGGCTGTGCATCGTATCTGACTAAAAAGCAGAGAAAACTTTTTTGTCTTAGAGGCCCTGTAAACAAGAGATGCCTGGAAATATCTTCCTTCTCTTACAATAGTAAAAACAATCCTGAAAGGAATTTTTGACAAACATTAAGGTCACTGACATAATTTAGGGAGGTGACATGTTCTATTTACCCTCCTTTTGTTGAAACTCTAAAATTTCATTTTTCTTCAGTACCGGTATAAACTACCTGCTTATTAGTAAAACTGGAGATTTAAAAAAAAAAATGTTAAGGCAATCCTAATTTTTCCAACATGTTACAAATGACCACAATTTGTCTTCATATGCCTTCTATGAAGGCATGACTTCTAAATAACTTCTGTTGCAACCGGGGTTGTGGGGGCGAGGTGGTAGGTGATAGGTAGATGGGTAGATGATGGATGGATGGATGGACACATAGACAGAGGACTGACTGATTCAATTTTGTGAAGAAGATTTCATTAAATTGAGAGGATCTCCTCACAAAAGTATGTAGAATATTGATGTTGTGTTTCCGGACAGTATTTGGGGAGGAGTGGTCAGAAGTTGAGAGCAGTTGCTCTCCTGTGGAGCACAGTTCCTTCAGCCGTCAAAGTAGGTCTTCATCACAACCTCCCAGGAGGAGGTACTTAGATAACTAATGAGTTACTTATCCCCATTTTGATAAGGAATTTGAGACACTGCGAGGTTAATTTACCCAAAGTCATACAGTTCATAGTTGGTATCAGGATTCTAACCTGTGTTTACCATGTTGATTTTCTAGATTTCTCACAATTCAGAAAGCAGGAGTGATGCTTTTAGGTTCACCTAAACCCTAATATTTTATCAGAAGAGATTCTGTAATCTGAAACAAAAATTGGAAAGAAGGGATTCTCTTATTCCATGCACCTTTAGAATTATGGTATATTCTAAAAGATTTGTGGAAGTATTTTTATCACGTCTTTCAACATTTAGTCTTACACGATCATCAGGCTAGTAAAATGAAGAGCAATATTCAAAACGCTTTCCCGTTTGAAAGTTTAATGATCATAAAATACTACTTTCAACTTGATAGTTCACAGGAATAGAGTAACTAAAGGCAATATTTACAAAAGCATTAAAATAATGATTATCCTTAAAAATGCCCCGCAGGAAAGTCAAAATCACCATTACTCTCCCAACCAATCCTTTTTGTGTTGCTTCATGTCACTAACAGCAATGACATGGACCATCCAGTATACACTTCCTTCCTGGGTAACATTCTGAGCAGAAGGGACAGTCTATCAAAGTCACTACTATACAGAGATGACAATGATTTAAACTCAAGACAAAAGTAGATGCCACTATTTTCTCCCTCTTTAAAGACTTTCAGCTGAAAAATACCTTTGAGAAATATCCAGCAAAAACTCTACAAACCACAGTGTACTGCTACCAAGTGTTTCCTACTTTATTACCCCCAGGTCAAAATTCTGCTGTAGGAAACAGTTTACCAAGACAAAGTTAATTATGTAGAAACTTGTCCACAGATACACTGTCTTATTTCTCTTGGTACCAGTCAATCAAAAAATGCCATTTATTTGGTGATGTGTGGCCCCAGATCTTCATCCCCTTTTTCATTCTTTTATTTAAAAGCAAAGTTTTAGCTTTAACATATGAAATGCCTATTTTTAGCCTGAGGTGGTAATGACTGCTTTGAAATAAGTAGCCTCAATTAGAATAAAAAGGAAATCAACATGTTATTTAAATTAATTTTAAGTAATACATTTAATTTAGGTACTTATTAGATACTGATTTAGATACTTATTGAACACACAACTATATAAGCAATGCAAGGCAAAAACTACTTTGAAATCAACCTAAATTACCAAGTTTGTAGTTTACTATTTAATAGAACAATAGATAACGTTTTTTTTTGGCCTATGAACTTCAACACATATGAATTATCGGCAAACCCTGAATCAGTTTTTGAAGTGAATCATTGCAGACAAAAATGCTAAAGGAACCTCAAAGCTAACACACCAAGCAGTTTTACTTCTACAGAGTTTTTAAGTACTACGAAGCAAATGTTTCTGTTGCATATGAAATTTCCAAAACCTCAATTAATCCATAGGATCTCAAGATGCATGTTCTTGAAGGCATAAGAATAACACGCAGACTCGTTTCCTGCCACTCTTTCTTACACACATACAGTACAGTTAAACAGAGCTCCTTCATGCAAGGAAACAGAAGGTAGATGAATATCTTTAGAAAAGGTTTCCGCCTCTCCACTCACACCAGCCAAGAAGAATTTTACTTTCCCCTATTTAGAGTGAATATGATTTATCAAGTCCTAATCTCAAGAAACTTTCTATAATCTTTTCCCCTGACTTATAAACCAAACTGTGTTCATGAGAATAGTAAAACAAAAAAAAAGAGTAGAAGTGTGTCAAAGTTTCTAATACACCGCATTCCAGGCCTTTCTGCTGTTATTATTGGTCAGATATGATAAAATAGCTAAAATTGCAAAGTAAAAATATTTGTGTTACTTATAATTTCCAGGATTTATGAAGTAACAAAAGCACAGACTGGAGAATGTAGCACACTGGTAAATAACAGAGCAGATCCTTTTCAGAAAGGGGAACAGATTTTCTGGTTCTACTGGAATATTTCACCATTCATACGTACTTACCATAACATATTTTACAATGTTTGTCCTGAAGCTGCAGGTAGAATTTGAGGCATTCTGCCAATACCTCTCTAATTTACAACAGAAATGTAATACAAATTTCTTATAGGTCCCCAAATGATGCCCATAACTTTTTGTTCAATTCCTTTCGCATTTTGGTCAACATTTTATGAAATCACAGCATCACAACATAGACAAAACTTTATCATCTCCTTTCAGATAGAGTTAGACAGAAACGATCACAATGATCACCTGCTTTATTTTAAAAGCCAATAACGATTATGTAGGTGATAAGAGAGAGAATCACATAAAATATTATTAACAATATCTTACCTCTATCACTGAAGTCATCGACCAGGATGATTTCTGCAATCAGACTTTCTGGGGTTCGGTTGATGATGCTGTGGATGGTCCGGAGGAGTGAAGTCCAGCCTTCGTTATGGAATGGGATAATGATGCTGGTGTTTGGTAGCCTTTCCAGGTACATCTTGTGCTTACAGCTGGAGATGATAGAGGAAGGAAAGGCTATATCAGATACAAGACTGTAATATGTCTTATACTGCCATTGACTCATTGTGTTATCAGACAACTGTGAAAATTAGACTTTGCCTAGTACTTGCCCAACCAAAGTTTCTACATCATCATACTTACTCTACCCATTCCTGGAATTCATTAATGATCTCCTTTCACACTCACTCTTAATGACATAATTATTTATCCTCTTTTATACCAGTGGCTCGAAAACAAGGTAAGAAGTACACTTGTGCTTCTTGAAATGTTGTGCTCTTGTTAATATGTTCTCTAATAGTAATAATGATAAATTATATGTATTAACATCATTTCAACTGAGCACACAGCTAATGTTAAACTTTCTGGGAAAGTTTGGAAATTTAACTTCTGTAATATTTATGCCCAATTAATCAGTTTTGGTTGTGGTCTGTTCCCACAGCTGGGCAGTATTTAAGGCTCTAGGGGAGAAAAGAGTCTTAAAGTGAAATAAATGAAGATTTAATCTTAAATAGTCACACATTGATGCAACTGCACGGTAAGATTACATTAAGATCCAAATCATGACACTATCAAATTCCTAATGAAAACTATACAGAGAAATCTCATGTTGCTGTTTTCACTGTAAAACAATCTGAGATGCCAAATAGGAAGTAGGTTTTAAATTTCGGCATAGTTTAAAGCAATTTAGTATATGTCATGGCGATTCTTTCAATATTCGTGATTTATTTAAGTAATTTATAAGCCACATCAGGGCAGAAAGCTGGTCTCAAATCTGATTTAATTCTTAGTTCAGCACTGGTCACAGTTGCCCAAGCTTTATTAAAGATAATGAATTAATTTAAGTTTGTGAAATCTTTTAAGTTATTTCAAAACTAAAATAGGATAAAATTTCAATCAATTACCAAATTTAGTGATTTTTCTGGTATGGATAACATGAAAACAAACAAACAAACAAAAAGAGAGTGGAAATCTGGAAAGAAACGTGGTTTCTGTTTAAATACAGGAACATTATTTCATCTTTTGCCAAGACACTGGCTACTGTCTAGTCCAGATATTATAGTGTGAATTTGAAGCATGCATAGATTCTACCAAGATGTATAGAAATGTACCAGCATATTCAAAACATTACTTAAAATATGTTTTTTTAGTCAGTTATCTCAACGCTTCAGTTTACTATGATCTCAATAGGATATCTTAAATATCACTGTGGATATAAAACAGAGATCTTGCCTTGCAGCTTCAGATAACAGAATATAATGTAATTAAAGCAAAAAAAAATTAACTATCCTGGAAGATAAAATAAAATGAAATAATTTAGACAAATAATTTAAATATAAAATATAGGCATTTCTTTTTTATCTTGTCCTTTTTGTTTTTGTTTTTGTTTTTGTGTTGTTTTGTTTGTTTCTTGTGGTACGCTGGCCTCTCACTGTCGTGGCCTCTCCCGTTGTGGAGCACAGGCTCCGGATGTGCAGGCTCAGCAGCCATGGCTCACGGGCCCAGCCGCTCTGCGGCATGTGGGATCTTCCCAGACTGGGGCACGAACCCGTGTCCCCTGCATCGGCAGGCGGACTCTCAACCACTGCGCCGCCAGGGAAGCCCTATCTTGTCCTTTTATTATCAATTATTTAATCTAAATTTAAAAATTTGTAACAATATTTATCAAACAAGAGATTTAGAGGTTTTCAAGTACAATGAAAAGCACTGGAAAAGACCATCAAAAGGAAACCATGAAATGGACATGAAAATACTAGAAAAAAACATGAAGTTCCTTGTAGGATAACATAAAATAATTTAAAAAAGCAATATATGAAACAGATCTGTCAGTGATTTCCAAGAGAGTGTAGTGAGATGGATGCTTTCACATCTAATGCACAAATCTGGAAAAGAATGCTAATTTAATTCAGCACATCTCATCATAATTAAGTAGAGCCATCCATCCTTCTCAACAAAGACAAGAGCCCAAGACAAATGTGCTTTCCTGAATCAATACTCAGGACAATACAAAACACCATACCTAACAATGCTCTGGGAATGTAACTGATAGCCCCAAAAAGGCAAATTAGTTTTTAAACCTTAAGAGGAGACACTGTACATATCGCTTGCTTATTAATGAAATAGGAATTGCATTCAGAGTAATACATGATAAGCAATCAATAGGCTTAGGGCTTTAAAGAGATGTTTAACAGCTATCTACAATCCATTCAGAAAAAAAGGCAGACATTAGAGAATGCAAGACTAATCATGTGCAAAAAGGGCTTTCCCTCATAAAAATGTTTTCAGTAATTTCTATGTAAGCTCAAATTATTACCACACAAGGGAGGTGAAAATATCCTTCTATTCATTCATGCTCTCAAGTCCCAATGATTTGCTGAGGGTTTCCTCTAAGCCAGGAAGCAAAGTGGAGATAAAAGAATGAAAAAACCCTACTCTCCAACTTTAAGATGTTTACAGTACAGTAGGAGACACAGAAGAGTAAAGAGACAGTTAAAACTTTAAAGGGGAATCAATACGTAGAAGTATAACAGGGTGCCATACAAGCATTTGAGAGACGCCCCTGAACCAATTCTCAAAGTGCTACAGAAATGCAAGTGAGTTAAAAGTGGCCCACAAAAGACCAGTTCGAGATATATTTAGGAAAAGAACTGATATGACCTAGTAACTTTCTGGGAAAAAAAACAGTTAAGGAGGACTCCCATGTTTTGGACATAGGAAACTGATCTATGAAATACAGACCTACATCAGAGCACTGTGTGTAAGGGGCATTTGAGGGTTGCAAGGCTTGAGGGCAAACATGAGTTCAGTTTTGACCACATAAACTTTGAGGTGTCAAAATGATACCTAGTTGAACATGAAACCAGCTCTTTTGCTCCTTTTCTGTTTGTCCATTTCTGTTCCCCTCTAACCTTGAAAGAATCTAATTATAGGAATGAGATCAGTAAGCAAATGAAAGCAACTCCTGACTTATGCTCTCCTGAATGCACACCATGCCTTGTCTAACCTGGTGATTCTTTTCCTAGATAAAAAGAATGAGGAATGAAGCAGTTAAAGAATCATGGGCTCTCTGCCTCTAACAATCCCCTTAGCAAACCTGCTGGCAGATCATGCAGGCAAGATGCCATCGGAAG
>NW_006785319.1:978053-1032941 GCF_000442215.2 Lipotes vexillifer
GCCAGTCTGCACGCAATGGAGATGCAGAGCCCAACCTCCTGCCTTGATGATTCCCTGAGATTCTTCCCCCTTTTCTCCTGTAAAAACTGTCATGGCTGAGCAGAATCCTCAGAGCTGGTCTCTGGACACAAGTCCACCTTCTCCCCAGATTGCCAGCTTTTCTGATTAAAGCACTTTTCCCCTCTACTGACACTTGCCTCTCGAATGATTGGCTTTTGAGCAGGGAGCAGCTGAACCTGAGTTCGGTAACAGAGCAATCGTATATATAATATACACATCTATCTGTCTATGTATGTACCTATGTGTGCATATCTATCTATCTATCCATCTATCTAGGTGTATATGTGTATTGCTCAGAAAAAGATCTGATTTACAGGAGGCACAGTGATAGGCTCTAGCATTGATGCCAGGGCACTGCCACTATCTCCATAGCATCACCATCCCAAGACTTGCCAAGAGGATCCTCTGATAAGTACCAGCAGATAGCCAACTGAATGCGCTCTCTCATCTCTAAAAAAGGTCAGATCAAAAGTTCTGGGGCAAATGGATGTCCCTAGCTTCAAGATGGCAGAGGAGTGAGACGTGGAGATCACCCTCCACCCCACAAATACATCAGAAATACATCTACACGTGGAACAGCTCCTACAGAACACCTAATGAACGCTGGCAGAAGACCTCAGATCTCCCAAAAGGCAAGAAAGTCCCCAAGTATCTGGGTAGGGCAAAAGAAAAAATTAATTAAAAACAGAGACAAAAGAATAGGGACGGCACCTGCACCAGTGGGAGGGAGCTGTGAAGGAGGAAAGGTCTCCACACACTAGGAGCCCCTTCACTGGAGGAGACGGCGGGAGGCGGAGCGGGGAGCTTCGGAGCCGCGGAGGAGGGCGCAGCCACAGGGGTGCGGAGGGCAGAGCGGAGAGATTCCCGCACAGAGGATCGGCGCCGACCGGCGCTCAGCAGCCCGAGAGGCTCGTCTGCTCACCCGCCGGGGTGGGCGGGGCTGCGAGCTGAGGCTCCGGCTTCAGAGGTCAGATCCCAGGGAGAGGACAGGGGTTGGCAGCGTGAACACTGCCTGAAGGGGGCTAGCGCACCACAGCTGGCTGGGAGGGAGTCCGGGAATAAGTATGGATCTGCCTAACAGGCAAGAGAACATTGTTTCGGGGTACGCGAGGAGAGGGGATTAAGAGCACCGCCTAAACGAGCTCCAGATAATGGGCGCGAGCCGCGGCTAAGAGCGTGGACACCAGAGACGGGCATGAGACGCTAAGGCTGCTGCTGCCGCCGACACGAAGAAGCCTGTGTGCGAGCACAGGTCACTATCCACACCCACCTTCCGGGGAGCCTGTGCAGCCCGCCACTGCCAGGGTCCCGGGATCCAGGGACAACTCCTCCGGGAGAACACACGGCGGGCCTCAGGCTGCTGCAACTTCACGCCGGCCTCTGCCGCC
The DNA here is from genome assembly GCF_000442215.2 of Lipotes vexillifer. Classification (NCBI taxonomy): domain Eukaryota; kingdom Metazoa; phylum Chordata; class Mammalia; order Artiodactyla; family Lipotidae; genus Lipotes; species Lipotes vexillifer. The sequence continues at coordinate 979,502 of NW_006785319.1, forward strand.
GCAGCCCCGCCCCGCACTCCGTGCCCCGCCCTCCCCCGGCCTGAGTAAGCCAGAGTCCTGGAAGCAGCTGCTCCTTTAACCCCGTCCTGTCTGAGCGAAGAACAGACACCCTCAGGCGACCTACATGCAGAGACGGGTCCAAACCCAAAGCTGAATCCCAGGAGCTGTGCGAACAAAGAAGAGAAAGGGAAATCCCTCCCAGCAGCCTCAGGAGCAGCGGATTAAATCTCCACGATCAACTTGATGTACCCTGCATGTGTGGTATACCTGAATAGAGAACAAATCATCCCAAAATTCAGGCGGTGGACTTAGTGTGATTTTGTCTGTATAGCTTTGCTCTTACCATTTGTCCTAGGGGGTTCTGTCTGTCCACTTTTTTTTATTTTTTAGTATTGATTTTTAGTGCTTGTTTTCACTGGTGGATCTGATTTGTCGGTTTGGTTGCTCTCTTTTTTCTCTTTGTCTTTTTTTAATTGCTTTTTAATTTTTCTTTAATTTTTTTGTACTTTAATAACTTTATTTTACTTTATTTTTTTCTTTCCCACTTGCTTTTTTTTCTCCCTTTTCTTCTGAGCTGTAAGACTGAAAGGGTCTTGGTGCTCCGGCCGGGTGTCAGACCTGTGCCTCTGAGGTGGGAGAGCCAAGATCAGGACATTGGTCCAACAGAGACCTCCTGGCTCCATGTAATATCAAACAGCAAAAGCTCTACCAGAGATCTCCATTTCAATACTAACACCCAGCTCCACTCAACAACCAGCAAGCTCCAGTGCTGGACAACCTATGCCAAACAACTAGCAAGACAGGAAAACAAACCCACCCATTAGCAGAGAGCCCGCCTAAAATCATAATAAGGTCACAGACACCCCAAAACACACCACCGGACGTGGGCGTGCCCACCAGAAAGACAAGATCCAGCCTCATCCACCAGAACAAAGGAACCAGTCCCATCCACCAGGAAGCCTACAAAACACACTGAACAAACCTCAGTAACTGGGGGCAGACACCAAAAACAAAAGGAACTACGAACCTGCAGCCTGTGAAAATGAGACCCCAAACACAGTAAGTTAAGCAAAATGAGAAGACAGAGAAACACACAGCAGATGAAGGAGCAAAGTAAAAACCCTCCAGACCAAATGAAGAGGAAATAGGCAGTCTACCTGAAAAAGAATTCAGAGTAATAATAGTAAAGATAATCCCAAATCTTGGAACGAGAATGGAGAAAATACAAGAACATTTAACAAGGGCCTAGAAGAACTAAAGAGCAAATAAACAATGATGAACAACATAATAAATGAAATTAAAATTTCTCTAGAAGGAATCAATAGCAGAATAACTGAGGCAGAAGAACGGATAAGTGACCTGGAAGATAAAATAGTGGAAATAACTACTGCAGAGCAGAATACAGAAAAAAGAATGAAAAGAATTGAGGACAATCTCAGAGAATTCTGGGACAACATTAACCACAACATTCAAATTATAGGGGTGCCAGAAGAAGAAGAGAAAAAGACAGGGACTGAGAAAATATTTGACGAGATTATAGTTGAAAACTTCCCTAATATGGGAAACTAAATAGTCAATCAACTCCAGGAAGTGCACAAAGTCCCATACAGGATAAATCCAAGGAGAAACACACCAAGACACATATAAATGAAATTATCAAAAAGTAAATATAAAGAAAAATTATTAAAAGCAGAAAGGGAAAAAAACCAAATAATATACAAGGGAAACCCATAAGGTTAACAGCAGATCTTTCAGCAGAAACTCTGCAAGCCAGAAGGGAGTGACAGGACATATTTAAAGTGATGAAAGGGAAAAAACCTACAAACAAGATTACTCTATGCAGCAAGGACCTCATTCAGATTCAACGGAGAAATTAAAATATTTACAGACAAGCAAAAGCTAAGAGAATTCAGCACCACCAAACCAGCTTTACGTCAAATGCTAAAGGAACTTCTCTAGGCAGGAAACACAAGACAAAGAAAAGACCTACAATAACAAACCCAAAACAATTAAGAAAATGATAATAGGAACATACACATCGATAACTACCTTAAATGTAAATGGATTAAATGCTCCAACCAAAAGACAGAGACTGGCTGAATGGATACAAAAACAAGACCTGTATATATGCTGTCTACAAGAGACCCACTTCAGTCCTAGGGACACATACAGACTGAGGGTGAGGGGATGGGAAAAGATATTCCATGCAAATGGAAATCAAAAGAAAGCTGGAGTAGCAATTCTCATATCAGACAAAATAGACTTTAAAATAAAGAATGTTACAAGAGATAAAGAAGGACACTACATAATGATCAATGGATCAATCCAAGAAGAAGGTATAACAATTGTAAAAATTTATGCACCCAACATAGGAGCACCTCAATACATAAGGCAAATGCTAACAGCCATAAGAGGGGAGATCAACAGGAACACAATCATAGTAGGTGACTTTAACACCCCACTTTCACCAATGGCCAGATCTTCCAAAATGAAAATAAATAAGGAAACACAAGCTTTAAATGACACATTAAACAAGATGGACTTAATTGATATTTATATGACATTCGATCCAAAAACAACAGAATACATTTCTTCTCAAGTGCTCGTGGAACATTCTCCAGGATAGATCATATCTTAGGTCACAAATCAAGCTTTGATAAATTTAAGAAAACTGAAAATGTATCAAGTATCTTTTCCGACCACAACACTATGAGACTAGATATCAGTTACAGGAAAAAATCTGTAAAAAATACAAACACATGGAGGCTAAATAATACACTACTAACTAACCAAGAGACCAGTGAAGAAATCAAAGAGGAAATCAAAAAATACCTAGAAACAAATGACGATGAAAACACGACGACCCAAAACCTACGGGATGCAGCAAAAGGGAAGTTTATAGCAAGACAATCCTACCTCAAGAAATAAGAAACTCCTCAAATAAACAACATAACCTTATACCTAAAGCAATTATAGAAAGAAGAAAAAAAAACCCCAAAGTTAGAAGAAGGAAAGAAATCATAAAGATCAGATCATAAATAAATGAAAAAGAAATGAAAGAAATATAGCAAAGATCAATAAAACTTAAAGCTAGTTCTTTGAGAAAGTAAACAAAATTGATAAACCATTAGCCAGACTCACCAAGAAAAAAAGGGAGAAGACTCAAAGCAACAGAATTAGAAATGAAAAAGGAGAAGTAACAACTGACACTGCAGAAATACAAAGGATCATGAGCGATTACTACAAGAAACTCTATGCCAATAAAATGGACAACCTGGAAGAAATGGAAAAATTCTTAGAAAAGCACAACCTTCCGAGACTGAACCAGGTAGAAATAGAAAATATAAACAGATCAATCATAAGCACTGAAATTGAGACTATGATTTAAAATCTTCCCACAAACAAAAGCCCAGGACCAGATGGCTTCACGGGCAAATTCTATCCAACATTTAGAGAAGAGCTAACACCTATCCTTCTCAAACTCTGCCAAAATATAGCAGAGGGAGGAATACTCCCAAACTCATTCTACAAGGCCACCATCACCCTGATACCAAAACCAGACAAAGATGTCACAAAGAAAGAAAACTACAGGCCAGTATCACTTATGAACATAGATGCAAAGATCCTCAACAAAATACTAGGAAACAGAATCAAGGAGCACATTAAAAGGATCATACACCATGATCAAGTGGGGTTTATCTCAGGAATGCAAGGATTCTTCCAATATACGCAAATCAATCAATGCAATACACCATTTAACAAACTGAAGGAGAAAAACAATATGATCATCTCAATAGATGCAGAAAAAGTTTTGGACAAAATTCAACCCTCATTTATGATAAAAACCCTCCAGAAAGCAGGCATAGAGGGAACTTACCTCAACATAATAAAGGCCATATATGACAAACCCACAGCCAACATCGTTCTCAATGGTGAAAAACTGAAACCATTTGAAAAACTGAAATCATTTCCTCTAAGATCAGGAACAACACAAGGTTGTCCACTTTCACCAGTAGAATTCAACATAACTTTGGAAGTTTTGGCCACAGCAATCAGAGAAGAAAAAGAAATAAAAGGAATCCAAATTGCAAAAGAAGAAGTAAAGTTGTCACTGTTTGCAGATGACATGGTACCACAGAGAGAGAATCCTAAAGATGCTACCAGAAAACTACTAGAGCCAATCAATGAATTTGGTAAAGTAGCAGAATACAAAATTAATGCACAGAAATCTCTTGCATTCCTATACACTAATGATAAAAAATCTGACAGAGAAATTAAGGAAACACTCCGATTTACCACTGCAACAAAAAGAATAAAATACCTATGAATAAACTAGAACAGAACTAGTTAACAGGACTAGAACAGAACTAGTTCACAGAACTAGAACAAAAAACTTCACAATTTGTATGGAAACACAAAAGACCCCGAATAGCCAAAGCAATCTTGAGAACGAAAAACAGAGCTGGAGGAATCAGGCTCTCAGACTTCACACTACACTACAAAGCTACAGTAATCAAGACAGTATGGTACTGGCACAAAAACAGAAATACAGATCAATGGAACAGGATAGAAAGCCCAGAGATAAACCCACGCACATATGGTCACCTTATTTTTGATAAAGGAGGCAGGAATATACAATGGAGAAAAGACAGCCTCTTCAATAAGTGGTGCTGGGAAAACTGGTCAGCTACGTGTATAAGAATGAAATTAGAAAACTCCCTAACACTATACACAAAAATAAACTCAAAATTCATTAAAGACTTAAATGTAAGGCCAGACACTACCAAACTCTTAGAGGAAAACATAGGCAGAACCCTCTATGACATACATCACAGCAAGATCCTTTGTGACCCACCTCCTCGACAAATGGAAATAAAAAGAAACATAAGCAAATGGGACCTAATGAAACTTAAAAGCTTTTGCACAGCAAATGAAACCATGAACAAGATGAAAAGACCTCAGAACGGGAGAATATATTTGCAAACAAAGCAACTGACAAAGGATTAATCTCCCAATGTTACAAGCAGCTCATGTAGCTCAGGATCAAAAAAACAAACAACCCAATCCAAAATTGGGCAGAAGACCTAAACAGACATTTTTCCAAAGAAGATACACAGATGGCCAACAAACACATGAAAGGATGCTCAACATCACTAATCATCAGAGAAATGCAAATCAAAACTACAGTGAGGTATCACCTCACACCAGTCAGAATGGCCATCATCAAAAAATCTACAAACAAGAGAACAAACATATGGACACCAAGCGGGGGAAAGCAGCGGAGGGTGGTAGTGGTGCTGTGATGAATTGGGAGATTGGGATTGACATATATACACTAATATGTACAAAATGGGTAACTAATAAGAACCTGTTGTGTAAAAAAATAAATAAAATTTAAAAAATAATTTTAAGAAAAGAAATAAATTCTATGGTGAACTTTAGGTTGAATTAGTTCTTCTTTTATCCATAAACTGATTTAACCAGAGCCTCATCCAAAGCTTAAAGTACCTGTAAACAAAATCACTCTGTAGAAGAAAGTGAGAAAAGCAAAAAAAAAAAAAATATATATGCAAACAATAAATGCTAGAGAGGGTGTAGAGAAAAGGGAACCCTCTTGCACTGTTTGTGGGGATGTAAAGTGATACAGCCAGTATGGAGAACAGTATGGAGGTTCCTTGAAAAACTAAAAATAAAACTAACATACAACCCAGCAACCCCACTACTGGGCATATACCCTGAGAAAAACATAATTCAAAAAGACGCATGTACCGCAATGCTCATTGCAGCTCTATTTACAATAGCCAGGACATGGAAGCAACCTAAGTGTCCATGGACAGATGAATGGATAAAGAAGATGTGGCACATATATACAATGGAATATTACTCAGCCATAAAAAGAAATAAAACTGAGTTATTTGTAGTGAGGTGGATGGATGTAGAGTCTGTCATACAGAGTGAAGTAAGTCAGAAAGAAAAAAACAAATACCGTATGCTAACACATATATATGGAATCTAAAAAAAAAAAAAATGGTCTTGAAGAACCTAGGGGCAGGACAGGAATAAAGATGCAGATGTAGAAAATGGACTTGAGGATGTGGGGAGGGGGAAGGGTAAGCTGGGACGAAGTGAGAGAGTAGCATGGACATATATACACTACCAAGTGTAGAATAGCTAGTGGGAAGCAGCCGCATAGCACAGGGAGATCAGCTCGGTGCTTTGTGACCATCTAGAGGGGTGGGAGAGGGAGACTGCGAGGGAGACGTAAGAGGGAGGAGATATGGGGATACATGTATAGCCGATTCACTTTGTTATAAAGCAGAAACTAACACACCATTGTAAAGCAATTATACTCCAATAAAGATGTTAAGAAAAAAAAAATGAATGCCCCTAAAGCAAGTATCAAGCAATGAAGTTGGGGAATAAGCAGTCCTATGGTGAGACATATCGGAGGTGTTTTCTATAACATCTCCCAGGGTTTTCCGGTGAGATGGAGCCTCAGTTGCCCACAACGGTAAGCATCAGGCCAGGCACCTTTTAGTGGCTGCTTTCCCTTCCCTGTCTTACTCCTTCACTCTACTTCCCCAGGTTCACTCTGTGATTTACCTCTTTAAAACTATTGCAGACAAATCTGTCTCAGAGTCTGCTTTAAGGGAACCCAATCTTAGACATAGGCGTATAAATTATACTACACTTGGCAAGAACTGCCCCTTGAATACAGAGCGATGGTCAAAATTCCCTAAGAAACACAATTATTTCTGTAGTGTTACGAAACTTGTAGTTTGTTACACCTGGAGATATTTTTTAAATAATTAAAAAAAAATCTGTCACAGGTACATTTTACTCTTTCTTTGAACTTTTTAATCATCACTGATACTCTGTTCAGAGTCTACTCTATGCCTATGAAATACAGCTATCAGGACTATTTTTATATGTACAGTGTGTACACATAAAATCATGTACACAAATTACATTAAAAATAGCCTTAATTAGTAGACTATTAGTAGTAAAGTTACCTTCTTTACATAGATGTCTGTAATTAAGTTTTTCAATTAGACCACACTGAAAACTCATATTTTGTGCTTGTAATTGTTCCTGAAATATTGAAAAATCACACTTTATACATTAGACTATCGAGGTTTAAATGATGGCTTTGCCACTTACTACCTGTGTGACAACGGGCAAATTATTTAACTACTATAAGGCTAGTTTTCTTATGTGGAGCAATTAAGAAGCAAAAAGTTATACCTTCTTCATAATGTGTAATAAGAATTAAATTAGATAACCCATACAAAGCACTCAGTACAGTATTACATCTGATAATAGCAAGAGTTTGATAAATACTATCATTATTACTGTTGCTGTTACTTTAACAGTTACTGTTTTACCTGTCAAGTCCTCTGTGGAAGGTGCTAGGGAACTAGTAGAGATGGGAACTGCATGAAAGAAAGTGAGAGACATTTATGATACATAAATGAATAAATTACAGTTTCTTCCCTTAAGGATTCACAGACCGGTGGACAAATATGTAAAATAATTAGACTCAAATGAGACAAGCGACATAATAGATGGCACACAGGCAATGAAAAGCCCAAAGCAAGTATGGTTAACTTTGTCTGAAAGAATTAGGGAAGTCTTTATAGATGAGTCTGTATATTGAGAACAGATCATGTACGATCTTGAAGTGATTCCAAGAAATCTGGACATTAGCCTGCAGTCAACGTGAAGTATTTCACATATTGTTAATGAGGAGGAAGACAGGATCACGTTTACATATTCCTCTGGCATCCGGGCAAATGATGCACCGAAGACAGTAGAAACGAAAGGAAAAAAGATTAGAGACTGTAATACTCTGGGCAAAAACAATGAGGGTGCTGATCTGATTTTTACTCTAAGGAAAATCAGCCTGTTTGTGATGGTGCCTGAACTGATTAAATTATACTTAGTTATTCTAGCACGTAAGCTGCTCCAAAGGAGATTGAATTCACTCTCAAAGTCAGCCATTGGATTGGCCAAGTTGTGGTCCAGATGACTGCTTCTCATTATTACTAGAAATACTGAAGAGTATCCAGGGTTTTATTAAGAATCTGCAACCTGTGTATTTTAGATTTAATCTCAAGTCAGGCTGAGAATGGGAAATTTGCGAAATGGGAAGACAATGTGTCACTGTGGAACTGTGCTGAAGAAATAAGTAAAATGAAGTCAGACAATTTGTATGCTTATGGTTACAAATTTATAGGCAGCAAATTTATAAAAAGAAAACAGGGAAAATTTAAAACATTTGTTGCATTAAATTTATAGGAATACGGGTGAAGATGCCTGTATTATTGCATTTCATATTGCTGTATTATTTTCAAATAAGCCTTCACATAAAATTTACTTGGAGTTTAGGAATGGCTCAGAGATGAGGAAATGCCTTTGTTAAGTAACAATTTATCTAAATGAATGGAAAAAACATTCTTAAATGCACCAGAGAGATGAAAGAAATAGTTTAAATTCTTAAAAAGCTACTTGTGAGAAATGACAAATCATGAAGGCACTTTAAAAGCTGACAAAAAACCAAATCAGTCTGTAAACATTCTGCTAAACCATTCACAGTAATGAAAATAAAATTCAATAGAAAATTTCTCATAGGCTTCTAAGTTTCCCCAAAATAGAACACACACATTTTCTGATATTCTCTATTGGCATTTAATAAACTGAGAGATTTAAAAATAGATTTAGTTTAACAACAATGTTTATTTTAAACATACTTAACTGTCATTCCTTTCAGAGTTACGTTAATTTATCTTCATAACTTCATTGGTTTCGCAAAAAGTAAGTGGTTCTTTTGACTATAGGAATAAGCCAATTTTTCAAAAAAATAGAGATATATGAAATAAGTACTAGACTTATTTGTGACTTTTTTTAATCTAAAAGAGATATTTTATTGTTCATGCAAGAATGTCAACCTTTATACTGTTAGCGTTTAGGTAAACTTGCATTTAAGGTTCTTAAGACCTTCATAAACATTCTTTCTCACTGCCTAAGCTGAGTATTTAGTTTTGAACACAGTGTCAAAACTCACATTTTAAAAATTCAAATTTTCAGACTGTAAGATTTGACTAGAATGTTTGAATAAAAGTATTTGCATATTTTAATCCTTAGATCATTCTGTTAGCTTATCTGAAATATGATTTTATTTTTTGTTTTACTGGATTTTTCTATCTATTTATATTAAACAGATTAGTCAGGGTGTTATGTTATGGTCATAAATAACCCTAAATCCCAATGACTCAAAAAAGTGAATATTCTCTTTCTTGCATCTTCTCCTTATTCATCACTGGTTTGTGAGAGGGTCTCTGCCTGTTGTCACTGACGACAGCCAACATTTGGACCACTGTCAATCACTGTGCCAGAGGTCAATGAGAACAGTGATGGGTCTCAAGCTGGTAATTAAATGGTCTGTCTCTAAAACGACATAGTTCTCTCTGCTTACAAATAGCTGGTCGGAACTATTCACCCTGGCATGAGGGCCCAGGAAGTGCAATCCTGTATAGTGCAGAAGAATTATAGCCAGAAATAGTGGGCAAACAACACAAATGAACATGACCATCTTAGTCTTCTGCCTTCTTTCAAATAAAAAAGGAAATAGGAAAAAGAAAACTGCCTGTTATACTATATTATATGGGAAACATTAAAGAGATTCAGTTTCTTCACAAAGAAAAAAAAAAAAAAAGAAAAACCTGATCATATATATTCAAGGTGTCCCATCTACAGAAGCATAGTTAGCTGTAGGCACATTTTTAGAGCTGCAACCACACTTATGGTATCATCAAGTTTAGTCCCTCGTTTAACTGAAAATTGAGACATTTAGAGAGTTAAACAAAAATTATCTTAACCATCAATTTGGTAAAACAGTGTAGTGGGTGAAGAGGTTATACAGTGATGGGGCACTATTCCTGACTCAAAGAGTTCACAATTTTTTGAAAGGTATTTATAACTCACACAGCTGGGTAACACAGAGCAATGAACTAGAATCCAACATTCTTCAGTTTTGACTACAGCATCTTTTGGAAATGCCATTCTATCATTGGCCTTTTAAGACATTTTTATATTAATGCAATCAATTAAATTATATAAATGTTGTAATATTTTAAAGTGAGGTAGGCAATTACTTTATTAGACCAAACATTTCTGTGAAATGTATTATCTATTCTCCATTAATACTTATGGAAACAAAAGTTTCAATACACGCTCTAAGAGGGCCTGGACCACTGAACCAATGGGCCATCTGGATCACTAGATTACACTATTAGGGGAATAAAACAAACAGACATTATGCCCACTATATCTAATATTCCTTTATTAGTGTTGTATGTTTTAATAAAAATAGAGAGCTTTGCTATTTCTAGCTAATAATATTTCTAGCTGAGATTATCACTAAGATTTCCTCTTTGAACAAAGATGGAGTAACATGGACCATATGTACCCTTCCACTTGACCAACTAAACAGCTAGATTAGAAATATGAAACAATGGTTTTTCAAGACATTGGCCAAAAAATATAAATATCTTTAAGAAACAGGAAACAAATAAGTTTGCCTGCTTATACTCTAGACTGAAAATCCAGGCAATGATGAAGTTAGGAGAACCCCAAGTGGATCCACATGATCTCCCTAAATTGTGGAAATAAAGCCAAGAATCTAGGGTTATCAAGGTAGATAGAGTTTGCATGATACAATTCTCCCTCTAAAGGAGAGAACTGTATAGAAAAAAACCTAAGAGATCTACAGAGTCCCCTTGAGTCTTCAGCTGACTACTGATAAGTGCATGTGTGTGAAGAAACAACCCTGAACTGAGGAATGAACCACCAGCAAAGATTACAGGGATCAATAACTCATACAGGGCATGAAATACTTCTTGTTCTCAGCAGGCATAATGGAAAACCTTATATCTCATGGAGAATTGGGTAGAGTATCGGAAAAAGGGTTAGAAAGGATGGGCAATTAGCCCAAGACTAAATACAGTTCTGGTTCAACTTAACAAAGCTTTAGAGCAATACTTAACAGTATCAAACTGTTTCTAAGTAATTGTATTGTATCACAGGTAAAAGCTCAATTATACTTATAGGAATATCAAAATATTTGACACCTTCAAAAGTAAAATTCAAATGTCTGACAACCAAGAGAAACTACAAACCTTTCAAAGAAGCAGGAAAATATGAAATCAAATGAAAAATCATTTAAGTGAAATTGACACAGAAATGACGCAAATGATAGACTAGGCAATGATATTAAGATAGTTATTGTGGCTGTTTTCCAGATGTTCAAGAAGCTAAAGGAATACATGAACATGTTAAGAGTCAAAGAAGATATTAAAAATGCCCAAATACAACTTCCAGAGAGTAAAACTACAGTATATGAGATGAAAAAGACATTGGACGAAATTTAAGGCAGATTACGTATTGCCAAAGAAAAGGTCAGTAAACTTGAAGACATGAAAATAGAACTGTCCAAAATTAACAAAAAAGAGGAAAGAAAGAACATAAAATGAACAGAGCATCAGTATTGTGGGACAACTTCAAGAGGCCTAACATGTGTGTACTTAATGTATCCAAAAAGAAGGCAAGGGAGACATTAAAAAGTATTTGAAGATATATATGAAAGTTTTCAAGATTTAATGAAGATGTGAAGCACTAAGCTTCAAAAAGGTCAATGAAATCCGAGCACAATAAACATGAAAAACACTACATTAATGCCTCTACCATAATCCAACTGTTAAAATCAATGATAAAGAGACCATCTTAAAAGTAACCAGAGAGGGCTTCCCTGGTGGCACAGTGGTTGAGAGTCCGCCTGCCGATGCAGGGGACACGGGTTTGTACCCCGGTCCGGGAAGATCCCACAGGCCACGGAGTGGCTGGGTCCGTGAGCCATGGCCACAGAGCCTGTGCGTCCGGAGCCTGTTGCTCTGCAACAGGAGAAGCTGCAACAGTGAGATGCCCGCGTACAGCAAAAAAAAAAAAAAAAAAAAAAAAAAAAAAAAAACAAAAAAAAAAAAAAACAAAACACATAAGTCTAATGGAAAATGGCTAAGAGTGACAGCAGACTTCTTGTTAAAAATGATGCAAGATAGTAAGGGAGTGGAGAAACATCTTTAAGTGCAGAAAAGAAAAATTCAAAAAAATCAACCTAGTTTTCTTCAGTCAATGAAAATACATTTAGAAGACAAAGGTAAAATAAAAAAATTTCAGACATGCAAATATTGATCAGGAGACCCACACAACAGTAAATGTTACAGGAATTTCTTCAGAACAATTAAATGGAAGTCTATATATAGACAAAAAATAAAAAGCAACATAAAAGAATTTTGTGGGCACCCTGGAAAAGACAGCACAGCAGAAACTCTTACACTAAATAGCTCTGTTGTAAAAGCTCCATGTCAGCAAATGTAATTAAGAGACCTAGGGCTCACTTCCCCCACCATGCCCACAAAAAGAGGGCAGGCCAACAGTGTTGGACTCCAAGCACCCTAACACAGCTCACATTTAGGGTGAAGGTTCCAAGGCAGACTAGTTTCCTCCTAAGATAAGGAACAAGACAAGGATGTCTGCCCTCACTACTTTTATTTAACATTGTACTGGTACTTCTCCTCAAGGAAATTAGGCAAGATAATAAAATAAAAGACATTCAAATAGAAAAGAATGAATTAAAACTATTTCTACTTGTATATGACATGACATTATATATTCTAAATAATACACACACGCAAAAACACACACAAACATACCTGCACACAAATCAATCTCAGTAAAGTTGCAGAATACAAGCTCAATATACAAAATCAAATGTACTTCTATAGATGAGCAATAAAAAATGTTAAAAATAAAATTAAGACAACAGCGTCATTTGCAATAGCATGAAGAAGAAATTACTTAGAAAAATATTTAACAAAACAAGCTCAAGACCTGTATGCTAAAAACTACAAATCACTACTGAAAGAAATTACAGGGCCATCTAAATAAATCGAAACACATACTGTGCTCTGGATCAGAAAACAATAGTAAGATGGCAATATTCCCCAAATTTGTGTACAGATTCAACACAAACCACATAAAAATCCCAGGTGTCTTTTTGTTTTATGACAAATTTATTCTAAAATTCATATGGTTATGTAAGTGTTATGAATCAACTGTATTCTCCATAAATTCATGTGCTCAAGTCTTAGCCTCAGTACCTCAGAATGTGACTGTATTTAGAGATAGGGTCTTAAAAGAGGTAATTAACTTAAAATGAAGTTATTAGGGTGGACCCTAAATCAACATGAATGGTGTTTTTATGAGACAAGAAAATCTGGACACAGACATCGAGAGAAGACCAGGTGAACACACAGGGTGAAGATGGCCATCTACATGTACATGAGAAAGGTCTTAGAAGAAACTAAACCTGCTGACATCTTAACCTCAGACCACCATCCGGAATTGTGAGAAAATAAATTTCTATTGTTTAAGTCACACAAAATAAGAATTTTGTGGGAGAATGATAAAATTACTATTTTATTTTACTTAAATCATTTAAAAAGATAAGTGATTAGTCTATAGCAAAAATAATAGCAACATATTTTGACATTTATAACATGAGTTGAAACAAAATATATGGCAACAATAACATAAAGGCCAGAAGTGGAGAAATGGATGTATACTGTTGTCTGGTTCTTTTACTACAAATGAAGTCATATAATATTACTTAAAAGCAGACCATGATCCATTGTTATATTCCATCAGCATTAAAGCAACACTAAAATAACACAACATAAATTAAAATAACATAGTTATATCTACTATGCCCTCCCCCCAAAAAGACTAAACGGAATGATTACATATGTAATTAATTCAAAAGAAGTTAGAAACAGAAGAAAGGGAGAAAAGGCTTAATGGTTTACAAATAGAAAAGCAATAGTAATGTGATATATTTGGGTAAAACATACCAAAAATTATATTCATTGTAAATGGTCTAAACATGCACATAAAAAGCAGACTGATCTCTGTGGTCTCCAAGAAACTCATTCTTAATGTAAAGATGCAAATACATTTAAAAGTAAATGCACAGAATATATACAATGGCAACACTAATAAAAAGAAAGCTAAGGTGGCTTTAATATAGCCAACAAAATAGATTTCAAAGCAAAGAATAGTACCAAGATATAAAAGTTTATTTCTTCATAAAAAGGTCAGTTTATCAGGAGGACATAACAATCCAAATATTTATGCAGCTAATAATAGAAATATATGAAGCAAAAGTTGAGAGAACTGCAAGGAAATACAGAAAATCCAAAAATTACAGGAAGTTTACTCTTTAGATTTATTTTAAAATAACAAATCTTCATAATAATAATAATAAATCTTCTTTTCCAGTTAAGGTGAAAGCTTAGATTATTGATTTAAGGCCACTTTTCATTCTTTTTACAAGCACTGAATTATAGATGATTAGAATGAGTTTATTCTAAGTACGTCTTTAAACATATCAAAGTTTTAAGACACATTTTTATTTCAAAATATTTTCTAATTTCCCTTGAAACTTCCTTTTTGATATATTGATTACTTAAAAATGTGCTTTTTACTTCCAACTGAATGGCAATATTCCTCTTACCTTCCTGTCATTTAATTTTTAATTTAATTCTATTATTATGGTCAGAGAGTATACTTTGTATGATTTCAATCTTTTCAAACTTGTAGTCTTTGTTTTATGACCCAGGATATGGCCTGACTGCATGAGTGCCTCATGCACACTTGAGAAGAATATATATTCTGCTGTTTTGAGGTTGAGTTTTTTCTGTTTTATCTTTACATTTTATATTTTCCCTTTTCTACATTCTTTGGGTTTTTTTTCCATCTTTTAGTACTCTATTTTAATGCAGCCATTGTGATTTTGATGTTATTTTGCATAATATTTTAGTGGTAGCTTTAGGGATTACAAAATACATACTTTGTTTCAAGTCTATTTAGAATTAATACTGTACCACTTCACTTTTACATAATATACAAATCTTATTACCATATAGGTCCCTTTACACCCTCTCTTTTATGCTATAGCTGTCTTACATGTTTATATACATGGAAAACCATCAGGAATATTGTTATTTTTGTTTTCAACTGTCAAACATGTTTTCAGGAACTCAAGAACTCGGTATTATTTTATTGCTATTTAGAATTCTCAGGTCCTTCCCTCCTCCACCTATTGCTATTTTTTTCAACACTGTCAATTAGCTGGACCATACATCTGTATAGGTCTGAGAGTTGAGTTCAGTGTGATGACAGTAGCATGTGTTTACTCCTTCTCCAGAAATCAGAATGCTGTTGGCAGGCTACTAATTACAGATGTCACATATATGTTTTAAAAATAAATTGATTTATTTTATTTTTGGCTGCGTTGGGTCTTCGTTGTTGCCCGTGGGCTTTCCTCTAGTTGTGGCGAGCGGGGACTACTCTTCGTCGCAGCGCGTGAGCTTCTCGATGCCGTGGCTTCTCTTGTTGCAGAGCACGGGCTCCAGGCGCACGGGCTTCAGTAGTTGTAGCACGTGGGCTCAGGAGCCGTGGCTCGTGGGCTCTAGAGCACAGGCTCAGTAGTTGTGGCTCATGGGCTTAGATGCTCTGCAGCATGTGGGATCTTCCCAGACCAGGGTTCGAACCTGTGTCCCCTGTATTGGCAGGCAGATTCTTAACCACTGCATCACCAGGGAAGCTCCAGATGTCATATATTTGATAGCTATAGTGATATTCAGATCTTCTGCTTCATTTTAGGCCAGTTTCCACTGAATTTTCAAGAAAATTTTATATTTCACCTAAGTGTCAAATTTTTTGCATGATGATGTTTATAATATCCCTTTATTATAACTTAAATGTCTATTGGAAGTTGAATAATACCCATTCTTTCATACTGATAGTGATACTTGGTAGTTTCTCCCTCTTTTGTTTTTGTTTTTCCTTAGAGATAATTGCTGGGGATTTAGAAATTTTATTAATCCATTCAAAATTCTAAATTTTGAAATTATAACCTTTTTGACAGTCATTGATTTATTATTTCCTTTTTATACTTATTTACCTAGATGATTAATTTGAAAATTTTCATACTTAATTTAAACATTTAAACCTATACATTTTCCTATAAGCAGTGCTTTATATGTAAAGCCTATACACAAGCTTTGGGATGTAGTTACATTAACATTCCACTTGAAATACTTTTTAATTTTTCCAGTTTCACATTTGACCTGTAGGTAATTCATAAATGTGTTATTTAATTTCTAAATATTTGCAACTTTTCTGCATATATTATTTTTATTGATTTTTAATTTAATTCAAATTTGGTCAGACAACATATTCAGTATTATTCAATCTGTTGAAATTTATTGAGAGTTGTTTATTCATAAACGTAGGTCTATTTGGGTAAACATTCCATGTGCCACTGAAAAACAAGGTTGATTACAAAATTATTGACTGTAGGATTCAATAAATGTAAGTAAATTAAGCCAACTTACTGATTTATATATATATACACACACACACACGCACATACATATATACTTCACGTGAAACATATAACACTTGGGACATTTTTCATGTAATGCTAGATGTACTAAAATGTTATTGCATAGTGATAATAATAAACAGGGAGGGAATTATATTTGGGGCTTTCTTTAGGGCCCAACATTCGAAATATTTATGATTTTGTTCTATTTTGTAATAATCATGAAAATTCCCTGAAATGGTGATAAAGACAGTGCCAACCCACTTCCAGTCAGTTTAACTGGGATACGTGTGGGAGGGAAAACAATTCAAAATACTACAGTGTTTGACCTCATGGCTATTGCAGACTAGGTTTTTTTGTTTTTTTCTTTGTACCTTTTGACCACCTTTTGATACGTTTACAAATGCCAGTTTACAGCACCTTGGACAGACCCTAAATTAAGTGATTTATTATTACCTGTCTACCAAAAATCCTTGTAAAATGGTTTTCCTGATAGATGACAATGCAGACAATTGTGTGAAGTTCTGTCTTAAACAGATTTCCTAACAAGATTATCAGAATAGCTAAGTGTATTATTGTTAGTGAACCACAATTTTTTAAATCTCATCAAAGAAATCATTCATGTTCAGGAAGGGAAGAAAACTTCTTTCTTTTAACTTTATGCCACTGTATGCCTTCTTGCAAAGCCATTTTGGTTCAGCTAAAGTTCTCTCAGTCTCATTCTCAATTGTAACAGACTAAAACGTCAACTTGGCACCTGGCTACTGACAAGCAGACTATACAGCATATCTGTATGTCATTCCCAAGCATCATTTTACATAGTAATTGTTTTAATGTCAGCTTATTCAATTTTCAATGGCTAGTTTTAGTCACACTGTTTTTCTGTTCTAATCTTGCCATGCCAGCTGGGTTTGATAAAGCAATGATAACTGGTTAACTTATTTGCCTTTGACAGGCCTGAAAAATTAGTTTGGGCTGCTGATTATATACATGGAAGGTATGAGTGACTTGGGCAAGAAAAATGTTGGCAGCATTGTAGTGTGTGGAGTCAAATTAGGGCTCTGAAGATCTGGTGGAAGCTGAGGAAATCAATATCTATTAGAAGTTGGGGCTGATTGCTGGAGGGAAACACCAGTTATAGGGGTCATTTTACAGATATGGAAGTAGTGATGTTTTTATCATATGGGATTAAATTTAAGCCAGAATAATGAACTAAATATTTTTAAATATTAAGAACTAACGTCTCCACTTTTGTAGAGAAGAAAAAGAGTGCTTTCCACAGCAGCAGTTCCAGATTTTTAATGGAATTTTTATCAGAAAATAAGTGTTTCTGTTACTGAAACAGCTGAATCTCACAAAAAAAAATAGGTACTTATCCCTACACACCAGTTAGAGAACCCTAGAGATTCATACTTATTACATGGCTTCAGATGAGAAGGTCTACCGGAGTAATTAATTGCTTGATTTGGTAAAAACCAAGTAAATAACATTATTTGACTAGGAGAAAACTGAAAGTGATTTATCTTTTTTTCAAACAGCTTTAGGGAGATATTCACATACCATCTAATTTATTTGTTGTACCAGTTAAAGTGTACAATTCATTGACTTTAGTTTATCCACAGATATATGCAACCATTAGCACAACAGATTTTAGAATATATCCATCAACTTAAAAAGAAATCTCATAGCCTTAGTTATAACTCCCCTGTTCTTTATCCACTCACAGCCCTAGAGACCACTGTTTACTTTCTGTTTCTCAGAGTTTCCTCTTCTGGACATTCATACAAATAAAATCATATATTACGTGGAATTTTGGACCTGTTTTTTTCATTTAGCATAATGTTTTCAATGTTAATCCAAGATGCAGCATTTATAAGTATTTTATTCCTTTTCATGACTGAATAATCTTCCATTTTGTGAATATACCACATTTTGTTTATCCAGTGATTTACTGGTGGATATCTGGGTTGTTTCCACCTTTTGACTATTATGAGTAATGCTGCTATAAACATTCATGTGTACATTTTGCATGGACATGTTTTCATTTCTCTTGGGTGTATTCCTAAAAGTAGAACTGCTGGGTCATATGGTAACTCTGTGCTTAATTACTTGAGGAACTACTGGAGTATTTTCCAAAGCACTGACACCATTTTACATACCCACTAGCAGTGTACAAGCGTTCTAATTTCTCCACATCATCACCAACATTTATTATCTGACTTCTCGGTTCCAGTCATTGTAGTGGGAGTTAAGCAGTATCTCAGTTTGGTTTTGATTTGTACTTCCCAGATAACTAATGGTGTGGAGCATTCTTCATGAAGCTATTGGCAATTTTCATATCCTCCTTGAAGAAATGACTATTCAGATCATATGCCCATACTTCAATAGGGTTGTCTTTTTGTTATTGAATTGTAAGAGTTCTTTATATATTCTAGATACAAGTCCCTTATCAGATACATGATTTGCAAATATTTTCTCCAGTTCTCTGGGTTTCGTTTTGCCTTCCTGATTCTGTCCTTTGAAGCATAAAAGTTTTTAATTTTGATGAAGTCCAATTTATCTATTTTTTTCTTTTGTTCCTTGTGCTTTTGGTACCGTATCTAAGAATCCTTTCTCAAATCATAGGTCATGAAGATTTACTTCTGTGTTTTCTTCTGAATCTTACAGTTTTAGCTCTTATAGTGAGGTCACTGATACATTTTGCGCTCATCTTTTGTGGTCTGAGGTAAGGGTCCTACATCATTCTTTTGCAAGTGGCTACCTGGTTGTCCCAGAAGCATTTGTTTAGATGATCATTCTTTTCACATTGAATGGTTCTGGCACCCTTGTCCAAAAGTCAATAGATCGTGGATGTACAGAACTATTTCTAGACTCTGTTATATTCTCTTCATCCATATATCTATCCATATACCACACGATATTGATTACTGCTGACTTGTAATAAATTTGAAATCAGGAAGTGTGTGTTATCCTATTCTGTTGTTGTTCTTCAGGACTGTTTTGGATATTCTGGGTCTCTTGCAATTTCATATGAATTTCAGAATCAGCTCATTGACTTTTTTTTTGTTTTAAATATCTTTATTGGAGTATAATTGCTTTGCAATAGTGTGTTAGTTTCTGCTGTATAACAAAGTGAATCAGCTATACGTATACATATATCCGCATGTCCCCTCCATCTTGCGTCTCCCTCCCACCCTCCCTATCCCACCCCTCTAGGTGGTCACAAAGCACAGAGCTGATCTTCCTGTGCTATGCGGCTGCTTCCCACTAGCTAGCTATTTTACATTTGGTAGTGTATATATGTCCATGCCACTCTCTCACTTCGTCCCAGCTTAACCTTCCCCCTCCCCGTGTCCTCAAGTCTCTGACTTACTTCACTCTGTATGACAGACTCTAGGTCCATCCACCTCACTACAAATATCTCAGTTTCATTTCTTTTTATGGATGAGTAATATTCCATTGTATACCTGTGCCACATCTTCTTTATCCATTCATCTGTTGATGGACACTTAGGTTGCTTCCATGTCCTGGCTATTGTAAATGGTGCTGCAATGAACATTGTGGTACATGACTCTTTTTGAATTATGGCTTTCTCAGGGTATATGCCCAGTAGTGGGATTACTGGGTCATATGGTAGTTCTATTTCTAGTTTTTTAAGGAACCTCCATACTGTTCTCCATAGTGGCTGTATCACTACATTCCCACAAACAGTGCAAGAGGGTTCCCTTTTCCCCACACCCTCTCCAGCATTTATGGTTTGTAGAATTTTTGATGATGGCCATTCTGACAGGTGTGTGGTGATACCTCACTGTAGTTCTGATTTGCATTTCTCTAATGATGAGTAATGTTGAGCATCCTTTCATGTGTTTGTTGGCAATATGTATATTGTCTTTGGACATTTGTCCAAAGCTTGTCAACTTCTAAAGTGAAGTCAGCTGGGGTTCTGACAGGGATTTCTTCAAATCTGTGGCTCAGCTTGGAGTGTTCTGCCGAGTTAATATTAACTCCTCTGATTCACAGACATGGGATGTTTCTTCATTTCTGCAATTTCTTTCAACAGCATTTTGTAGTTTTCAAAGTGTAAGTTTTACATCTCTTTTGTTCAATTTATTCCTAAGTATTTTATTCAATTTGATTTTATGGTGAATTGAGCTCTTTAGAGGTATTTTCAGATTATTCACTGCAAGTGTATAAAACTGGAATGATTCATGGAATCATATACTGGAATCATATACTGATGTCATACTCTAATACTTTGCTGACATTAGTTCTACTAGCTTTCTCATCAGATTCCTTATGGTTTTCTATACATTGATAGAAGATTATGTCATCTGCCAATAGAGAAGTTTTAACTCTTCCTTTGCAATTTGGATCCTGTTCCTTCTTTTTCTTGCCTGATTGCCTGGACTATATTGTACAGTACAATGTTGTATAGAAGCAGTGAGACCAGACATCCCTTTCACCCCATGATCTTAGGGGCAACATATCCAGTCTTTCATCACTAAGTATGATGTCAGCTTTCCAAAAATGGCAGATTTTCCCATATTTTTAAACAAATAAGCTTAACTATTAATCCTTACCTCTTATCTCACTGAACTTCCATGAGTGGAAATATTTATAATGAAGAGGGAACAAATTTAGAATTCCTATTGCAATATTAATCTTACAGAACAAAATGCATCAATACGTCAAATTTCCATTTTCTTTAAGGAATTAAAATTGCGAATCTATTTGCGTTTCTCAAACTTATGCTTTCGATTTTATTTATTTGATCCTTATCACATAAGTTTCTCAAACGTGCGCTTTTGGTTTTATTTATTTGATCCTTATCATGGTTACAAAGGATATACTCTGAAATTTAACAGACATGATTCTGACTAGAGGTTATTTTTGTTTTGTTTGTTCTTCTGGACTTATTCAATACCTAACACTTACTTAATATTAATCACGTGATGAACATTATATCATGGGTTGCAGATCACAGAAAATCAAAGTCCTATTGTCAGGGAGCCACTGTTCCAGTAGAAGGCACCAGCCAAAATTTCCAATTCATAATACAGTAGAATAAATCTAAATATTGTGTATGTGCAATGTCCTATGAGAACAGCTACAATCATCTGGCAGGCTGCTATTAAAGTAAATAAGATCAATTTTGCAAAAGGGAGCATTTTAAAATAAATAAATTGTACTAATTTGAAACAGTGTAAAAATATAAATAACTTTGGAATCTACTTGCTAATCAGGAAATGAGAGTACTCCCTTCGATAGCTCAGCTGCTAGAGCAGAGGACTGTAGCATTTCCCAGTATAGTCATCCTTAGGTCCCTGGTTCAATTCCAGCTAGAAGGAGGAGTTGATGTTTTACTAACACAACATTGTAAATCAACTATACTAGAATAAAAATTTAAAAAAAAAAGCAATGAGAGTACTTCAAGCATCTGTGACTTTAGAATTTCACAATGAAATTTCTATATGAGTACCTTAGTTTGTAAGTAGATCACAAACAACTAAGCATGGAATATCTACACAGATTCTGTTGTATCTATATTTTTTCTTTTATAGATCTAAATATAATTATCAAACAGTAGACCAATACAGAAATAATCATCATAATAAATGGCTTTTGGCCTTTGACTTTCATCATTTTAATAATTCTGATGTTAACATAGGACTATGGTGTAAGACACCATCTTTTTTCAGTTATGAAAAAATTCCCATATCTAAACACTAGAACTCTATGATTATTAAAATGTTAAAAAATAATAATCTGATAAGATTGACTCCATGATCAATTCTGGTCTTCTAGTTTGATGTCAAACTTCCAAAAACTAGTTGCTTTTCTGTGAGCTCAATAATTTTTACTTTTCCAGTGGAACTTTAAAATTTGGATGGCTTTGCAGTCACACTGATTGGGGATGCTGACTTTGCCACCAAGGTCACACACAAGAGAAATAACTGTCTGAGTTTAAAGCACACTGCTATTTCCCAGTGATGCCATGAAAGTGTACAGTGATGACTGCCTAGTGAACACCTAGCAGTTTAACACATCTCTAATTACGATTTTTCTCTATCACTGATGTTGTAATGCAGTCTCATAGTTAGCTACTATTCTTTTGAATAGATGTGTTCAATTTGGAGCTTTATATACTTAGGGTAATAAAATTACATAAAATTAAAAAAACATGTAATAATACAAATATATATATATATATATATTCAGGACTGAAATAGATGTCCCATGAATGACAATAATGATCAATCATTAATTCATACTTGATTTTCCAGTTTCTTTGTGTAATTTAAAAAGCAATTCCAAAACACACACACACACACACACACACACACACACACACAAAGCAATTACAGTTTTTGGATCTTAACGAACTATTACACTGTAACTCATTATAATTTCAACCTTTATATTTTTATCCTGATTTGAAGTAGGAAAACACAGTAATAAGCGACTACGTTTCGGAGTGTGAGAGCCCTGGTTTGGAGTCAAATTTACATCAATTACCAGCAATGGTGACATTGGAAAAGTTATATAACATACTTAGGGTATTTTTAGAAGGTTTTGTGTGTGTGCACAACTTCCCACCACTACTCTTTCACACCCCCATGCCCTTGTGTTCCTCCTCATTCTACCTTTCAATGAATCTGCTTTATGATCTGTCATTCACTCCAAAGATGAGATGTCTGACAACTCTTGAACTGCTGTCCATCCTTGGAGGATTCTCCTTTCAACAGGGATACATCTTTAGTTATAGTGGTAAAAACTCCTCCATGTCTTTCAGGCTTTAGCCAATGGAAGAGATACTTGTGTACATTTCTGTTGTTATTCTATCATGGCTTTTCTTTAATGGCCCTTAGAAACAGACTAATGTACTAATGGCTACACGAGGTCGCATAAGCCGGGTTTCAAAAAGTCTTCAAATAATTATTCAGTTCTTCAAAACAATTGCAGTTTTGAAAGGTTACTTCCTATCTGTTGTTCCTGGTCATTCCTCCCTCAATCTGCTGCTTAGGAGTTAACTGTTTTGTCTTTTTTCGGTTATACTGAGACATACACTACGCTAGAGCAGCATCTGATTCAAAGGATACACTCCCAGCCTCTTCCAGGGCAGTATTCCCACCTGACTGGAGTGCACAAGTCCTTTAGCTTAATTGGCTTCAGAATTGACTCGTGAACTTGTTGAAGAAAGACACTTCATCAAATTCACAAGTAAATCATAATGAAAACATGAAAGGAAGGCAGTGCCTCCCCAGCTTTTGAGTAGCCTTTGAACTTGAGAAATTTTAAGAAAATCCTTGCACATTTTTGGATGGCTAAGCTCAAACATTTCTGTGGATGAGTTCTAACATTCAATAGCTCAGAGTCAGAGCAGTTAAATCACACTTTCTATTTCACACACAATTAAAATAAATACCAACCTATCACATTCACTACATTATACTAAAATACATTGGACACACATAATTATTTTTCCTAATAAACTCAAATCTGACTCCCCAAATTTAATCGTTTTTACAATTTATGGTTTTTGAATTGTAGTTCACTTGATCTCTTTATATTTTATCTCCTCATGATATGAATGCAAAAGAAGGAAGGAAATCAGGAAAATCATCAGAAGAAAAAGAAGTAACTGAATAGACCGGGGTGCAGCTGATTTGGTAAAACTGACACCAATCTTATTTATCTTAATACTCTGTGAGAGACATAAAGAAAGTTAGCACCCTGACTTAGTAAAGTGGGTAAGTAGAAATTCAAAATGACAACTGCCTGGTTCAGCGTCACGGTCCAAGTCAGGAAAGTTAACTTTTAAATAAGTATTATTCAACATAATTTCCAGAAGGCATGATTAGACTTACAGTCTAATTGAAAAAGAAAAATTACTCCAAATCTGTGTATATCGAGAATTTGCCTTTCTCCTTGTATACAAAGTAGATACTGGGCCCTATTCATCTAGGGAGGAGGTCCTTTCCCTCCACAGATGGTCCCGTGGGGAGGGGCAGCTGTTACGCTAACACCCCACCCTCTTTCCATCCATCCTCCCCGAAATCCCTTCCAGGAGAAGGAAAGACACGTGACTGCTGAGTTTGAGTTACGGGGTTTATCATGCTTGGCTCAGCCTCTGCTTCAGTTTTGTGCATGGGAACCCACTTGCGTGCAGAGACCATACATCTCCCTCTGCCCTCCGTGCCCGAAGTTCTACATTTGTCCTTTGGCGGCAATGTCTGTGACTGGAAGGCTGAATGAGCCTCCTTCTATTAGAGATCACGCTTGGCCCAGGTCTAAACCATGCCCACCAATAGACTCTGATCAACGATAAAGGTAAGAGCTTCCCTGGTGGCGCAGTAGTTAGGAATCCGCCAGCCAATGCAGGGGACACGGGTTCGAGCGCTGGTCCAGGAAGATCCCACATGCCGCGGAGCAACAAAGCTCGTGCGCCACAACTACTGAACCCACACATCACAACTACTGAGCCTGTGCTCTAGAGCCCACGAGCCACAACTACTGAGCCCATGTACCACAACTACTGAAGCCTGCACTCCTAGAGCCTGTGCTCCGCAACAAGAGAAGCCACCGCAATGAGAAGCCCGCGCACCGCAACGAAGAGTAGCCCCTGCTCGCCACAATTAGAGAAAGCCCTCACGCAGCAACAAAGACCCAATGCGGCCAAAATTAAATAAATAAATTAGTAATAATAATAATAAAGGTAATACTTTACTTTCAAACCATTTCTGAGACAATCTGTCCATTGGTTTTGAAACTGTGCAGAGAGCTGGGTTGTGATAGATTAATCTGATATATCTGCAACACTGCTGAAAGCAATCACATAATTCTATCATGACAAGAGGTTGTCAAAATTCTCCTAAACGTTTTCAAAAGATGAGATCTCTCAGTATTTTCTATTAAAATTCAGTATCTTGTTTGTTGTCAAGGCATGAAGCTAAAACTTCCTTATCTTGGGAATATAAGTTAAACGAAAAGGAAAATTTAAATGAAAAGGAACAGCCACAATTCAGAGTAGAACTACTTTAACTCAAAAATATCCCAGCTACTCAGCCACCTTATAACTGCATCGTAATTAATGTGGATGCATATGAACAGGTATCTGGATTCTTTTATAAGAGCAAAAAATGAACCTTACATCAATGATGCATTTACCTGAATTCTCTGCAAAGTTGATCTCAACTCTCTGCAAAGCTGATCTCAACTCTCCTATTATTCATGACTCTTATGTGTCCTAATCTCACATACTTCCTGTTTTGATAAATGTAATTTCTTCCTACACACATTAATTCTAGCATGGTTTGGGAGTACTTGTGGTAACTGCTGACGCATGTATTCATAATCCAGGGAGTAATACTTGCTCAACTATTCTTTAGTTTTACCTTGTTAACAATATACACATGCATAAGTTTATCAGAATTTCTTTATCAGAATTTCTTTTCTATGCAGGTCGTCCTTCCATGGTTTTCTTCCCCCTTATTTTATATGTATTTTGTACTCTAAATACATGTTTTAGAGTCAAAATAAGATGTTCTACAGCATACAAAGGTGGGACATCCCAATGGGCGACTGAATAGAAAGAAAATGCACAATCAAAACACAGGTGAGGAAAAACTAACCAGGCCAGCCAGATATCCAGTGACTGGACATTTGTCATGCAGAAGCTCTCATAGTAAAATTCTTACTGACATTGCATTAGATAAAATGGAAAAAATAAGATGTTCTAAGGACAGGTTGAACTCAGGTGCTCTGAGATTGAGCCCAGGTACTATAGATATAGACATAATTAGCGAGTAACTGAAGAAAACAGCGAGTACTTAAACTATCATCATATAGACACTTCTCCAAAAAAGTACAAAAGTCAACCAAAAGTGTCAGGCTATGACTATGGAAGAAGAGGTAGAAAATTTGACAAGACCAAAGCATAGATGGCATGAAAAACTAAAATGTAATTTATAAGGGGATGCTAAGAATAACTGGACAAAAAACACAAGAAATTCAAAATGTAAGTTAAAAGAGACAGAAATTTATTATTAGGATATAAGTACAAATGTTCTTGCTCTGTATAGATTTAAATTACTGCACACATGCCAACTGACTTTCCTTTATCTATGCTTCCTACTTAATGGGAATCTATTACTGATTCAATGAAATAACAAAGCCAAAAGAAAGCTGTTCATTTTTATGCCAGTGAAGAAGTAAGCAGTGGGACAAATGAAAGTGCTCCCTGGATTGGGATTTCTGAAGTAATTCATGTTCTAAATATTCCTCACAGTGGACTAGACTGTGCACTAAGCATGTCAAAGCACCTAGAACCATGAACATTTTTGAGGATACGAAGAGGTAAAGAGCATGGGCATATACACAGAGAGTCATCTATCATGTAGAACAGTGTAGCAAGAACCACGATGATGTGTTTTGGAATAACGATCAAGTTCAGGAAAATTGCAAGATGGTATTCCCGGATATTTTCCACTGCAAAATCCTAAAGCAAAGAAAAATGACGTCCTCTCTCCTGGCACTCTGAGCTGGTAGTTCGAATTGGCTGACTGCAAATGCAACGTTCCTTAGAACTGTTACGTTTGATTATAAAAGTCACACACATTTTGCATTCTCTTCCATAGATTCTGTCAATATAAACGAGCCACGGTCAATTACCTGCAGCCTCCTTAAATTGATAACACTGGAATCTGTGTCCGCCTGCTTCTACAATTTGAAGGATAGAGTTACATACTCCTGTAATTATCTATGCCTGCATTCTGGGAAGCATAACCGAGGTCAAAAGCATAGGACTTTAAACGGCGGGATCCCTGTAAGACTTTCTTTGGCTTCCGGTTTCCTGCAGGTGGCACGCTGACAAAATCAGAGGCATCATCTCATTTCGCTTCCTGCGTTACTGAGAGTCAGAAACTGGACAAACGAAGTAAATGACCATTCCTGGGATCTCACACTTAACATGCTGCTGGCATGCTTCTCCAATCTTCTGTTAAGACTGCTTGTTCGTTGGAGTTCTCTTCTTGGTATCATTTTACTAGTGTCTGTCCTATTACATACCCAGCCTTGGGAAGTAAGCATATGGTCACACACCATGTTTTAGCCATATTTTTCTTCCCTAACGTTTAGAAAAATACCCTCCAATACTATAAATTTAGTAGCTCTGATAAAATTTTCAAAATGTTTTTCTTTCCATTTTTCCATCTTCTTCTCCATTATTGCCTAAGAATATCTTTTCTCAACAAGTGGTAGTGGCATTATAAAATACTCTCTGTGGAGAACGGTAACATCAGCTTTCTTTTGACTTCCATGATTTTCTGAACTCTTTTCATCTGAAATATTTCCACTTGAATACACATGAAAAGATTAGCAGTGTCGGGGTGGAGTGAATGGAAATTATGCGCTGAGCGTATTTATTATGGCAACAATGCAAGTTAATGCATCTTTGATGGTGTGTAATTAGGTATTAAAATTTCTCATAACTAGAAACGTTCTCGGTCAGTGGGAATTACCGTAGGTAATTTCAGGTGACATGGGAATAATTTTCCTAGATAGAAGACCTAGACCAATATATAAAGCATTCAGCTTAGGGGAAAATGGATTTTTTCTTCACATTAATTCTTTGCTTAACACTATTGGGAAATGCAAATTCACATAAAACCTAAGGAGCGAACCAGTAATTTTTTTATATTTTAAAAATCCCTATCAAACTACCACTGGCATTTTTCACAGAACTAGAACAAAAAATTTCACAATTTGTATGGAAACACAAAAGCCCCCGAATAGCCAAAGCAATCTTAAGAACAAAAAATGGAGCTGGAGGAATCAGGCTCCCTGACTTCAGACTATACTACAAAGCTACAGTAATCAAGACAGTATGGTACTGGCACAAAAAACAGAAAGATACATCAATGGAACAGGATAGAAAGCCCAGAGATAAACCCACGCACATATGGTCACCTTATCTTTGATAAAGGAGGCAGGAATGTACAGTGGAGAAAGGACAGCCTCTTCAATAAGTGGTGCTGGGAAAACTGGACAGGTACATGTAAAAGTATGAGATTAGATCACTCCCTAACACCATACACAAAAATAAGCTCAAAATAGATTAAAGACCTAAATGTAAGGCCAGAAACTATCAAACTCTTAGAGGAAAACATAGGCAGGACACTCTATGACATAAATCACGGCAAGACCCTTTTTGACCCACCTCCTAGAAAAATGGAAATAAAAACAAAAATACACAAATGGGACCTAATGAAACTTCAAAGCTTTTGCACAGCAAAGGAAACCATAAACAAGACCAAAAGACAACCCTCAGAATGGGAGAAAATATTTGCAAATGAAGCAACTGACAAAGGATTAATCTCCAAAATTTACAAGCAGCTCATGCAGCTCAATAACAAAAAAATAAACAACCCAATCCAAAAATGGGCAGAAGACCTAAATAGACATTTCTCCAAAGAAGATATACAGACTGCCAACAAACACATGAAAGAATGCTCAACATCATTAATCATTAGAGAAATGCAAATCAAAACTACAATGAGATATCATCTCACACCAGTCAGAATGGCCATCATCAAAAAATCTAGAAACAATAAATGCTGGAGAGGGTGTGGACAAAAGGGAACACTCTTGCACTGCTGGTGGGAATGTGAATTGGTACAGCCACTATGGAGAACAGTATGGAGGTTCCTTAAAAAACTACAAATAGAATTACCATATGACCCATCAATTCCACTACTGGGCATATACCCAGAGAAAACCATAATTCAAAAAGACACATGCACCCCAATGTTCACTGCAGCACTATTTACAATAGCCGGGTCATGGAAGCAACCTAAATGCCCATCGACAGATGAATGGATAAAGAAGATGTGGTACATATATACAATGGAATATTACTCAGCCATAAAAAGAAATGAAATTGAGCTATTTGTAATCAGGTGGATAGACCTAGAGTCTGTCATACAGGGTGAAGTAAGTCAGAAAGAGAGAGACAAATACCGTATGCTAACACATATATGGAGAATTTAAGAAAAAAAATGTCATGAAGAACCTAGGGGTAAAACAGGAATAAAGACACAGACCTACTAGAGAATGGACTTGAGGATATGGGGAGGGGGAAGGGTAAGCTGTGACAAAGCGAAAGAGAGGCATGGACATATATACACTACCAAACGTAAGGTAGATAGCTAGTGGGAAGCAGCTGCATAGCACAGGGATATCAGCTCGGTGCTTTGTGACCACCTAGGGGGTGGGATAGGGAGGGTGGGAGGGAGGGAGACACAAGAGGGAAGAGTTACGGGAACATATGTATATATATAACTGATTCATTTTGTTGTAAAGCAGAGACTAACACACCATTGTAAAGCAATTATACTCCAATAAAGATGTTAAAAAAAAAAATTTATAAAGATACAATATGGCAACTAAAAAATAGTCCTCCTAACCACAATGTACTGATTTGTTTTTCCCTGATGGGTTAATTATTTTTGCACAAGGAGATTTACATAATGTACACTACTGGTTTAATTTAGATTTCTAGTCCTGGTTTCATTTATGCCCTTTATTTTCTCCAATTTTCTTTCTCTCACACCAATGATTCTAAAGGAAGATGAACTGCAAAAGTCAATATGCTCTATTAGCTGGATAGATTTAACAAATATGCATGACAATGCCACAACTTCAAATTCTGCCCACATTCTATGTTCTTGGCATACTTTTGGCACAGCATATGCTAATAAGAGAACCATAACAGACAAGAAAATAAAAGTACATTAAGCAAAAATGTTAGGATTAGACAGGGGTAGACAGAGAGAAGAAGGCTTTCAGCCAACTGTAGGTAATATTCTTCTTGTTTCCACTGAGACTACAATATTTAGCTACAATTCAGTAAAAACTGAGCCCACTGTCAACTGACAAGCCACAAGCAATTCCTAAGTGATGGGAAACTGAGCAACCAAACATTACCTTTAGATTATGGATGCACTCATGTTAGGCACTTTCTAAGAAAATGTAACAACAATGGCACTGATAAGGCCGAGGTGAGAATGCAGTCGGTCGAAGGCATGCACATGTAGACAGTTCTGACAGCACTAATTACCAGAGAAAAACATGAGCTTCATAATGTACACGATCAAACGCAAAGTTATAATAGATGTCATCTGAAAGCACTTCGGTTTAAATGGAGATCATACCACCAACCTAATAATGAAAATGAATATTAAGTTTCTGAGAGTCGACAGTGACTCTTCTGGAATTTTAAAGGTTATTTCAATTTAAATAAAAAGTATTTAAGATTATGTTGGTTAGCTATTTTATATATAGTAGTGTATATATCCCAAACTCCTAATTTATCCTCCCCCCACCTTTTCCCTTTGGTAACCATTAAGTTTCTCTAGGGAAAAGAATCTGAAAAAGAATACACACACACACACACACTATATACATATATACACATACATATAACTGAATCACTTTGTTGTACATCTGAAACTAACACAACATTGTAAATCAACTATACTTCAATAAAAAGAACAAAAACCAATATATATATATGATTATAGAGTATAAACAGCTTCTATACAATTAATAGGGCAAAGTTTTTCACTGTGTATCTCACCATGATATACATCAAACATATGAATCAAAAGAGACAAAAGAAAAACCGCTCTGCACAGAGGTGAGCTGACACTCACTTTGCGTGGCGGATATCTGGCAGGGACCTCTCTAGAGCAATGTTGTTGCTGACAAAAATATTGAAACCATTTTCCCTGTAAGCTGACTCATCGTGGTCCTCTTCAGTGAGGGGGTAAGGTTTCCCATGTTCACCTTTCCCTAGCAGGAGAAGAGAAAAAGGGATTACTGTCTGTGTAAAAACCATTTCATCTTCTAGAACAGATAATAAGACATGAATGCGTGTGTTTCTTTAGTTGCCTATTACCATGCTCCAAAAAAAGCTCTAGCAGCAAGATTTTATTATTTTATTTCATTTAGAGAGACACTCATGATAAAAAGCAAGCAACACAGAAGTAAAAAGTATAATCTTATCTCTCAGAGAAAACCACTGCTAAGAGTTTATGTGTATGTTTGCTAACATTTGTATAGATTCTAATATACATACTGCCTTATAATTTGATTTTCTCCAACATAACTGTATAAAAGCCATCACTTCACTGAGTTCTGCTAGTTGATATTATTTCACTGCATCCCAATTTACACTATGCTGCTGAAGACATATTTTTAAATTATTTCCAATTTTACATATTATAAACGATGTTAAAATAAACATATTTGCTTAATATTCCTAGTTAGGTATACTTGGAAGTGATGGCGGGGTGTAAATTTTATTTTACAAATAAAATTTCCAGACTACCTTTAGAGTGAGTAGATAGTTTTCACACATCCCCAGAAGTATTAGATACTATTTTGAAATTTACTGGTAAAAATATATATTAGTCACACATTTGCCTTCTCTGGACTAATAATAAAATTAATTTTACATACATTTATCATTTGTATTTCTTACACTGTAAAATGATTGTTCGGAGATTTTACAAAACAGTTACTTTTAAGAACAATTTACATATTATGTTTGCTAAAGTTTTCTTAATTACGTACATTGTAAATATTTTGTAGGATTCTTTTATTTAAATCTAATTTAAGGCTTCTGTTTTCTGGTTCTGCAGGTAAGGAGTTGGAAGTTTCCACTCTGTCATGACAACCAGTACAAAGCTGAACAGACTGAAAAAACCAACAGCTCTTCTTGGATCCAGAAGAGAGGAGAGGACACAGGGCAACAGAGACAGATGGCGGAGTACAGGAGCTAAGGCTTACCAGAGCAGGGGCTCATGAGTGCAAACACCAAGAACCAGTGCCAGGGTAGGGAAACCTGAACTATAATTGACAAATTGCTGGGGGCTCTGAGCAGACAAGTCGGAGAAGTAAAAACCTTCTGGAAGACCCAGTCATAGAGAGGCTCCAATTTTATTGAGATTTATCTCCGGGAGCTCAACCAAGTTCCCAGAGTAAGTACTGAAGAAAAATTCTCTTGAGCTTCTGGCAGGAGGAGGAGAGAAGGAACTATTGTGAAATACGTCAGAGCACCCTGGTGTTCTCAATAAGGCCTGCCCTCAGGGGAAACTAGTTAACCAGAGCCCCACCTGCTCTGGTGTATCCTGTAGAGCCGAGCTGACCCAAGAGAAGGGAAATTCCTGACTCCAGCCGACTCTAACCATTCTGCCCAAGTGCGGAGAAAAATCCTGAGAAACTGCTGGAAAATTCTCAGTTCAGAAGCCCAGGGTCACCAGAAGACTGAGATCTAATCACGCAACTGTGGGCACTGCCCTCCCACCACACCTTTACACCACATCATGAAAGGCTTATTTCCAGCAATTTCTTTCATCTGGTTCATCATGTAGAGCTATCAAGGAAAAAAATCACAAGGCATGCCAAAAGGCAAAATCACAACTTGAAGAGACGGGAGAGATGGAGAAAGCATCAGAATCAGACACAGCAGGGATGTAAGAATTATCAGACTGGGAATTTTAAATAACTGTGGTTAATATACGAAGGGTCCTAACATAAGAGTAGAGAACGTGCAAGAACAGATGGGCAGTGTCAGCAGAAAGATGGAAATCCTAAAAAAGAACCAAAAATAGATGAGAAAAAAACACCTTAAAAGACATGAAGAATACTTCTGATGGGTTTATGAGTAGAAGTGGATACAGATGAGGAAAGATGCTCAGAGCCAGAGGATTTAGCCACAGAATCTTCAAACTCCAAAAAGCAAATAGAACAAAAACTTAAGAAAGTAGAGTGGAATATCCAAGGGCATGGGATAACTACAAAAGATGTAACTTATACATAATGGGAACGACAGAAGGAGAAGAGAGGACGGAACAGACTATTTGAAAAAACACTGACAGAAAAATTTCCCCAAGTTAGTATCAGGCCCTAAACCACAGATCCAAGAAGCTCAGAGGACACAATGCAGAACAAATTACCAAAACACTACACAGAGGCGTATCATTTTCAAATGATAGAAAATCAAAGATAAAGAAAAAATCTCAAAAGAAAACAGAGGAGAAACTCCTTACCTATAGAGGAACAAAGATAAGAATTATATCCAACTTCTCTTCAGAAGCCATGTAAGCAAGAAGAGAGTGGAGTGAAATAGTTAAAGAATTGAGAGAAAAAACCTCCCCATGTAGAACTCCATACCCTGTGAAAGTAACCTGCAAAACTGAAGGAGAACTAAGGCCATCTCGGACAAACAAAAATTGACGGAATTTGTTCCCATTAGACCTGCCTTGTGAGAAATGTTTAAAAAAAAGTTCTTTAAAAAGAAATAAATGATATAGGTCAGAAACCTGGATCTACATAAAGGAAGAGCACTGAAGAAAGCATAAGGGAAGATAAAATAAAAACTAACACCTTGAGAGAGGACCTACAAGATGGTGGAAGAGTAAGAGCAAAGATCACCTTCCTCCCCACAGATACACCAGAAATACATCTACACGTGGAACAACTACAGAACAACTACTGAACGCTGGCAGAAGACCTGAGACCTCCCAAAAGGCAAGAAACTCCCCACGTACCTGGGTAGGGCAAAAGAAAAAGAAAAAACAGAGCAAAAGAATAGGGACGGGACCTGCACCAGTGGGAGGGAGCCGTGAAGGAGGAAAGGTTTCCACACACTAGGAAGCCCCTTCGCGGGCGGAGACTGCAGGCAGCAGAGAGGGGAAGCTTCGGAGCCACAGAAGAGAGCGCAGCAACAGGGGTGCGGAGGACAAAGCGGAGAGATTCCCGCACAGAGGATCGGTGCCGACCGGCACTCACCAGCCTGAGAGGCTTGCCTGCTCACTGGCCGGGGCGGCCGGGGCTGGGAGCTGAGGCTGGGGCTTCAGTCGGAGCACCGGGGGAGGACTGAGGTTGGCGGCATGAACACAGCCTGCAGGGGGTTACTGCGCCACAGCTGGCTGGGAGGGAGTCCAGGGAAAAGTATGGACCTGGCGAAGAGGCAAGAGACCACTGTTTCAGGGTGCGCGAGGAGAGGGGATCCAGAGCACCGCCTAAACGAGCTCCAGAGACAGGCGCGAGCCACGGCTATCAGCCCGGACCCCAGAGACAGGCGTGCAAGCAGGTCACTAACCACACCTCCCCTCCAGGGAGCCTGTGCAGCCCGCCACTGCCAGGGTCCCAGGATCCAGGGACAACTCCCCCGGGAGAACGCATGGCATGCCTCAGGTTGTTGCAACGTCACGCTGGCCTCTGCCGCCGCAGGCCCGCCCCGCACTCCGTACCACTCCCTCCCCCTGGCCTGAGTGAGCCAGAGCCCCCTAATGAGCTGCTCCTTTAACCCCGCCCTGCCTGACTGAAGAACAGACACCCTCAGGCGACCTACACGCAGAAGTGGGGCGAAACCCAAAGCTGAAACCCAGGAACCGTGTGAACAAAGAAGAGAAAGAAATCTCTCCCAGCAGCCTCAGGAGCAGCGGATCAAATCTCCACAATCAACTTGGTGTACCCTGCATCTGTGGAATACCTGAATAGACAACGAATCATCCCAAAATTGAGGGGGTGGACTTTGGGAGCAACTGTAGACTGGGGGTTTGCTTTCTGCATCTAATTTGTTTCTGGTTTTATGTTTATTTTAGTTTACTTTTTAATGCTTGTTATCACTGCTGGATTTGTTTATTGGTGTGGTTGCTCTCTTCATTTTCTAATTACTTTTTTAAACTTTTTATTTTAATAACTTTTTTATCTTATTTTTATTCCTCCTTGCTTTTTTTTTTTTTTTTCTCTCCCTCTTCTTCTGAGCTGTGTGGCTGACAGGGTCTTGATACTCCGGCCGTGTGTCAGGCCTGAGCCTCTGAGGTGGGAGAACCTAGTTCACAACACTGGACAACCAGAGACCTCCTGACCTCATGTAATATCAATCGGTGAGAGCTCTCCCAGAGATCTCCATCTCAATGCTAACACCCAGCTCCAATCAATGCCCAGCAAACTCCAGCGCTGGACACCACATGCCAAACTACTAGCAAGACAGGAACACAACCCCACCCATTAGCAGACAGGCTGCCTAAAATCATACTAAGCTCACAGACACCCCAAAACACACCACCAGACATGGTCCTGCCCACCAGAAAGGCAAGGTCTAGTCTCATCCACCAGAACAAAGGCACCAGTCCCCTCCACCAGGAAGCCTACACAACCCACTGAACCAACCATACCACTGGGGGCAAACATCAAAAACAATGGGACTATGAACCTGAAGCTTGCAAAAAGGAAACCCCCAAAACAGTAAGTTAAGCAAAATGAGAAGACAGAGAAACACACAGCAGATGAAGGAGCAAGGTAAAAACCCACCAGACCTAACAAATGAAGAGGAAATAGGCAGTCTACCTGAAAAAGAATTCCGAGTAATCATAGTAAAGATGATCCAAAATCTCGTAAACAGAATGGAGAAAATACAAGAAACGTTTAACAAGGACCTAGAAGAACTAAAGAGCAAACAATGATGAAAAACGCAATAAATGAAATTTAAAATTACCTAGAAGGGACCAATAACATAATAACTGAGGCAGAAGAATGGATAAGTGACCTGGAAGATAAAATACTGGAAATAACTACTACAGAGCACAATAAAGAAAAACAGAATGAAAAGAATTGAGGACAGTCGCAGAGACCTCTGGGACAACATTAATGGCGCCAACATTCAAATTATAAGGGTCCCAGAAGAAGAAGAGAAAACGGGACTGAGAAAATATTCGAAGAGATTATAGTTGAAAACTTCCCTAATATGGGAAACGAAATAGTCAATCAACTCCAGGAAGCACAGAGAGTCCCATACAGGATAAATCCAAGGAGAAATAGGCCAAGACACATATTAATCAAACTATCAAAAATTAAATACAAAGAAAAAATATTAAAAGCAGCAAGGGAAAAACAATAAATAACATACAAGGGAATCTCCATAAGGTTAACAGCTGATCTTTCAGCAGAAACTCTGCAAGCCAGAAGGGAGTGGCAGGACATATTTAAAGTGATGAAAGGGAAAAACCTACAACCAAGATTACTCTACCCAGCAAGGATCTCATTCAGTTTTGACACAGAAATTAAAACCTTTACAGACAAGCAAAAGGTAAGACAATTTGGCAACACCAAACCAGCTTTACAACAAATGCTAAAGGAACTTCTCTAGGCAGGAAACACAAGAGAAGGAAAAGACCTACAATAATAAACCCCAAACAATTAAGAAAATGGTAATGGGAACATACATATCAATACTTACTTAAATGTAAATGGATTAAATGCTCCAACCAAAAGACAGAGACTGGCTGAATGGATACAAAAACAAGACCTGTATATGTGCTATCTACAAGAGACCCACTTCAGACCTAGGGACACATACAGACTGAGGGTGAGGGGATGGGAAAAGATACTCCATGCAAATGGAAATCCAAAGAAAGCTGGAGTAGCACTTCTCATGTCACACAAAATAGACTTTAAAATAAAGAATGTTACAAGAGACAAAGAAGGACAGCTACATAATGATCAAGGGATCAATCCAAGAAGATATAACAATTGTAAATATTTATGCACCCAACATAGGAGCACCTCAATACATAAGGCAAATGCTAGCAGCCATGAGAGGGGAAATCGACAGGAACACAATAATAGTAAGGGACTTTAACACCCCACTTTCACCAATGGATAGATCATCCAAAATGAAAATCAACAAGGAAACACAAGCTTTAAATGACACATTAAACAAGATGGACTTAATTGATATTTATAGGACATTCCATCCAAAAACAACAGAATACACTTTCTTCTCAAGTGCTCATGGAACATTCTCCAGGACAGATCATATCTTGGGTCACAAATCAAGCTTTGGTAAATTCAAGAAAATTGAAATCTCATAAACAACCTAAACTTACACCTAAAGCATTAAAGAAACAAGAACAAAAAACCATCCCAAAGTTAGCCAAAGGAAACAAATCATAAAGATCAGAGCAGAAGTAAATGAAAAAAAAAAAAATGAAGGAAACAATAGCAAAGATTAATAAAACTAAATGCTGGTTCTTTGAGAAGAAAAAATTGATACACCATTAGCCAGACTCATCAAGAAAAATGGCAGAAGAGTCAAATCAACAGAATTAGAATTGAAAAAGGACAAGTAACAACTGATACTGCAGAAATACAAAGGATCATGAGAGGTTACTACAAGCAACTATATGCCAATAATCTAGACACTGGAAGAAATGGACAAATTCTTAGAAAAGCATAACCTTCTGAGAATGACCAGGAAGTAACAGAAAATATAAACAGACCAATCACAAGCACTGAAATTGAAACTGTGATTAAAAACATTCAAAGAAACAAAAGCCCAGGATCAGATGGCTTCACAGGTGAACTCTCTGAAACATTTAGACAAGAGTTAACACCCATCCTCCTCAAACTCTTCCAAAACATAGCACAGGGAAGAACACTCCCAAACTCATTCTATGAGGCCACCATCACCCTGATACCAAACCAGACAAAGATGTCACAAAGGAAGAAGACTACAGGCCAATATCACAGATGAACATAGATACAAAAATCCTCAACAAAGTCCTAGCAAACAGAATCCAACAGCACATTAACAGGATCATACACCATGATCAAGTGGGGTTTATCCCAGGGATGCAAGGATTCTTCAATATATGCAAATCAATCAATGTGATAAACCATATTAACAAATTGAAGGAGAAAAACCATATGATCATCTCAATAGATGTAGAAAAAGCTTTCGACACGATTCAACACCCATTTATGATAAAAACTCTCCCTAAAGTAGGCGCAGATGGAACTTACCTCAACATAATAAAGGCCATATATGACAAACCCAGAGCCAACATCGTTCTCAATGGTGAAAAACTGAAATCATTTTCACTAAAATCAGGAACAAGACAAGGTTGCCCACTCTCACCACTATTATTCAACATAGTTTTGGAAGTTTTAGCCACAGCAATCAGAGAAGAGAAAGAAATAAAAGGAATCCAAATCGGAAAAGAAGAAGTAAAGCTGTCACTGTTTGCAGATGACATGATACTATACAGAGAGAATCCTAAAGATGCTACCAGAAAACTACTAGAGCTAATCAATGAATTTGGTAAAGCAGCAGGATACAAAATTAATGCACAGAAATCTCTTGCATTCCTATACCCTAATGATGAAAAATCTGAAAGAGAAACTAAGGATACACTCCCATTTACCACTGCAACAAAGAACAAAATACCTAGGAATAAACCTACCTAAGGAGACGAAAGACCTGTATGCAGAAAACTATAAGACAATGATGAAATACATCAAAGATGACACAAACAGATGGAAAAACATACCGTGTTCTTGGATTGGAAGAATCAACACAGTGAAAATGCCTATACTACCCAAAGCAATCTACAGATTCAATGCAATCCCTGTCACACTACCAATGGCATTTTTCATAGAAACTGAACAAAAAAATTCACAGTTTGTACGGAAACACAAAAAACCTGAACAGCCAAAGAAATCTTGAGAAAGAAAAATGGAGTTGGAGGAATCAGGCTCACTGACTTCAGACTATATTACAAAGCTACAGTAATCAAAACAGTATGCTGCTGGCACAAAAAAAGAAATATAGATCAATGGAACAGGAAAGAAAGCCCAGAGATAAACCCACGCACATATGGTCACCTTATCTTTGAAAAAGGAGGCAAGAATGTACAATGGAGAAAAGACAGCCTCTTCAGTTAGTGATGCTGGGAAAACTGGACAGTTACATGCAAAAGAATGAAATTAGAACACTCCTTAACACCATACACAAAAATAAACTCAAAATGGCTTAAAGACCTAAATGTAAGTCCAGACACTATACAACTCTTAAGAGGAAAACATAGGCCGAACACGCTATGACATAAATCACAGCAAGATCCTTTTTGACCCACCTCCTAGAAAAATGGAAATAAAACCAAAAATAAACAAATGGGACCTAATGAAACTTAAAAGCTTTTGCACAGCAAAGGACACCATAAACAAGATGAAAAGACAACCCTCAGAATGGGAGAAAATATTTGCAAACTAAGCAACTGACAAAGGATTAATCTCCAAAATATATAGGCAGATCAGGCAGCTCAATATCAAAAACACAAACAACCCAATCCAAAAGTAGGCAGAAGACCTAAATAGACATTTCTCCAAAGAAGATACACAGATTGCCAACAAACACGTGAAAGGATGCTCAACATCACTAATCATTAGAGAAATGCAAATCAAAATTACAGTGAGGTATCACCTCACACCGGTCAGAATGGCCATCATCAAAAAATCTACAAACAATAAATGCTGGAGAAGGTGTGGAGAAAAGGGAACCCTCTTGCACTGTTGGTGGGAATGTAAGTTAATACAGCCACTATGGAGAACAGTATGGAGGTTCTTTAAATCCTAAAAACAGAACTACCATATGACTCAGCAATCCCACTACTGGGCATATGCCCTGAGAAAACCATAATTCAAAACGAGTCATGTACCGCTATGTTCATTGCAGCACTATTTACCCTAGCCAGGACATGGAAGTAACCTAAGCGTCCATCGACAGGTGAATGGATAAAGAAGATATGGCACATATATACAATGGAATATTACTCAGGCATAAAAGGAAATGTAATTGAGTTATTTGTAGTGAGGTGGATGGACCCAGAGTCTGTCATACAGAGTGAAGTCAGTCAGAAAGAGAAAAACAAATACCATATGCTAACACATATATATGGAATCTAAAAAAAAAGTTTCTGAAGAACCTAGGGGCAGGACAGGAATAAAGACGCAAATGTAGAGAATGGAGTTGAGGACATGGCGAGGGGGAAGGTTAAGCTGGGACGAAGTGAGAGAGTGGCATGGACATATGTACACTACCAAATGTAAAATAGATAGCTAGTGTGAAGCAGCCAGCCACATAGCACAGGGAGATCAGCTTGGTGCCTTGTGACAACCTAGACGGGTGGGATAGGGAGGGTGGGCAGAGACGCAGGAGGGAGGGGATTGGGGATATATGCATATGTATAGCTGATTCACTTTGTTATAAAGCAGAAACTAACACACCACTGTAAAGCAATTATACTCCAATAAAGATGTTAGAAAAAAAAATTAATGTTCTTATTTCAAAAAGAAAAACTAACACTTTTTAATTTTTCTTATTCTTAATATATCAGTTTGTTCAATGTATAAAATCAACAATGTAATAGATTATATATGCTTATGTATAATTATTTCTATATATATTACATATATACACACAGTCATGTATGCTTATGTAGTATTTGTATATATATATATTATATATATATATATATACACAAATATATATATATTATATATATATGTACACACACTCATGTGTGCTTATAAAAAAGTGGAATGGATGAAAGCAATGACAGATGAGATAGGAGGAAGGAATTTAGGATCATTTTGTTATTTTAAGGTACTCACACTACCTGTGAAGTGCTATAGTGTTATTTAAAAAGAGACTTGGACTAGCTGTAAATGCATATTGCAAACTCTAGGGCAACCACTACAAAAAAGTAAAAAAAAAAAAAAAAAAAAAGCATAACTGATATGCTAAGACGTGGAGAAAAATGAAATCATATAAAAACCTCAGTTTAATGCACAAAAGACAAAAAAAAGTGGAAGACAGACATGGAACAAGGATGACATAGATGACAAATAGAAAACAGTAATGAATAAGGTAGAGATTAACCAAAACTATATCAATAATCACTTTGAATGTCAATGGCCTAATTGCACCAATTAAAAGAGACCGTTAGAGTGGATCAAAATAAATCTATTTTCCAACCAGATTATTTTACTTTTTTTCATAGTTTCTTATTACACATTATATTTATAAGTAAGCCCTTTCCTACTCCACTATTATTTTTAAAATTCATTCATGAATTCAGAGTTTTACTAACATTTTGTTTTGTTCTATTCATTAAAATTTTTGAACCATCTGGAACATATTCTGGTGTGAGAAGTGAGAAAAGAATCACCTTTATTTTTAAACACACAGGTGTTGTAGGAATGACATTTAATGAATAATCTGTCATTTTCTTTCCTGCTTTAAAATGCCACATACAAAAGTAAAAACAGAGTTATCATATGATCCAGCAATCCTACTCCTGGGCATATATCTAGAAAAGATGAAAACTCTAATTCAAAAAGATAGCCATCCCGATGTTCATAGCAGCACTGTTTATAATAGCCAAGACATGGAAGCAACCTAAATGCCCATCAACAGATGAATGGATAAAGAAGATGTGGTACATATATAGAATGGAATATTACTCAGCCATAAAAAGAAATGAAATAATGCCATTTGAAGCAACATGGATGGCCCTAGAGGTTATCATACAAAATGAAGTTAGAAAAAGGCAAATATGAAATGATATCACTTATATGTGGAATCTAAAATATGACACAAATGAACTTATTTACAAAACAGACACAGACTCACAGACAAAGAAAACAAATTTATGGTTACCAAAGTGGGAAAGAGGGTGGGGGAGGGATAAATTAGGAGTTTGGGATTAACATATACACACCACTGTATATAAAACAGATAAGCAACAAGGATTTACTGTATTACATAGGGAACTACACTCAGTATCTTGCAAAAACCTAGAATGGAAAAGAATCTAAAAAATAATATATATATTTCAGTAATACCTCAAACAGAAGTGAAAACATGTTTTTTAAAGCTTCTAGTTTCTACCACAGTGGCATTAACCTCAGTAGAGCCAACAGTTAAGATTAAACAGCTGGGGATTGATAAGGAATTATATGCTCAAGAAGCAGACTAAAAATCTCTTCAATTTTAAGGGAGAGAAACAAACATTTTAAAGTGTTTCACTTTTGGCATCAAAAAAAATCAATACTGAGTCTTGTCTCATTTTCTGTTTTGATTTCTTAGGAGAAAATGTCACTTGCTTTTACAAACTAAATGGTAAGTAAATGAGTCAGTGAGAAATTTCATTTGTATACCAGCTAATTCTTGAGCATCCCCTAAATACAAAGTACTATGTTAAAAATTTTTATATATATTTTTTGATGCAACACTGTGAAATAAACATAGTTTTACTCCTGTTACATGTAAGTTAACAAAAGAGACACTGGTATTTTCAATAAACATTGCCACAATTAGCCATCAGCCATCTAACCTGGGGAAACTTTTTTCTAAATAAATTTATATATTTTATTTTATTTATTTTTGGCTGCATTGGGTCTTCGCTGCTGTGCACAGGCTTTCTCTAGTTGTGGCGAGCGGGGGCTACTCTTTGTTATGGTGCACAGGCTTCTCATTGCAGTGGCTTCTCTTGTTGTGGAGCACAGGCTCTAGGCACGCGGGCTTCAGCAGCTGTGGCTCGTGGGCTCTAGAGTGCAGGCTCAGTAGTTGTGGTACACGGGCCCAGCCACTCCACGGCATGTGGGATCCTCCCGGACCAGGGCTCGAACCCGTGTAC
Source organism: Lipotes vexillifer (assembly GCF_000442215.2). NCBI lineage: Eukaryota > Metazoa > Chordata > Mammalia > Artiodactyla > Lipotidae > Lipotes > Lipotes vexillifer. The sequence continues at coordinate 1,022,552 of NW_006785319.1, forward strand.
TAACCTGGGGAAACTTTTAAAAGATCTAAGTCTCTCTCCCATGAGTGGCCAAACTAGCTAGAAAATGTCTTTTGACCTTATATATTCTTTGGTGTTAACTGGATTTATAGGCCACTCCGTAAATCCTATTCAATAAAAAAAATCACAGTGCATAATAGTCTTCACTTTCTTTAACAAATTTTTATTTTTAAATTTAAATGCCCTAAGTGAAATGTATGCACACACCTGAGGCTTCTTTTCTGTAATTTTCTGGTAGATATTTTTAATGGTGAACTTTGAGATTCGGCCACTTTTAAGACTATAGATACGAAATTTTAAAGCTACACATTCATTCAAACATCTGTCAGTCAAAGAGAAATTCATTTTATTTGTATAACAATGTGGTCTTCAGATGATACATCTCAGGTGGCAAGTGCTTTCCCAGTGAATGAGTGACTCTTTAGAGCTTTAAAGCAAAGCTTGTGAGTCACCAGCGAGGGCTTTCTAGAGACCTCCTCACGGCAGTTGTGAGGAAAAGTTTTAAAATTTTCTGTTCTTACTCACAGTCAGCAGTTTTTACTGCAAATGCTATCAACTCATCTTAAGTGTTAATATGTAGATCCTCAGGGTCTATGACACCTCATGTGGTTTGACATTTCTTTTGTAAAACAACAAAACAAAGCACACAGCTCCAATCAAAGAGCATATGTTGAAAAATGACATTATTCAAAGGTCTTTATTAGTCTACAGATTTACCTATTTATCTTAAAAAAACTCTAATGTACCTTACTGTTATCACTGTAAATTCAGATTCCTTTACTTTAAATTAAAAAATAGTGCACTATCTGCTGTTTAAAATAGTATGAAAGGTATAAAAATGAGGTATTTTAAAGAATAAAAATATAAAAGTTTAATACTATATATAAATGTACAGGTATTAAGCAGAAAGTTTCTAAGTCTTCCAAATATGTCTCTGATCCTACGTTATTCAAGGCATAGAGTAGACGTTAACATGGAGATTCCATTAAATTTCTCATAGTGCACCTGGTATTTATCCTCCAGATTAAGTGACATTTTGTTTAGTCTGGCTGTCCCATAGATTGGTATGACTATCATTTTTTTAATGTTTATCTACAATATGCACCTCTGGGTAGGAGAAGTGAAAATGTGTATGGTATGACCCCAGGCCTGAAAAAGCTAGAAATATATTCTGATTAGGAAGACACGGGGTGCCACAGATAACATTTGTGCCCCTGAAAAACGCATATTGAATTCTAACTCCCAATGGGAGAGCATTTGGATGTGGGGACTTTGGGAGGTGATTAGGCCATGAGGGATTAGGACTCAGAAATGGGATTAGTGCCCTTATAGAAGGGACCTCAGAGACCCTCACCCCTCGCACCAAGTGAGGACATGTGAGGAGACACGTCTTCTGGTCTATGAACCAGGAAGTGGGCCTCACCAGACACTGAATTTACTAGTGCCTTGATCCTGGACTTGCCAAGCTCCAGAACTGTAAGGAAAAAGATTTCTGCTGTTTATAGGCCACCCAGCTATTTTATTATAGCAGCCCAGATGGACTAAGACATGACAACCCTATAAGAATGTTGTTATGGGGCTTCCCTGGTGGCGCAGTGGTTGAGAGTCCACCTGCCGATGCAGGGGACACGGGTTCGTGCCCGGTCCGGGAAGATCCCACATGCCCCGGAGCGGCTGGGCCCATGAGCCATGGCCGCTGAGCCTGCGCGTCCGGAGCCTGTGCTCCGCAACGAGAGAGGCCACAACTGTCAGAGGCCCACATACCGAAAAAAAAAAAAAAAATGTTGTTATGGAAGGAAATGGATCCATGGAATCTAGAAAAATGGCACAGATGAACCTATTTGCAAAGCAGAAATAGAGACACAGACATGGAGAACAAATGTATGCACACCAAGGGGGAAGGGGGGGTGGGAGGAACTGGGAGATTGGGATTGACATATATACACTACTATGTATAAAATAGATAACTAATGAGAACCTACTGTATAGTGCAGGGAACTCTACTCAAGGCTGTGTGCTGACCTAAATGGGAAGGAAATCCAAAAAATGAGGGGATATATGTACATGTATAGCTGATTCACTTTGCTGTACAGCAGAAACTAACACAACATTGTAAAGCAACTGTACTCCCAATTAAAAAAAAAAAAAAGGAAATGGAGTATTTGTGGACGAGAACGAACTGCATGATAAATCCTGCAAGAGTTTCAAGACTGTGGCAAACAGAGGAACACTGTATGGCTTAGAAACTCCAACTAGAAAAAGTGAGTTTGCAGCTCAAACTTGAAGGACAGTTCAAGTTTGATTTCAAAGGTCTGGGGCTGGGGACACTGCATAAGAAAAAACTGAGGTGAATGAACTTGTACAGGTAAGAATTTTGAAACATGCTATTTAAAAAATAATAAAACTATCTCAGTAGATCAAGATCTCATGAAATGGTATGTTGAGAGATAAAGCAGGTTTTTGTCAGAGGAAGAAAAATTCCAGTGACAGACAACTTAAGGTATTTAAACTTCTCCTTAGAAATAAATGAGTATAAGAATAACATAAGGAAATCCCTGTTTTAACATTTTTCCTGAAGGTTCTTGAAGATAAGCCATTGGAACACTCAAGAATCTCTACAGTCAGGCCTTTGCTCAAATATAATTGTCTTGGAGAGATTTTTCCTAAACAATCCATCTTAAACCAGCATTCACAGCACTTCATGCCCTCTCTAGTTCCCAAATCTGCTTTTATTTTTACTGTATAGTGCTTGCTATTCTACATTTATGTTTTTACCTGTTAATCAACAATCTCCGCATCAGGATAGAAGCTTCATGAAAGCAGGGCCTTTCTTCTGTGCCCCATAATATCCCCAGAACCTAGAAGAGTGCCTGCCACATAGAAGATAACTCAAATATTTTATGAGCCACACACAAATAAGGAACTGACACAACTGGGTTTGTTTCCTAATGGAAACAAATATACTAATTTATTTATTCAAAACCATGTATTAAGCACCTACTCCGAGCCAGGGCCTGGGGATTAAATGATGAAGATCAGAGTTATTACCTTTGATATCATGTTTAAAAGAAAAAAGCAAAATCAGACCATTGTGATTAACGTAGAAATGTGATAAGCTATGCGGTCCTTGAGCGATGGACCGTGTCTTGCTATCGATGGGTCAGGAAGTCTTAGCACAGTACTGATCACATGGCTTGCCCCCCCGAGTTCCTGCGACACGAACAAATGGGGAAATAAATGAACGCACTTAATTAATTAACACAGGAGGAGGACAGAGAATGTCTCTCGACGGTATGGGACCTTCCAAGAGATGTAGGGAAGCCATCGGGTAAGCAGGCAGAAGTGTCACAGGCGTGGGTCAGAGAGGAGAGCATAAAGTGTGGCTGGGAATTCCACCTATGGTTTGCCACGGCTGGAGTGAGAGGCATGGCTGGAAAGGTAGTAAATTATTGGCTTTGCATTGTTCTGAAAGTGGTAAAAGTCCTAATTAAAGTGAAGTGTAGTAAGTCAATAATCTGTACTGCAGTCTCTAGGGTGAACAGCTGAAAACCACACAAGAATGTATAACACAAAACCTAACAAACGGAAAACATAAAAATAATAATAAAATGCACTATTTATGTAACAAAAGATCCCAGAACTTATTCATCTTATAATGTTTCTGCCCTCTGACCAACATCTCCCCATTTCCCTCAGCCCCCAGCCTGTGGTAATCACCACTCCACTTTGTTTCTAAGAGCTAAGCTCCTTTAGATCCACATCTAAGTGATATCATAGAGTACTTTCTAGATCCATATATAAGTGATACTGTAGAGTACTTGCCTTTCTCTGCCTGCCTTATTTTGCTTAGCATATACAACGGGTTATCCTTCACCCATGAAAAAGAAGGCAATCCTTCTATTAGCGACATGGACAGATCTTGAGGGCATTATATTAAAAAAATTGAAAAATCCAGGCCCACATGGATTTCCTGATTTATTTTTCCAAATATCAAAGCGAGAAACAGTACCATCTTGACATAGCTATCTTAGAAAATAGAGAAATTCCTTTTAGGATACCAGCATAAGCCTGCTATCAAAAACAGGTAAGGGCATTACAGGAAAGGAATATATCAGACCTATCTCTCAGGAGTATAGATTAAAAAAAAAAAAAAACTGGCATTACAAGAAAAGAAAAAAACAAAACCAACCCCCAAGAAGAAAAAATAAAAAAAAAAAAAAAACTCAACAGAAGATTAGCAAAATGAATTTACATTTTAAAAGACAGCATGTGATGCCCTACTGGGATTTATTCCAGAAATGCAATGTTGACTTAATATTCAAAATCAATCAATATAATTCACATTGAGGAATAGGTCATCTTATTATCTCAATAGTCACAAAAAATCATTTGATAAAACTCAACCATAATGGAAATTTTCGGTAACCTAGGAATAGAAGGGAATTTTTTAAAAATATGACAAAGGGTATCCACAATAAAAATGTAGCAAACATTATACATCATTGGTGAAACAGTGAACACTTTCCCCCCCAAGGCTGGAAACACAACAATGATATCAAGTGTTATTACTTCTACTCAATCCATGACCTTGACCCTCTCTATCTGGGCCAATCAACCGAAATAAGCCATGAAGAAGAAATAAAAGCTGTAAAGATTGTAAAGGAAGAATAAAAACAATTTTTTTTTTTTTTTTTTTTTCCCCGGGGCATGCAGAATCTTAGTTCCCTGACCAGGGATCGAACCCGGGCACTGGAAGCGCGGAGTCTAGGCCACCAGACCGCAGGGAAGTCTCAAAACAAATTTATTTTAAATGACATGAATGTGTACAAAAAACTGACAAAATTGAAAAACTAGGAAAATTGATGTTAATTTGTCAAGGTTTTTACTGATAAAGATCAATATAAAATCAACTCTATGTACTAGCAACAAATGTGAAATAAAATTTTTAAAATAGCTTTTCAAGTAGCATGAAAATATCAACTATTTAGGAATAAACCTAACAAAATATGTACAAGGCTGCTCTCCATACTGTAAATAGAAGAAACATTGTTGAAAGAAGTTAATGAATAACTAAATAATTGGAGCGATATATCATGATCTTGGATTGGAAGAACTGTTTTTAAGTTGTCAGTTCTCCAGGAACTGATCATTTATTCGCCTACAACGTAATGCAAATTGAAATCTCAGGACTGCTTCCTCTGGAGTGGTGGGGGGCTCGGTGTGCCTGTGACTGGGGTGTTCTGTGTAGTGCAATGAGGAGCTGAATTAACCATGTATTTGGAAATACAAAATACCTATAGGATACTCACCACAGTATTAATGAAGGAGGACATAGCTGAAGAAAATTAAACTAATACACATTTGGTTACAGGATAAACCAATACTAATCTGGTTACATAAAAACAAAAATGTGATCTATAGTAATAATAACCATTCATTACTGATAATAATATTACATCTCCATTGTCTGATTATGAAAATATTTTTAAGAAGAGTAGTTGTCTAATATGTCTAAGATCTAGAGATATGGGTGTTTTTTACATTAAAAACCTTATATATGTTTTGATTTAGCCTATAAGGAGTTAAATAGCAAGAAGTATTTATATTCACTCTGAGCACAGATCTTTAACGTGGAGACAGAATAAATCTACGTACACAAATTGATGTTGTTGGTAAGAGTTTGTTGTGAATGAAATTAAGGATTCTCTACGTTTAAAACTGGCATGTTTGTATAGAAATCTTAGCGTTCTATCAGTTTTCAGCTTTCATGTGGGCTCGGGGAAAGGTTTTATTGCCTAATTGTGTAGTTATTCTTCAAATTGTCATAAAAAGCCTCACTGTCTGCAGACAACGCAGGAGCAAATCATGTTAAGAAAAATTTTGCCTCCCAATCACTTAAGTGTATTTTTATGGCTGAGTAATATTCCATTGTATATATGTGCAACATCTTCTTTATCCATTCATCCGATGATGGACACTTAGGTTGCTTCCAAGTCCTGGCTATTGTAAATAGAGCTGCAATGAACACTGTGGTACACGACTCTTTTTGAATTATGGTTTTCTCAGGGTATAGGCCCAGTAGTGGGATTGCTGGGTCATATGGTAATTCTATCTTTAGTTTTTTAAGGAACCTCCATACTGTTCTCCATAGTGGCTGTATCAATTTACATTCCCACCAACAGTGCAAGAGGGTTCCCTTTTCTCCACACCCTCTCCAGCATTTATTGTTTCTAGATTTTTTGACGATGGCCATTCTGATCAGTGTGAGATGATATCTCATTGTAGTTTTGATTTGCATTTCTCTAATGATTAGTGATGTTGAGCATCCTTTCATGTGTTTGTTGGCCATCTGTATGTCGTCTTTGGAGAAATTTCTGTTTAGGTCTTCTGCCTGTTTTTGGATTGGGTCGTTTGTTTTTTGATATTGAGCTTTGTGACCACCTAGAGGGGTGGGATAGGGAGGGTGGGAGGGAGACGCAAGAGGGAGGAGATATGGGGATACATGTATACGTATAGCTGAGATTCACTTTGTTATACAGCAGAAACTAACACAACATTGTAAAGCAATTATACTCCAATAAAGATGTTTAAAAAAAAAGTGTATTTAGTTTGATTCATCACTGGTACGTATGGGTTCTACTCACACAGATATAAATTTAACCTTTTCTTAATCATTAAGGACTAATAATAAAAAGTGTTTTTACATGCAAAACGTATCTGTAATTTACGCACAATAGGATTTCTGCCTCCTGTCTCTCCCTTTCCACCCTCACTCCTTTAAGGGGAAGTGCTTGATTTAATTCCCCTGCAGTGCATTCCCCAGGAAGTGACAACTTTTTTTTTTTTAATGGAACATTACTGTTAAATCTGTCTGATGTGGTCTGTTAGCATCTTCCTTTGTGTAAAAATCACAGAGTGTCAGAGCGTCATGGCTTGGACATTTTTACCCCTTCTAAAACAGTAAGGCAACACAACCACAGAGCATCCCCTATGTCATTTGAAGCATACAGAGAAGAAGCTGAGATCAAAACCATCAAAGAGAGTGGAAAAAAAATCTAAAGAAAATAAAGAGGCCACTGGTTAAGAGGCAAATTAGAAGGAAAGTAGCAAAAGAAAGAAAGATTAGCAAAGAAAACACTAAGTGAAGATAAGATCTGGGGGGGTAGACTCTTTTCAATAAATTTATTCCTTGCAATAAATAAAAGTCTGATTAACAAAATAGTAGTTAACTTTGTCATCTGTTATTACTTACACTGTGTATAGCCTAAGAAGACAACTGAAATTACATTATACTATACAATAAGGAAAACATATAGGCTGTGATCCTAAATAAATTCAAAAAATTACTTTAGTTAAATATTAACAGGGACCCTGACATGATCCTGGCTTTTAGATTGAGTGATAAATATGTGTATATGTCAGATTTAAAATAGCTTCTACATAACAGCAGCATCTTAATTTTGATTATGAATGACAACAATGCCTTACAGAGCATATGCTATTTATGATAAAATTTTACATTATGCTGAGGAAAAGTGAAATCTTATTCAATAGATTATAAAGGAAGCTTTATGCATGAAAAGAGATGAAAGAATGAAAAAGGATGATACTTGCTATAATCATAAAGAATAAAAACACCATAGATATCACATCCTCAGTCAGGGGAGTGGTGGTGAGGTGATTTAATATCAAATGGACAAAAGAAAGCAATTCCTGAAAGTTCGCACTAAGGACTGGATGTAATGTATAATCCTTCTTTTAAAGATGAGTGGAATTTACACGTCTATGGAACCAGAAATGACTTCGAAACTGCTCACTGAGGTATAAATGTCTCTCTCTCTCTCTCTCTCTCTCTGTCTCTCTCATGTCTGTAGGAACGGAATGAAAAATTATCAGTGGTCCATAAGCTTCTGATTGTTCCAACAAACGTGGCATACAGAGGGCACAGACACCTGAAATATGCAAACAGTAATTCTAGCAATGTTGTTGAGTGAAGAGATTTTAATGGAATGTTGAACTGCATTAGATTTATAGTAATTTCTTAAAGAGTAAGTTCACATCATTAATATCAGAAGTGTATATATTTTAAATTAACCAGATAGCTTCCCTATCTGTATACTAAAATTTTCTACTGTTCTTCATGTATATTTTATTATATTTTCTTCATTTAATTAGGTACTGGTTAACTACATCTAGGTAACCAGCTGTATTACTATAAAGGGAATAAACAATCCTCGTCCTGCCCATACACTTCTTGGAATGTGATTCGGTCAGGCTCAGTCCTAATTCCATGCCTCACTCAAGGAATTTTCCTTATCTGATTGAATCATCCTGGAAGTGATACCTCCAGATTGGTTTTCAAGAAATTGTGGCTTTCATCATTACGACCATAGGTAAAATATTTCCATGCAAGTTTAGCTTATTCTTTAGGAAACCTAGTAAGTCATTCCTTTCCCAAGACTCCCAGTACATTTGCCTTCAATAACCTCCTCTTTTTCTGCTTAAGGAACAGACTTGTTTTCAGATGTCAGGGAATTTTTTTTTCCTTCAAACTATAACATATATAAGTTCTTTTTTTGAAAAATCATAAATCAACAGATCTCTTTAAAATTGCATTTTTTTCTTTCTTCAATATAAGAGTTTATATGAAATACCTCGGTCCCTGAGTAAACAGACAGAACGATTATAAAGGATACTGTGTCCACTAAAACCTATACACTAAGTATTCATTTGTAAAAATCAAAGAGCTGATAATTTTATTAATCAGAGTTTGCATTTATACAAGTGAATACCAACAGATAATTTTGTGAACACTGTTCTAAAATTTTGATGGTTTACTTTATATATGTCATAATAGGTTTTAAATGAGTTTAACTATGACTTTTTTTTTTTTTGTGGTACGCGGGCCTCTCACTGTTGTGGCCTCTCCCGTTGTCGAGCACAGGCTCCAGACGCGCAGGCTCAGCGGCCATGGCTCACGGGCCCAGCCACTCCGCGGCATGTGGGATCTCCCGGACCGAGGCACGAACCCGTGTCCCCTGCATTGGCAGGTGGACTCTCAACCACTGCGCCGCCAGGAAAGCCCAACTATGATTATTTTTAATGTAATTATCTTTTCAATTTTTCTTTTGAATTGCTTTTACTTTTAACTCCTCTTGAAATGCCATTGATTTTTATGAGAATATAATTTTGTTAGAATTTTTAGGCGTTTGTATTTTATAGATTTGGATGGGGCTGATGGAAGAAAAATAGGCACCAAGTTCATATTTTGGGGTTAAATAAGTGTGAGATGGCCTGAAAACTTATACATACACAGTTACTTAGTTCTCACTAATGGCCTCTTTCTTTAGGCTATGTAGAAAATTACTACATAAATATTACAGATAAATATTTCAAAGTATAAAATTCCCACTGAATTTAATAATTGGGAGAACCAGTACTGAGTATCGAGACGAAAAAAGAGCTAACTTGTCTCTAATAGTCTGGTTCATCCAGATATCATCGCTTTGTCATCACCCTTACAATTATAATATGAAAAATTAGGGTCTTTTCCAAATCTTTAAGCATTATAAATAAAAGATACTGAAGTGAGATGAAGAACAAAGAATCCATTTGTAATTTACAAAGTATCAAAAGACTTGGGGTTTCCGTTTCTATTCCTGTATTTATAAAGTGCGCAATTGTGTCCCAAATTTTCTCTCAAGAAATGTCACTTTCCTCCTACTCAGATTGGAAATTTTATCTTTCAGGGCTACTGTTACGTTTTTATGAGTAAAATACATAAAAAACCTGAAAGCAGTAAAGATTTCTTAACACAAAGGAGATGTGATATTCTTATGGATGTCATTTTTATACGTTAGCAGCAACTGAAAATCCTGGAACTTTGCGGGGCAGGTTTGCTTTCTGAATGTTTTCAGTAACTCACTACACTCGCGTTACTCCATTCATGGTGGTGGAGCGGAGTGGACACTGTTCTAGCTTCAGCTTTCAGCATCGTTCGTAAGATGCTCTCCCCACCCCGCCCGCTTTCTCCTCCTTTTCTCCTTCTCTTTCTTTCTTCTTATGGTTCTTGTTTGTTCTTTTTACCTGAATTTTATGTCTTAGCTGTAAACTTTAATTCATAATGTTTGTTAAAAAGAACATGAGTCTCCCTCTTCTTGGTCCTCATTGCCACAGCATCTGCTTTCAACAAAATCACACACACACACACACACACACACACACACACACACACACACACACCACAGCATGCATATGTTGCTATTTCCCATTCTTTAAAAAAAAAAAAAAAAATTTAGACTTCCCTCATGGCGCAGTGGTTAAGAATCCGCCTGCCAATGAAGGGGACACGGGCTCGCGCCCTGGGCTGGGA
>NW_006785319.1:1035114-1043714 GCF_000442215.2 Lipotes vexillifer
TTCTTTAAAAAAAAAAAAAAAAATTTAGAGCTTCCCTCATGGCGCAGTGGTTAAGAATCCGCCTGCCAATGAAGGGGACACGGGCTCGAGCCCTGGTCTGGGAAGATCCCACATGCCGCGGAGCAGCTGGGCCCATGAGCCACAACTACTGAGCCTGCGCGTCTGGAGCCTGTGCCCCGCAACAAGAGAGGCTGTGACAGTGAGAGGCCCACGCACACCGCGATGAAGAGTGGCCCCCGCTCACTGCAACTAGAGAAAGCCCTCGCACAGAAACGAAGACCCAACACAGCCAAAAAAATTAATTAATTAACTGAAAAAACAAAAACAAACAAACATTTAGTTTATATTGAAGTATAGTTGATTTACAACGTTGTGTTAGTTTTAGGTGTACAGCAAGGTGACTCAGCCATTACATATACATACGTGTACCTATTCTTTTTCAGATTATTCTGTATAGGTTATTACGGAATATTGAGTATTGGATGCCACAATTTGGAGTTGGATGACAAATATCTAGGTTCTGAGATTTACATCCAACTTTTCCTCCTAAGAAGCTGTGTAATTTGGGTGGGATCTTTCACATTTTCACCCTCAGTGGCCTCATTTACAAAGACAAGAGGTGTGGCTAAATAGTTTTATTCTATCTAATATTGTACACCACCAAATCATTCAGTGATTGTTTTTAAATCATCATACATCATCAGATATTTCATTCAGCTTTAAAGCTGATGTGCAAATATTACCTGAAGCTTCAGTACTTTGCAATAATAATTGCTTGAAAGCAATTATCAATAATCTCAAAGGAAAAACTACATAACTTAGTCATACCTCCAATCTTCTAGAAGAAATGGAGGTTCATCGTGTAGGAAGGGCAACAAGATGTTTGAGGGCAGACTGAGGGGCTGGTGAGATTCAATAGACACTCGTTGCCTGACTAAAATGTAACTAATGCTAAGAAGGCAAGGACAAACTAGATTAAAATGTACGAAGTTCCGTAACACAACTGGTCACAAAAGGATGTAGACTGTTGTTTTTCTGTTATCAGAATCTACAGAAAATAGAGCTCCAGCTCATACTGAGTTAAAGACGACACTATTGTATGATGTAATACACATTAAAAGTTTCCTTATAAAAGTTAGAATTCATAATGTTTCAATTAAAATTGTGTCTATTCTTCCCTGCCAGTGCAACTCATTAAATTTACTCTCTCCAGGCCTGCAGAGTTTCCAGGTCATGGAAACAACCTAAATGTCCATCAACAGATGAATGGATAAAGAAGATGCGGTGCGTATACCACGATGGAATATTACTCAGCCATATAAAGGAACGAAATTGGGCCATTTGTAGAGACGTGGATGGACCTAGAGTCTGTCATACAGAGTGAAGTAAGTCAGAAAGAGAAAAACAAATATCATATATTAACGCATGTACGTGGAATCTAGAAAAATGGTACAGATGAACCTATTTCCAGGGCAGGAATAGAGACGCAGATGTAGAGAACGGATGTGTGGACACAGGGCGGGAAGGGGAGGGTTGGATGCCCTGGGAGATTAGGTTTGACATAAATACACTACCATGTGTAAAACAGATAGCTACTGGGAACCTGCAGTGTAGCACAGGGAGCTCAGCTCGGTGCTCTGGGGTGACCTAGGTGGGTGGGATGGGGGGTGGGGTGGGAGGGAGGTCCAAGAGGGAGGGGATATGTATACATAGAGCTGAGTCACTTCATTGTACAGCAGAAACTAACACAACACTGTAAAGCAATTATACTCCAATAAAAAAAAAATTTACTCTCTCCAGTTAAAGCAAACTGATCCCAAAGCAGAGATGAAAGAGTGGGTCCCTAGACCTTCAGAGGCAAGTGTCTTCTTTCTCAAATAAGGCAGATAAAATAAGTAAGGATAATCCATTATAAAGAGCCAAATGGAGGAGTGCAATTTGGGACAAAATAAGCTGAATCCTAGGAAAGGAACCCAAGGCTGTCCTGTATGATTTAGATGAGAAAGCAAGGACTTCTTATCTAATAATAATCATCTTATCTTATCTAATAATATGATCTTCTTATTAAAATCATAAGTTGTAAGATGACTATCCACGAACTACAGAAGTGATTACTGAGAGGTCTGGAGAAGGGGTAAATCTCCTGACAAAAGTATCCCAAGCATCGTTGGAAGGAGGGATTCTTCTATCTCTCATGAGAGCTGTTGAACTACATTCCTACCCACTTTCTGAGATTTAGTTGTGCAGAGACTGGGCGAGTCTGACCCCATGGCTCTCAGTTCTATATTCAGTAACTCGGGGCCAGAAGGTAGGTTGTCTTTGTCACGTAGGCCTTTTTGAGAGTGATTCTTTGCAGTGTGTGCCAGTCTTAAGGGCTGCAGCGTCTCGAGTCATTTTAAACAACGAGTTTTGAGGATGTTAAAAAAAAATTAGGCTTTGGAGATGTCATTCAATTCCATAATCATCACATATGTTCCTTCTAAAACAATTATTGTCAATTAAGAAAAAAATGTAGTATGAGAAAAATACCTTTTTTATATTGCCAGTTAGGGAGCTAAATTGTGGTAATTACCAGATAACACAGAATAGGAAAATAATAATTAAATCACTATGATGTTTTCACATGTGAGGAGGAAATGATCCTTCAAGGAGAAACTCATTATAGAAGGTCACTTGGAGTGAAGTGTGAAGACAATTGAAGAATGATGATGAGGGGCTAATCACCACCCCACAGCATGATGGGAGAACGAGTGTATCAAAGGACACAGCGAAACTCGGAGGACAGAAGTCTTAGCTTGTATTCATAACGCATCTTATTCTTTCATCAACCTAATTTTGATTTTCCAATTTTAACCAGTGGTTGAAAGAAAAAGCATCGAGAACAATAGAACCACACACCTAGGGAAGCATTCGTTTTTTTCAAAGCATGCTCTACATGGCAATATTTTCTACATAAATACGATGATTTAAACATTCATGAAGGACAACCATAGGGCCATTACAAGATAGCTACAGCCTCTACCAAGTTACTCCTCTCTCAGATGGTGAATAGAATAAAGAGAAAAATGCAAATAGGAATTGGAGTTGGCTTTTAATTATTGCTGATACAGCTCTGGATTTTGATCACTTCACCCATTAATGTTAGAATGACTATTAACATCTGTATGAGTTCTAGATCTCATTCAGCTAACCTTTGAATTACAACTTGCTGTCAAAAAACACAAGCCTCTAAGAATGCTCTGACCAGAAGTTTTCATAAGTTGATTCATTTGAGAAATATTGATTACAAACCTGTTATGTCCTGAAAGCTGTAATAGGAAACAGAAAACATACACGGTTCCAGCCCTCACAGAAACTACAACCAGGACACGGGTTAAGGTAAGGTATTCAGGTAGCATGAAGAGTCTACTTAAATAATGCTTCCCTCTCCTAAATTTGTTTTCCTTTAAAAAATGCAATTCTCTCAAGCTTCATTACCATCAGTAAGCAACAGAATAATTCAGACTCTCGTTCTCTTTTCTCCCTCAATTGTGACCTCATTTCTGGGCCCTGAAAGCAAAATCCATGTGCTCTTCTAAGATTGGATCAGGCATTTCTACCCTGCCTGCAGGTTCAGGAATGCTGATCCTTCTGTTTTTGTTACAGGTGTTCATTCCCCAAGTTTCCAGAAGCTTCTATATATGTCTCAGCACTCACTGGCACCGTGAGGAGTTTCCACAGTCAGAGGGGCCTCCCTTCCATCTCCTGGCACCCACTCGGAGACCCTTGTAGGTTTATTCAAGAGCAGTTAGCACCCTACCTTTTCCAGGAAAAAAGGCAATCTAAGAACAAGCAGCAGAGTAACTCGGTGTTTAAGGTTTTGTAAGCATTTCTCCCTTTGTTATTACTGTACTAATTATTTCTTAGGTTGATAAGACATCCTTATAATACTACGTGGCAATTCTGTTGTACGTTATAATGTGTACGTGTATCCACAGATATGGGTAGTGATATATAAAACACTATCTATTTTGTAAATCTTCTCAGGCCACCAGTCAGGTATTTGCTTAGTAAAATGGTTTTAATTAAGGTCCCAGTTAGAAGTGTTGAAGCCCAAGTACTGTGAGAATATATTCAGCATGAGGCTGTTAGCTGTGGTCAGCAGCCCTGGACTCATGGGCTTGGGGCCAGGGAGAGCTGAGGAAGTGTTCTGGATTCTGGCAGGTTTTCTTCCAAAGAGCAAGGTGGCATTTATCCCTCTGCCACTTTGCACTCAGAAAATGTAAGCTCTTCTTAATTAAATTAAGAGAAAAGAATGAAATATCCTCCAAACTTCACCACATGATCAGCTTGGGACTGACATATACACACTACTATATATAAAATAGATAAGCAGCAATGACCTACTGTATAGCACAGGGAACTCTCCTCAATATATTGTAATAACCTAGAGTGGAAGAGAATGTAAAAAGAACTGAATCACTTTGCTGTACACCTGAAACTAACATGACATTGTAAAGTAACTGTATTTCAATAAAAAATTTTTTTAAAAAGAATATGCACAAAATGGGCTTCCCTGGTGGCACAGTGGTTAAGAATCCGCCTGCCAATGCAGGGGACACGGGTTCGAGCCCTGGTCTGGGAAGATGCCACGTGCCACGGAGCAACTAAGCCCATGAGTCACAACTACCAAGCCTGCGCTCTAGAGCCCGCGAGCCACAACCACTGAGCCCGTGCCACAACTACTGAACTAGGCCCGCGCGCCTAGAGCCCGTGCTCCGCAACAAGAGAAGCCACCGCATTGAGAAGCCCGCGCACCGCAACGAAGAGAAGCCCCCACTCGCCGCAACTAGAGAAAGCCCGCACGTGGCAACGAAGACGCAACGCAGCCAAAAATAAATAAATTAATTAATTAAAAAAGAAAAGAATATGCATTCTGACATAAAAGGATGGAACAAGAAAGTGAGACAAGCTTTATCTGGGATAAGCTTTATCTGAAGGCAATGCTGGGGCTAAAGAGAGGCTGCTCCACACCTGGTACACTGAGCCCCCAGGGCAGCCAGCCTGGTGGGGCCCAGGCTCGGCCGTGTAGCCAGCATCTCCTGGATAAAGTCAGCGACAGGAAGAAACAGCCTTGGAGGATGTCCTGCCCAGTGTCCTGCAGCTCCCCACATCTGCAGGTTCTGGCACACCCACATACCTGGCCTCCATCCAACTTGCAGCTGCATCTGTTGAGATCTGAGCGCTTAGAAATGTCTCTAACGATTGTCAAGGCCAATCCGCCAAGCCCTCAGGTCCTTGGACAAATCACAATCTCTTGTATCCACTACTCAGGGTTCCTCTCCCCTCTAGCGCACCACCCCCTTCCATTCTGAATTATTGTTCTTATTAGATCTCCCATATCAGAATAAAATAATTCCCTACATCCTCGTTCTCTTCACCATGCCCTCAAAGGAAACCTGTTTGTCCCCTGAATATGTAGCTTTACTTACAGGTCTTTGAGGCAGACGCTGATCTTCCTTTCAAGCTTTGGAAGTCTCACGTCAGGAAGATGTGAAAAGCGATCTTCCCACACCTTGTATATAATCTGCTAGCACCCATACAATTTAGCTGTAAAACCCTATTCTTACCCTTACTGTGTCATCTTTTGATTTTATCTTTACTTCCCCTTAATTCAATAGATATTTTCACGCACAACACAAGAGTTGTCCAGCCTACAAAGTCCTACCATTATCCTTTGTGATTTCATTTTCTACCTAGAAAGCTCATCAAGTGTACTGCTCTCTCCAAATGACCTTCTTATCCTATCTCGGTCATCAGCTCATGGTCACACGTTGGCACTGCCATGACCCCAAACGGATCCAACACTAAAATCACCAGAAAAGTACTCCTATCCTTCTGGCTTGGAGTTACTTACTTCACTTACTTATTTCCTTTATACCTGTCCTTGTACCCCATTCAGACCCTCAGTCCCCTGACATTCTTTTCTTCCTATTGTCCATCATTTGGACTAATACTTTCCCAGACTATCCTCTCACAACCAAACTTCGATGGGTTCATTTATCTGCTTTCTTCTTCCCTCTGCCCTGCTTATCAAGGCTGGGAAAATCACATCCTACACCCTCTCCAGGTGTCTCAGGTGCAAAGTTGGGGGTCATTCTTGATCCCTCTTTTCCATCACTTTCCACGTCTAATTCACAAGACATTTGCATTGGCTCTGTTTCCATTCTAATCCCCCCATGTGTTGCTACATCTTGAACATGCTGTATTATTGTTCACAAATAGCTGATGACCCTGTCTTGAGTAAGATTAAATTTCTTATTGGGGCTTCCCTGGTGGCGCAGTGGTTGGGAGTCCGCCTGTCACGCGGGTTCGTGCCCCGGTCCGCGAAGGTCCCACATGCCGCGGAGCGGCTGGGCCCGTGAGCCATGGCCGCTGAGCCTGCGCGTCCGGAGCCTGTGCTCCGCAACGGGAGAGGCCACAACAGTGAGAGGCCCGCGTGCCGCAAAAAAAAAAAAAAAAAAAATTTCTTATCTTATTAATGCTAGGCTTGTTGATGTGACTTGCCTCAGCCAAAAGAAAGGGGGATGTGTAGGGAGCAGAATGGCACATGAGTTTTTGGAGACTCTTTAAGAGCCAGTGCAGAATGTACTGTACTGTGTTCTCTGTTTTTGCATGTCCACAGGGATCAAGACAGAGGCTCTTCTGTCAGCCTGAGTCCTAAAATACAGATGATGTAGAACAGAGCTGCTGTAGACTGAGGAGGGGCATTTAGAGTGGGCCATAAGTGAAGCTTCTTTGTTGAAAACCACTGAGATGTTTGGTGGTGTTTGCTCCACATCGTAACGCATCCTTTCTGACAAAATAACCTGGTTGTGGTCAGTAGCATCTTTACTCTGAACTTAATCTTCTCAGTGGTCTCCCTGAATCTTCTCTTGCTCCCATACGGCTTATCCTTCAGATCCTTCACTCAGGAGCTCGTAGGATCATATAAAAGCATACATCAGTTCACATCAATAGGAAAAGGTCTTAAAACCTTCCAGTGACTTTCAGTTATACTTAAAATAAAACCCAAATCACTACGATGGTATACCAGGCTCTAGTCACTAGACTCCAGCCTACTTCTGAGAGCTCATCTCACTCCACTCCGCCCCTCTGCACTCGAGCCACGGCAGGTTAATTCTACTCCACTGAACACACCAAGCTAGCTTCCATCTCAGGGTTTCTGCACCTGCTGTTCCATCAACAGAGAATACTCTTTCCTAAAATGATACTGTAAAAAAGTGAATAAACAGAGACCAGCAAGGGGAGCTCTCATGCCCTGCGACCATAGCAGAGCCCAACAAGAAGAAAAGACTCAGCTAAGAAAACTCATGGACTCTGTTTACTATGGCCCTCCCAAATCCCCTTTCCTCCCTATAAAAGTGTTTTCATTCCCTCGTTGTGCCGGTACTTGCATGTGCCTCTCCAAGGTTGCAGACCCCTCATTACAATTCTCCGCTGATCCCAAAGATACCCATGTTTACTGGAGAAATACCTGGCTATTTGTTTCAGGTCAACAATATCATAGCTCTATGCTCCATACCTCAGTTTCAAAGTCTCCTCTGTGAAGTGCCTTCCTCTAACTGTGAAACAGTCCTCTCTCTACCTTGTTCTCTTCACTGCATTATCTTACGGTATTAGAACCTGAAAGTATCTTTCCTCCACTAAAATGTGAGCTCTTGAAGGGTAGGAATTCTGTCTGCCTTGAGTACTGCTGATTCCCCAGTGTCTGGAAACATGCTCCACTCACAGTAGACACCCAGTAAAGATCTGATGTCTGCTTACTGACAGACACAGGGACATTTCCACCAACAACGAACAAGAGTTCCTATTGCTCCGAATGTGTGCCACGTCTCACGTTGTCAGTGTTCTGACTTTTGCCCGTGCTAGTAGGTGTGTAGTGGTGTGAAGATGTGTACTTTCTCACTGTTGTTAATTTGCATTTCAAAGCACCTATCGTTTTCCTTAAATCAGCACCTATTACTTTCCTCCTTCCCCCTTGTTTTATTGGAAGAGCTTCCTCTTACCATACAAGAGTTATAACTAATCTCTCCATCTATTCTTTTAATCCCACCTCCTTTCCTGCTTTCTTAGGGCATCTGTGCTATTGATTGTGTCACTGCCCAACACACACCTCTTTTTTTGGTCATTCTCTATTTCGTCTTTCCATTCGATATGCAGACTTGAGCAAATCTCATCTTAAATTTAGAAAAGGAAGATTATCAAACTAAGCGAAGTAAGTCAGAAAGAGAAAGACAAATACCATATGATATCACCCATATGTGGCATCTAAAATATGGCACAAATGAACTTCCCTACTTATCTTCGGAACAAAAACAGACTCACAGACATAGACATTACCAAGGGGGAGGGAGGGTGCAGGAGGGATGGAGTGGGAGGTTGGGATTAGCAGATGCAAACTAGTATACATAGGATGGATAAACAAAGGTCCTACTGTATAGCACAGGGAACTATATCCAATACCCTGTGATAAACCAGAATGGAAAAGAATATGAAAAAAAGAATATATATATATATATATATATATATATATATATATATATATATATATATATATA